>NC_053024.1:19804208-19946664 GCF_003073215.2 Triticum urartu
TAACCCATTGGTTCGTCAAATGTTTTTGCTTCACAATGCTCTTGGTGAAGCCTATCCCCCTAACTGCACTGTAGGGTATGACACCAGCATCTTCAGAATAGATTATTGATAGTGGGTGTACAAATCACATGACTGGCAAAAAAGTCTTCTTATGGACTCAACCTTACGTCCATCCGACAAGAGCCACATCACATTTGCTGACACTGGTAAAAGTAAGGTATTGGGTCTAGGTAGAGTTGCAATCTCAAGGGATCAACACATGGATAAAGTCATGCTTGTTGAATCCCTTGGCTTCAACTTAATGTCTGTCTCAATGCTTTGCGATTTGAACATGATCGTAATATTTGGAAAATATCGTTGCCTTGTACTAATGGAATCTGACAAGTCTCTAGTGTTTGAAGGGTATCGAAAAGATGATCTGTACGTAGTAGATTTCTCAGCAGGACCACAGCTTGCCGTATGTCTTCTAGCAAAAGCTTCAGAATGCTAGCTCTGGCATCGGAGGCTTAGGCATGCTGGCATGAGGAACCTCCACACCCTGGCAAAGAAGAAGCATGTAATAGGCATCGAGGGCGTCAAGTTCAAGAAAGATCACTTATGCGGTGCCTGTGAAGCAGGGAAGATGAAGAGGGCCAAACATCCCTCGAAGACAATCATGACCACTACTCGACCCTTCGAACTGCTTCACATGGATCTTTTCGGTCCCACTCATTACTCAACTCTTACTACTACTGCTTGCCTCTATGGCTTCGTTATTGTTGATGATTATTCTAGATATACTTGGGTGCACATAATCCTTTACAAGACTGAAGTACAGGATGTCTTCAGACGCTTCGCCAATCGAGCTATGAACAATTATGGCGCCAAGATAAAGCAAATCAGAAGTGACAATGGCACTGAATTCAAGAACACTGGCCTTGATACATATCTTGATATCTTGGGCATCACACATGAATTCTCAGCCCCGTACACGCCACAGCAGAATGGCGTCGTCGAACGCAAGAACAGAACACTCATTGAGATGGCCAGAACGATGCTAGATGAATACAAGACCCCAAGAAAATTCTGGCCTGAAGCCATTGATACTGCATGCCATACAATCAATCGTATTTATCTTCACAAGCTTCTGAGCAAGACATCTTATGAGCTCCTTACTGGCAAGAAGCCAAATGTCAGTTACTTCAGAGTATTTGGCGCAAGGTGCTGGATCAAGGACCCACATCACACCTCAAAGTTTGCACCAAAAGCACATGAGGGTTTTATGCTTGGATATGGAAAGGATTCGCACTCCTACAGTGTCTTCAATCTCGTTCATTACAAAGTGGTTGAAACAGTGGATGTGCGGTTCGATGAGACCAATGGTTCACAAAGAGAGCAACTGCCAAATGTGCTAGATGAAGTTCCATCCAGTGAATCAATCAAGCTAATGGGAACTAGAGAAATTATACCTTCTGAAGCTCATCCTGAAGAAGAACTTATCATCTCAGCACCTGATCAACATGAAGACAATGCTCAGCCTGAAGACATTCCTTCTAACAACGACAATGATCAGCAAGAGCAAAGTCTTCGCCCTGTACATCCTCGCGTTGCCAATGAAGTGCAGATAGAAAGAATAATTGATAGCATCAATGCACCCGGTCCACTCACTCGTTCAAGGGCAACTCAGCTAGCAAATTTCTGTGGGCACTTCGCATTCGTCTCAATAACAGAACCCAAGAAAGTTGAAGAAGCCTTCATGGAACCTGAGTGGATTCAAGCTATGCAAGAAGAGCTTCAATAGTTTGAGCTGAATAATGTATGGGAACTAGTTAAGTGTCCTGATCCACGGAAGCACAATATAATAGGCACCAAATGGATATACCGCAACAAGCAAGATGAGCATGGTCAAGTTGTCAGAAACAAAGCTCGTCTGGTTGCTCAAGGATATACTCAAGTGGAAGGCATTGACTTCGATGAAACATTTGCTCCTGTGGCTAGACTTGAAGCCATATGCATACTGCTGGCCTATGCAAATCATCATAACATACTTCTATATCAAATGGATGTGAAGAGTGCTTTTCTCAATGGCAAGATTGAAGAAGAAGTGTATGTTGCACAACCGCCTAGCTTTGAAGATCCAAAACATCCAGACATGGTATACAAGCTCCACAAGGCACTGTATGGCCTCAAACAAGCCCCTCGGGCCTGGTATGACACACTCAAATACTTCTTGAAGAGCAAAGGTTTCATACCTGGTTCCCTAGACCCCACTCTCTTCACGAAGACATATGATGGTGAACTGTTTGTGTGCCAAATATATGTGGATGACATTATCTTCGGCTGCACCAATCAGAAGTACAGTGAAGAGTTTGGATATATGATGCAAGAGCAATATCAGATGTCCATGATGGGGGAGCTGAAGTTCTTCCTCGGTCTTCAAATACGACAACAATGCAACGACATCTTCATATCTCAAGAGAAGTATCTCAAAGATTGCCTGAAGAAGTTCGGTATGCAAGACTGCAAAGGCTTCACAACACCAATGCCAGCCAAACACCATCTGGGTCCCGACGACAATGATAAAGAGTTCGATCAAAAGGTATACCGCTCCATGATTGGTTCTTTACTTTATCTATGTGCATCTAGGCCAGATATTATGCTTAGTGTTTGCATGTGTGCTCGATTTCAAGCGGCACCAAAGGAGTCGCATCACTTAGCTGTGAAGCGAATTCTTCGATATTTGGCTCACACCCCAACTCTAGGATTATGGTATCCAAAGGGCTCAGAGTTTGATCTGGTTGGATTCTCGGATGCTGATTATGCTGGTGACAAAGTTGATCGCAAGTCTACATCAGGCACATGTCACTTTCTGGGACGATCACTTGTATGTTGGTCTTCAAAGAAGCAGAACTGTGTATCTCTCTCCACTGCTGAATCTGAATACATTGATGCTGGATCTTGCTGTGCTCAACTTCTGTGGATGAAGCAAACACTCAAGGACTATGGCATTCATTTGAAGCAAGTGCCACTTTACTGCAACAACTAAAGCGCCATCAAGATCGCCAACAACCCAGTTCAGCACTCGAAGACAAAGCACATTGAAATTCGTCATCACTATCTCAGAGATCATGTTGTGAAGAAAGATATTGATATCATACACGTCAACACTGAAGAGCAATTGGCAGATATCTTCACCAAGCCCTTGGATGAGAAGAGATTTTGCAAGTTACGGTGTGAGCTAAATATCCTGGAATCCTCAAATGTCCTGTGATCAGGCACACATCCTAACCCTAATGCATATTGATGACTTAGATGTGCAACACGCAAAGTAAAGTATATCTTCAATCAATGAAGACATACATTCTAAGTGTGAATACATTAATGTGGAATTTGACTTCGGAGCGCCACGATAATTGTGCGCCATGTCTGGGTCTAATACTTCCTATACGGTGGGTAACGCCACCACCAAATGTTCTATTTTGAAGTGTTTCACTCATGGCGTTACCTTGCAATGTCTTCACATTTGGTTTGGCTTCAATCTCAACATATCTTCATGATTATCTTCACTATGTTGATTATATAGATATATATATATATATATATATATATATATTAGTGTTCTGTCCTCTACAGCATTCACTTATAGCTATGTCTTCATTGTTGAATCTTTTGAACTAAGTGAATGTGATCGGACCCTAACCTCTCTATGCTTTCTACCTCAAATTCTATCTCTCCAAATCATATGCATTCTATTGAAACTGTCGAATGTCTTCTCTGCGTCCTTGTCAGCAGAAGATACAGAGACAACCATTAAGTCTGTTTTCAATGCTCATTCCTCCACATGAAACCCGGAGAAGTAGGAACGACCAACCGACAATCAAGGTGTGTGTGGGACGTGGAACAAACCCCACAATTCCGCATAATGGCCACGTGTTCCTCAGATGCGAATCGCCAGGGGCACCTGTGTAATAGTGCAGTGCCGCCCATGTACCTATAAATACACACTTCATAGCGGTCATTATCTCTTCTTCCACTCTCGCACGAACCCTAGCGCCACCGCTAGCCCTCGACGACGCCAGCGACGAAGCGCTTCGCTGCCGCAACCTCTCTGACACCGTCTTCACGCCGACCGCGGACATCGTCCTCTCCGCCGTCGCCGTAGGTGTCCTCCGTCGCCAAGTTAGGGCATGGAAGATCGAACTGCTCGGCCTCATCTTCCACTTCGTCTAGCAGTTCTTAGTGTGGTAAATAAAACTTCCTTTTTACAGCACCGTTGATCCTATGGATTTGTCACTTTCTACCACAAGCAGTTTCTATTCACACAAGTTAGATCTCTCTCATACTGCATCTCATAACATGCCTAGTATATTCACTTATGCTTCACAAAGTAGTTAGATTCCTCACTTGTACTGATCTGTGGATTCGTACAAATCTGGAACCAACTCCTTATCTATGAGTGAATGTCTTCGCACGATGAGGTCAATATCTTCTAAACTGATTTATCTTCAAAATCTTCTGAGAATGCATATGACCTCTTCCCCTTCCCTCGCACCTTAATGCTGTCACAGGTACATGTCCGTGGGAGAATCCTTTGGTTCTCATAGTCTGCATTCATTTGCAGAATTCTTACAGCATCACATAAATTCTCCTGAAGCCAGTTCCTGTTGGTCCAGCAAGCGAAAACATTTGAAGCCTTTGAATGTGTTGAAGCCTTTCAGGTTAAAGTTTATGGCTCCAGAGAAATCAGTAAGGAAGGGTGGCAGAAAGCGTCGTGGAGAAATATCCAGAGATCTGCCAGATGAACTCTCAGAACTGTACAAGACAGATCCTGAAGAGGATTACAATCAGCGCAAGACCCGAATCCAATGGATTCAAAGATATTGGGCAGAACAATGGTTCAAATACCGATTTGTAACCCAGGAATATGCTAAGAAAAATGCCATCAAGAGACCGTGGGGAGACATCCTATACAAGAATCTTCTATCCAGGTCCAGAGATGAAGCCATTGCACAAGGCGTCTATCCCTGCATGGTCCGTGGGCCACAGCCTGCTGATGCACACCCATCGTCACTACTATGGTGTCGTGACGACAATCTGTTCAAGCGCAACTTCCAGTTTGCTCAGAACTCAGCGAAGCAGAACAAGAAGACTTTGGGGGTAGACTTCAACCCTGGTCCCTTAGCACCAAGGGCAGATGGCACACGACATGCAGAACCCAATGTCATCAGTCCTTTCTACAACCTTGAAGGCCTCATCACCCGCATCTTAGTTCGAGGGACTGCAGTGAATGAGCCTGCAGCTGACGCTAATCAGATGAAGCGCCTGCAGCGCCGAAGAAAAATAAGCTGAAGAAGCCTAAAGCTTCAAAGCCTGCCCCTTCACCAAAAATCTCACGGGCGAAGCCACTGGCAACTGCACCTCCTGAAGATAGTGTGCAGTCCGAAAACTTATCTCGCATCTCCAAGCCCCAGAAGGTCAACATGCCTCTGCCTCACACCGGACAAGAGCTAACTGCTGCTACCATTCTGCGCAATGACGACATTGATCTGTCAAGTGATGAAGATCTAGCAGATGACGCTCTTGAGCAACTCATCAAGAGCAAAGAAGAAGCAAAAATCTTCAATGATTTGCCTCTCTTTGATGTGACCATCATCCACAACTTCATTGACGAGTGGTTTGACACGCCAAACATCAGCTTTGAAGATCTGCAGCTACCAATTGGCCTCAGTGTCGCCTTCCAAGGCGCCATTGCTTCAGAACTCGCTATTGCCCAGCGCATTGTTGAACTGAAGCAAAAGATTGACTATGAAAAGGCTCAGTTCAAGAAGCATATGGCCAAGCTCAGCGTGCAGAAAGTGAAGAACTTCAAGAGTATGATGCACGAGCTCAAGGAAGCCTTTGTAAAGAAACGTGCAGAAGCTCAGGATTCGCATGAGCGCATGAAGACTCTGGCTGACAGATGTGTGCAAGCCTACAATGAGGCTGAGAAGCGCAAGGCCCTTGGGCATCCTGGCATCGACCCCAGGATGGCCGCAAAGAAGCAGAAGAAGCCTGCTACGGCTGAACCTGACGCACCAAGGCAGGAAGCAGTTCCGATTGTCTTCCCAACTAGACTGACTGGCTCGAAGCCAAAAAGTCGGTCAACCGCTTCAGAGCTCAAGAAGACAAGGACTGCTGAGGCTGAAGCCAGGAAGAGGAAACATTCCGAAGCCTCTCCAACTGCCCCCTCCAAGAAGAAGAGGAAGACCAAGAAAGATCGGGGTGCTCCCACAGAGCCCTTGATAGTTGAACCCATTTCTATGGTCTATCCTGAAGCTGAACGCCAACTGACTATCCATGAGACTGCTTCCACAGAGGCTCATGAAGCTGAAGACTTTCCAGCAGCTGATCCCATCGTTGCTGAAGACATTGGTCAACATGACAATGTAGAAGATGGTGCAGTCCTTCCTCAGCTTGAAAACAGCAAACTCATCAGCATTGGTCGTCCACTCACGCCAATTGCATAGGATGCTTCATGGGCAGATCGCCCACAAGAGGAAGAAGACTATGAGGCCCAGCCCACTCCAACTCCACAGGCGTCGCCCGCGTTGCACAGGCTTCGCAAAGGTCCAAGGCCTCAAATCTCTGTTGAAGACAATCCAGCTGCATCAGCCGCGGAAGAAGAAGTCCCACAAGTCCCCCTGTCCCACCAAGAAGCAGTTCTCAAGGAGAAAGTGCTTGTGACCGACCCTCCAGCTCGTCAAGTGGAGGATGAAAATCTTGAGGCTGCCACAACCACCAATGAAGCTAATGCGGAGCCCTCCCCAATGGAAGAAGAAGACAGCGAAGCCACTGATCCCGTCACTTCTGTTCCTGAGTCTGCTGCCGGTCCCTAGTTCGACTATCATGTTGAGCACAGGCCTCAGGTACAGAAGCCAATCCCAAGATTGCCAAGGTTCCCAGGTCCTGCATCAGCACCTGGCTCCTTCAATATCAATGGCTTTAGGGCAGACAACACATTCTTCGATAGCTCCAGGAACCCCTACTCAAGGGAAAGGATATCATATGATCGGTTCTGGAGCTATCCTCAGCGAAGCTATTACTCATGCATTCTTTACAAGCAAGGTCGCATCTTCCCACACAAGCGCCTTGACATTGAAGCCATAGCTGGTCTGCCCTATTTGGAAGAAGCTTTGGATTGCTTCAAGGAAGTTGGACTGCTGCCGTTCGTTACTGACCAAGAGCATTGGAATGAAGAGCTGCTGCTCCAATTCTATGCCACACTTCACATCCGCGGGTACAGCAGAGATCCGAAGACTTGGGTCCTGGAGTGGATGACCGGAAACGTTCATCACGAAGCCAATGCATTTGACATCATTGAGCTCACTGGTTTGCCCACTCCTGGCGATCTCTACGAGCATGGCTGTCAGCTGCATAGTGAAACTATTGAGAGCATCTTTAAAAGTCCAGAACCTGATATGAGTCAGATGCTCGGCATGATGAAGCCATTGCCCTAAGATGCTGCTTATCCAACAGAGTTCTTCGTTGAAGACCTTGAGTATCTGCCAAGAACCATCTATCACGTCATCAGGCGAACTCTCTGGCCCATCAAAGGGCACTCTCCAAATGCCAAGCTTGAGGGTGCAATGAAGACTTTGGTCTTCTATATTCTTCATGGAAAATGCTTCAATGCACATGACTTATTCATCCGCCAACTTGCTGCATCAGGCTCTGATCTGTTTGGCTTGAAGTTCTACGCCCCATGGGTAATGCGGCTAATTAAACTTCACTCTGATATCTCATATCAGCCATCTGCTCGCAATCATAGGATTTTTCTGCCTGATGTGGATATCTCTACTGAAGCCATCTATCCTGAGCCTGCAAAGGAATCTCTAAGTCTTCATGCAGAGCATCAGAGTTTCTCACAGAACATTGAAGGAGTTGAAGCAGTCACTCGGGTGTATCCTTTGGCTGGCACTACACGTGCACCACACCCTGCGTCTACTGAAGCCACTGATAGTACAACTGCTCCAAGACCCAAGAAGCGCACTCGTGTTCTCAACGACCGAGAGCTTCTTGTGGCTCTTCATCAGAAACAGGATAGGCATCATGACTGGCTGAAGCGTCAGATGAAAAGCCTCTTGGTGGATGTTAATCGCATTCGCAATCTTGCCACCAAGAATGCTTTCGTTGCCTATGAAACATGTCGCCGCACATGGAAAGGGCTAACGATGATGTGTTCTGAAGATGATCTCCAAGAGGATGGCTTCACTGAGCAATTCAAGTTTGACTCCACACCTCCTCGAAGAGCTGTGCTGCTAGGAACTCCATCCCTTGAAGACTCTGAGTTCTCTTCATCTGCTGCAACAGTGACTGCCAGAGTTATCGAGGATGAAGATGATGCTACTTCACCACCACCTCCTTCAGCACGCGTCAACTCTGCTCCAAGCTCTTCAGCACCGCCAAACACCACCAACGACCCTGCTACTTCACCTACTCCGCATGGGAACGAGTAGATGATCTATGTCTTCAAACCTTTTTGGTCCTTACTGACAAAAGGGGGAGAAGCATATGAGGTTGATAGTCTTCAAGCGGGTCCATATGGGCGGGTGCTTTATATTTTGCTTCGTGCTTACAACTCTCGTTTTGCTACATTTGGTTCTTTGAGTTGTAACACTTAAACTCGATGGTCGTCTGCTACTTATCTGCCACTTTGTTTTGCGATGATAAATTCCGCATGTGCGACGATAAATTCCGCACTTAGATCATTCTGCAGACGTCCATTTTCCATTATGCATTGTCATTATCTTCATATACTTTCACATGCATAGTGGATTGTCATCATAAGTTGAAGTGGATCTCCACAAGTACAACCTGCCATGTGCATTTGCATTCCAAAAGCAAATTACTTATATGCACATCTTCAGGGGGAGCCCTTGCAACTTATGAAGACAATTCCTTATCCTTTACAATTTCACAGATTATATTCCCCCTTGAAAACTTCAACTAGTTTGTCATCAATCACCAAAAAGGGGGAGATTGTAAGTGCATCTAGTGCCACCCCTAGTTGGTTTTGGAGTATTGACGACAAACCTAGTTGAGGGACTAATGTGTTTATAAGAATTGCAGGATAACACAGGTAGAAGTCCCTCATTGATTCAGTTTTCCTACCAGAGATGACCCCTAAAAATGTATGAAGACATTGAAGTCAAAGGTGGTATATGAAGATATTCACATTGAAGACTATGACAAGAGAAGACACCACATGAAGCCTATGAAGATCGAAGACTTAGATCTTTCGTAGTTCTTTTTCTTTTGTGTTGAGTCATAGGAACCACCATACTGTTAAGTGGGGTCCAAGAGAACCAGTCAGAATGACTGAAGTGATGCCTAACCAAAACCTATGTCTTCGAGTGAAGACTATGAGAGCAAATCTTGTCCAGAGTCGGACAAGTCAGCTTTGCTTGCAGCCCAAGTAAAGTTGCCGTGTGAGTTTGAAATCTGACCGTTGGAACACATGTCAGTTCCTTAGTGACCCAGGGTCATTTCGGACAAATCAGGTCGGGTTGCCAAGTGGCTATAAATAGCCCACCCCCTACAACCATAAATGGTTGGCTGCTCAGATTGAGAGTACGGCTTTTGTCGTTTGAGAGCAAACCACCTCGAAGCCTTTGAGAGAGAATTCCTTGCGAGGATAAAGCCCTAACCACCCAGAGCCAAAGAGAATTGGGCATCACTTAAGTCTTCTTGTCTGTGTGATCTGAAGACTTATTACACTTGAGGACTGTGCATCCTCCAGCCGGTTACGCGTCGCGTTCTGAGCATCCAAGAGACATTGTGGATTGCCGGTGAATGAAGTCTGTGAAGGTTTGGGAGTTTACCTTGAAGACTTACCAGAGTGATTGGGCGAGGTCTGTGTGACCTTAGCTCAAGGGGAATACGGTGAGGACTGGGTGTCCTGAGCTGCGTGTTCAGGACTGGGTGTCCGGGACTGTGTGTCCTAAGGTTTAAATACCTAGCCACCCCAACCAGACGTACAGTTGTCACAGCAACTGGAACTGGTCCAACAAATCATTGTCTTCAACGAGTCACTGGTTTCATCTTCCCTTTCCTTTACTTACTGTTATTCCTTGTGAAGTCATTGTATGTTTGCACTATCTTTTGTCTTCACTAAGTGACTGTGTGTTCTGTCTGGCTTCACAATATCTTCCTACCTGATCCTTACTACATTGCTGCTATTAGTCATTATGCTTTCACTCTATTGAATACTTGACTATGGCTTGCCTAGTGTAGTCTACCTTCCGCTGCAGGGTATTAGGTTTATTTCTATCGTTTGTCTTCATAACTCCGACGTTTTGAAGACTTTCATAAAAATCGCCTATTCACCCCCCCTCTAGTCGATATAACGCACTTTCACCATGTGTTTGCATCATGTTGCTTGTGCATTGCACTGTGGTTGATTGTTGTTCCTTTGCTTGTGTTCTTGCTTTGGGTAGAGCCGGGAGACGAGTACGTGACCGAGGAACCTGTTGAGTATGCTTACGAGGATCAAGCTTTCGACAACTCTAAGAACATTGCAGGCAAGATGACCATACCCTCGAAATCACTTCTATCTTTGCTTGCTAGTTGTTCGCTCTATTACTATGTCGCGCTACCTACCACTTGCTATATCATGCCTCTCGCATTGCCATGTCAAGCCTCTAACCCACCTTTCCTAGCAAACTGGTGTTTGGCTATGTTACCGCTTTTGCTCAGCCCCTCTTATAGCGTTGCTAGTTGCAGGTGAAGATGAAGTTTGTTCCTTGTTGGGACATGGATATTGTTGGGATATCATTATTATCTCTTATTTACTTTAATGCACCTATATACTTGGTAAAGGGTGGAAGGCTCAGCCTTATGCCTGGTGTTTTGTTCCACTCTTGTCACCCTAGTTTCTGTCATACCGGTGTTATCCTTGATTTTGCGTTCCTTACGCGGTTGGGTGTTATGGGAACCCCTTGACAGTTCGCTTTGAATAAAACTCCTCCAGCAAGGCCCAACCTTGGTTTTAACATTTGCCACCTAAGCCTTTTTCTCTTGGGTTCTGCAGACTCAAGGGTAATCTTTATTTTAAACCCTCGGTCCAGTGCTCCTCTGAGTGTTGGTCCAACCTGTCAGCCGCCGGTGGCCACCAGGGGCAACTCTGGGTTGGCCTACCGGAAGTTTGGACAATTTGGTGTGCCCTGAGAACGAGATATGTGCAGCTCCTATCGGGATTTGTCGGCACATTCGGGCGGCTTTGTCGGTCTTGTTTTACCATTGTCGAAACGTCTTGTAACCGGGATTCCGAGACTGATCGGGTCTCCGAGAGAAGGATTATCCTTCGTTGACCGTGAGAGCTTGTGATGGGCTAAGTTGGGACACCCCTGCAGGGTTTTGAACTTTTGAAAGCCGTGCCCGCGGTTATGGGTGGATGAGAATTTGTTAATATTTGGTTGTAGAGAACTTGACACTTAACTTAATTAAAATGAATCAACCACGTGTGTAGCCGTGATGGTCTCTTCTCGGCGGAGTCCGGGAAGTGAACACGGTTCTTGTGTTATGCTTGAACGTAAGTAGTTTCAGGATCACTTCTTGATCACTTCTAACTTCTCAACCGTTGCGTTACTTCTCTTCTCGCTCTTATTTGCGTATATCAGCCACCATATATGCTTAGCGCTTGCTGTAGCTCCACCTCACTGACCCTATCCTACCCATAAGCTTAAATAGTCTTGATCTCGTGGGTGTGAGATTGCTGAGTCCTCGTGGCTCATAGATACTTTCAAATAGTTGCAGGTGCCGATGATACCAGTGCAGGTGACGCAACCGAGCTCAAGTGGGAGCTCGATGAAGATCTTGATCATTGTTTTGTTTCGTTTCCTGTTGATCAGTAGTGGAGCCCAGTTGGGACGATTGGGGATCTAGCATTTGGGGTTGTCTTCTTTTATTTTGGTTCCGTAGTCGGACCTTGATTGTATTCTGGATGATGTATGTTTAACTTGTATTTGTGTGAAGTGGCGATTGTAAGCCAACTCTTTATCCCTTTCTTATTCAGTACATGGGTTGTGTGAAGATTACCCCTCTTGCGACAAGCCTACCATGTGGCTATGCCTCTAAGTCGTGCCCCGACACGTGGGAGATATAGCCGCATTGTGGGTGTTACAATTGATAACCTTGGTTCTTAACTGACAGAAATACTTATCTCTAAATACTGCTTCATCCTCTCCTCTTCGAGGAAATCCCAACACATCTCACAAGTAGCACACGACAATGAAATATTGGCCGTCACAACGCTTCAATAGAAGATTGAAGATGATCATGGAGATTCCCGGCGCCTAGGGCTATACCGTATCATGCTTTTATGAATTGCCTGAGATGTTTGTCGCTTTGTTGTTTGCACCATTTGATTGCATAGTAGTCAATTATTAGGGTGATCTCCCACAGTAAATATCAAGTTAAAAGGTGCTCTTCCCGATGTTGCAACCGTCTATAACACGTAGCATTTCGGAGTGCATCATGTCCACATGAGTACAAATGGGACGTGAGGTGTAAGCTGAAACTGGCCAGACCATGTTAGCACATAGCACTTTGTTGCCTTGAATTTCTAGTAGAATCGTTCTGAGCTCGGAGCACAAAGCATCTAAAGATGAACAGGTGTCACATGGAGATATGATCGGCAAAAATTTGCCCACCAGTCAAAATTCTCGTCATCAGTAATGTCCACATCAATGCTGAGAACTAGATTTGGATCTTGAATCACTCACTATCAATTATGATAGATATTGATTTGAGTGGGAGTGCACTTTATATTAAATTTATTTAAACACTAGTGCAACATTAATTATGAATAAATTTCTAAATAAATCTTGTGTCTATCATTGTTGATCAATGGCTTGCAATATATTCAACTTAGCCCCTATGTTAGATAAAGAAAAGTTGGCTGCTAATGGGGGAAACCATGCGGATTGGATCTGAAACCCGAAATTTGTTTTGAGGAGTGATAAGAAGGAGTACGTGCTGGATTAGCCACTGGGTGATTCTCCTGGAAAGGATGCAACACTAGAAGAAGTTGCTGCTTACATTGCTCGTAGTGATGACTATGATTTAGTCCAGTGTCTCATGTCAACTTGCATGGATCCGGAACTACAGAAGCACTTTGAAAAATCTACTACTCAATTTATAATTGGGTCAATGGAAGTTCTAAACAAGAAGCAGGAAAGGACCGAACGTTTTGAATTAACCAAGGCCTTGATTGAATGCAAGATGAAAGAGGATTCCTCAATGAGTGGGCATATAGTAAAGCTTGCTGGCTATGTTGATAAACATGCTTCTCTCGAATTTGGGATTCCTCCAACACTCGGTACATATATTGTGCTTGTTTCACTCCCCCATCTTACGATGGCTTTATCATGAATTACAACATGAATGGGATGAAGAAAAGTGCAAATGAGTTGTTTGCTATGCTCAAAACTGCGGAAGCTGGAATGCAGAAGAACAAAACAGTGTTCATGGTCAACAAGACCACCAATTTTAAGAAGAAGGGCAAGTCCAAAAAGAAGAAATATACTGAAGCCGGTAAGACCGAGTCTCAGAAGTAGAACAAGGGCGGAGCCTCTAAAGAGACTGAATGTTTCTACTACAAGCAGAAGGGACACTGGAAGCGTAACTGCAAGAAGTATTTGGCGGATAAGAAGAACGGCTCTTCTGGTAAAGGTATAATCATTACACAAAGTTGATGTTATTCTGCTTGTAAATTTCTGTATGCCATGAGTATTTGATATTGATTGAATACATTGAGATGTATAAAGTCCGATGGATATAACAGGGTGCGGTGAATATTTATACTTCATCAATGTTACGAGTAAATATGATTTGCTAGATAAAACATAAAGACTGAAATATTGAAATGGCTCACGGGATGAAGATATAATATCAATATGACAGAAGATAAAAATATCCTTCTTTCATGGAGAACTATATCTAAGCCATAAGTTTAGCAATAAATTAAATAATTGTCGAATTATTCTTACTGATCTGCTCTTATTAGAATTTTGGGGATTCATAAATGAAACAACATAATATTCACTAAACAGATACACCATCTAAAATGACCTGATAAAAACCATAAAGAGTTATGGAATATTTTAGACCAAGGCTTCATTTTAGGTTTTGTGTTCCTTTCACTAAATTTAAAGGACAAAATGTTTGTTATAGAATGAATATTTTTTGAGAAACAGGTTTTCTTGTTAGAAGAGCAAGTGGGAGGATGATACAACTTATTGAGATTATTAATCTCTGGCTTAAGATATAACAAGACTAAACCAGAAATGTTCTGGAATATTTTGTCTGTAAAGCTGAGCAAAGAAATTGTCACATTAGACGTAGAAGCTTTCGGTTAAGACTGTAACAAAATGCAAATGTCAGTTATATCCATTTCGCGTCTTTTTGTAAATCTAGGCAATCTATGTGCGCAGAGCTCATTACCAGATAGGTTTTCTTCCATGTTTACCAGGGTAATCAGTTATACATCCCCACAGTCCTTAAATGACAAAAAAGACACAAAACTTCCTCTTACTAATACATAATGCAGAAAATCACCAAATCATAAATGCCCCTCTGACAGACATAATAGGAATTCTAAACTCGACAACCCATAAACAACATTATGCTGCGCTAGAATCAAAGATCTGTTATATGCTCAAGACACTCCGGGGTTTTCTTATATGTTAACAACCGTGAAATTGCAACGACCAAGGCCCGTAAGAACTGCACTGATTGATGGGACTTATGGAGTATTTGGGGTTTGAGTACCGCCATCTAACAAATCAAAACCGTCAATATATACTAAAGGGCTTCGAATGTCTTGCCTCCGACCCTCAAATCCAGACTGCGAACCTGAGACGCCGAAGCTTGGAGATCCCCTCAACTTCCACCGGGCGGCGCGCTTGCGGAACAACGGTGGCAGCGGCGCGGCCGACACAATGAGTTAAGTACGGGTGTGGGCTCCACTGTATCGATTGTGTACGAATACACACAACAAAAAAATCATTCGGCCACTGTTGATATATTGACTAGTGTACGCACAAATCGCGGGATTTAATCCGAAGCCTCTACGGTACCCGGTAGAAACTAGAAACCGGTACCGCTGGTTTTTCATTTCGCCTGGACGCCAATCTGATGAAGAAGAGTGAGGTGGAGTAAACAGGCCCAAATCTCAGCATAAGATGTAGCAGCTGCTTATTAATTACATCGACATGCACGCAAGTAAACGCAGATCTTTAGTGCCCAAACTACTATTGTCCGCAGCGGTCGGGGACGAACCCAACCATGTCCGCACGAACGTCGTACACCACCTCCGTCGTCTCCTGCGCCAAGGTCCCGATGACCGCCGCGACCCCGGGCGGGTAGACAGCCCACGGCGGCGCGGCAAACGCGAGGCACCCTGCCGAGAAGACGTGGTCGCGGTCCTCGAAGTACATCATCTGCCGGATGCCGAGCTCCAGGCTCGCGTCGCTATCGAACGTGAGCGTCACGTGCGGCACGTCGATCTTCCTCAGGCCGGTGAAGTTGTAGCACGTGTCGAGGAAACCCATCGGCGGCGCCACCGGATACTGCGCCATCTGCTCCTTGAACTGGTCGCGGAGGGCCGCGTAGGTCTCCGGCATCAGGTAGGTGAAGGTGGTGCGCAGCGCCATGAGCGCGTCGCCGGCGGGGACCGGGATGACCGGCCTACCGGTGCCTAGGCTTAATCCGGCGAGCCGGACGAAGTACGAGTTGGGAAGGGCCGCGTTACTCCGTAGCGGGGTGTAGCTCACCTTGCGTTCTGGGCCTGGAAGGGGTGCGCCGATGGAGAGGAAGCCCCGGGCGCCCGTCCAAGTCGGCAGGCAGTAGGAGAAGGCCGCCGTGTCCGGAGACGAAGGGGCTCGGGACGGCAGTGAGTGGCTGTCCCGGCCGAGATCGAGAAGGCCGGATGAGCGGCCAGCCGTTCTGCCGCCCATCTCCATGCAGTTGGCCCTGAAGTTATCCACGGTGGTCGGCGTGGATCGAGAGAACGTGAGCGTGTCTGTCACGACGGTGACACTCGATATCACGGCGCCGTTCTTGGCCACGGTGGTGCTGGCGCAGCTGGGTCCGGAGCAAGCTTCCAGCGGGCAGTCCGGCGAGCCGCACGGAACATGGGCGACGGAGGAGGACCGGGACGGGTCGAAAGCGCCTGGCTTGCAGTTGCAGTGGAGGAGCGTGGCTCCGCCCGCCCCGGCGTCGAACCCCACGGTGAGGTTCTGCGCCGGAGTGCCGTACCCGACGACGACGTGGTACTCGGACTCGGACGTGCCCGGGAGAGTGACGAGGGGACTGCGGGGTCTGCGAGTGACGGGGAGGGAGTTGGGTGGCGGTGCGTGCTGGGCTTTGTAGGCCGCGTACCGGGCCTGGGTGGAAATACCGGCGTCGAACTCGAACGTGAGCATGACGGGGGCCAGGAGAAGAAGAAGAAGAAGAAGCAGGCGCAGCAAGTGCACGGAGGAAATCATGGCTGGAGTCACAATTGCTTGTGTGTAAGCTGCTGCCCATATATACATATATAGGACCCGCCAGCTCTTAATTTTCATTATATTGTAGAGTGCGGTGGTGAACTGATGGTGATTGATTGTCTCGTCCCTCGTCTCGTGCATATGGAAAAGATTTTTTTTGAACAAGATATGGAGAAGATGATGATCGGGATTAACGCCAGAGCTTTGCTGGTAAAGAGGAAACAGAGGCACTTGGCAAATGGCAACTCTCCAGTCCAAAAAGAAATATCAACACCATGGTGTCGTCGTCATTCTTGGAGTTGTCGATCGTTCATGGCGCCATCCCGGTGGTGGCAACGGTGATCTGTCCATGGAGAACCGACGATGGATGCCCAAAGGAGAAGGTTGGTGTTTTTTAAGCATCACACGAAGCTTCCCTTCAATTTAGTCATATATGCATTACATCAGATAGGTGGTGGATGATGTTCATTGTTGCTGATGTAGATGTAGTTCATTTCAATGGGTGTTTCGGAGCTCGCCTTTTCTATAATCATATACTCCCTATATCTCAAAATAAGTGTCTCAACTCCCTTTATTTTAAGATGAAGGAAGTATCATTTTATGTGTGTGCACTGATGTTGATTGTGTGTGTATCCTAATCATCTAGAAGCGGGCTGTATACTCATGACGTTTGTATTCCCTTAATGCGGCAATATGAGCCAATAAACCACCCTTTATCAGAAAATAATTGAAAACAACCACATGAGATAGGTGATCGAGTAACAAAAACTAGCCAAGTTGAGTACTGTAATGGTTGACGTAACGCAAAAAGATGCGACAATGGATGCCGAGAAGGCTGGTGTTTTTAGATATAACATGGTGCTAAGCTTTATTTATACACATGGAATGGAATACATAAACTAAGGGATCACGTGATAACAATAACAAAGATCACAGTGTTAGGAAGGGGGGGGGGGGGTAGATTGAACTAGTCCACAACAATTACGCCCACAAGTAGGCCTACAAGTCTATCGTCATGTTCAATGCCTCAGTCGGTCAAGAGATCACCCGGAGTGCTCCTAATCTTCACCTCTAGGGAGTAGGCACTATTATATAAGCCGCTAACCACTGAGATGAACCATTCACACATAGTATATGTTTATCTTGAAACATATTATTTACATGTAATAGATTTTTAAAATACCAACAATACTAATTTTAAACGGGAACAGTTCATATATTGCAGAAAATTGGAGCTTTATGTACCTTAATATGAATGTTCATACATTTGAAATGTTTCATATCCTCTTCTAAAATTTTCCTGAATATGACAAAAATATTTATACTTTCAATAGTAGAAATATTTAACAACATAGTTCTAAATTTAAAAATAGTTGTTCATGCACATCTAAATATATGCCCTTGCTACTTTTAAGGAAATGTTTGTGTATTACAAAATTATTAATATGATTTGTGGATGCACTTTTCCCACAAATTGGACACAAACTAGGTGTGGGGGCTTTGCGGGAGTCCGGACAGCAGTCAGGTAGGACTCCGACACCCCCGACCCACTGAATCCCCCCTCTTGGTCCCATTTTCTTCCGATCCGCCCCTTCTACCTCTTGCTTTGCATCCTCGGCCTCTTCCTCCGACGCCGTAGCTGCACCTCTTCGGCCGCCACACAGGCATTGCCGGACCTCCGCAACCAGCACCGACGCACCCGCTCATCTTTTACGACAGTGTAGTCCACCCAGGACTCGTCCATAGCAAGGTACACTCTTCCTCCCCTATGGACTACGTCCATGGGGGACATTACACCCGGCAGGTGTTCGGTCAAATGTCATTGAGCTAATTTTCGAATGGCATGTCGTTATTTTAGAGTACGAAGGATCTCAAGGTACTCGAGCATGGAAAATGAGGGTTGTGCAATGCATGGTTGGCCATATGAACGGATTTCCTAGGCATGCACGGAATGGGGCTCTTCTGGCGGCGCGTGCATGATTCGTTTCACGTGTGAAAGCACATTGTGCCCTACTATATGCACATCATCCAACAACGAAATATGAGGTCATTATTGTATCCATGGTACGCCATCCAGACCACCGTCATCAAGTCTTGTGACACGGTTGCTTTGCTGGGGGCAATTTGGCCATTGCGCGCGGCAGGGGAAAAGATCGTAAGCTTTACTTCTTGCTCAACTTGTCGATTGAATTATTCATTCACTGGTTGTTGCTCTACATGTTGTGTAATCCATACGTGTTGCCATGATGTACCATAGGACAGACGGATGACCATTATTTAGGTACATACCCTGTTAGATGAAGCTGGGGCAGTAGGTGTGGGATGACATGATTCGTTCATGAAAAACTTGTTCATCATCTGGTTAATCTAGTTCAATTTTAACTATTGTTGTACTAGACTTATTTGCGTGTGATGTATGAATGATTTGTACTATTTTACATCCGAACTTTGATGAATTCCGTCGGCTTTGCATGAATTTCGTTCGGTCTATTGAAATGCGGTTTGAATTGTATGCGGGCAGCATTGGATGGCTGCCCCCCTCATCCGTGTCTACGAACTAACCCCCCTGTCTACGAAAGGATGCCGAAGCAAATTTACGGGTCAGCGTTGGAGATGCCCTAAGAGCGTTTACATCACTACTTTTGTGATCTAAATGCTCTTATATTTTATTTTATTTGCAGAGAAAGTAGAAGAGAAGAGAAGAGTCGCTCTGTCCTCAGATTTTAGCCACGTCCTCTAGTTATTGTTGATCAATCTAGCACCAGGAGACAGTGAACATCTAATCGATGTCTATAGTGCAGCTGTGCTATATCATCTTTTCTGGCGAAGTTTTGATGGTGAAAATGGCGTCACACAAAATAGAAGTCTCATATAATCGTCTTGGTGTGACTGTCGTGGTTGATCGGTTGACACACGTTCTGGTCGCACAGATTGTCAGCTGTAGATATGACACGGAGGAGTTTTTAATGCCTTTGTTTCTTCTCGTAATTTCGCTGTAACTTCGGCACAGGCGGGCGTTAATTCCTATATATCGTGCGACTTTTCCATAGGCACAAGTCTTGTTTCGTTCTTATCAATTGTTCTGTCTGGAGCGTTCGGCTGAAAGAGGAAAACATAAAATAAGGGAGATGCCATTCACAAGGATGAGAAGATGCCATGAGCTCACGCCAACACTCTACAAAGGAGAATTGAGCATGCTTATGCTTGCAATCGAACCCTATGTGTATATATACGGCAGCGCACCCTGATCGTATTGTGTACTACGACGATACAGCTTGCATAGAGGAGCAATGGCTTCATCAGCAACTCCCTCTGTGCACTTTTACCTGCTGATTCTGCTTGTTGTTCTTCTTGCTCCTCGTCTCGGCGGCTCCTCCCAGTACACAGGCTACATCCGTGGTGGGAAGCATTTCATTCTCGGTTCATCCGGCGCACAACGTCCACCACCACCGACGTCCTGCTCTACCATTTCTTTATTTGGTGAATACCTTGACTGCGTGAATCCCATATGGTCTTTAACTAGACTTTAGTACTCCATACTAAATATGAAATGAAACTTTGCATGTATTGCACGTCATTATGCATAATATATAGGAGTATTACATTTCTTCATGCCTAGACAGTATAACATTTTTATGTTCCCCGGTGTTGACTAACTTGTCTATATTTTAGGTGGCGGCGGTGGAATAGCAAGACCAGATGGTTCATTTATTTCTTCCGGTAAGGACAAGAGAATGTATAACATTCTTCAAATGGATTTTTCTCTCAAACTGCTTCTCAATTTTACGACATGTCTAGCTCCATGATCAACTTTGTTTCAACTTCTTTTTCTCCTTCAAAGTTGCCACCTAATATATTCTGAAGTTGTCAGGCATGGTCACAAAAGTTACCACATGGCAACTTTGATATCATCACAACTGCAACTTCAATAATCTTGGGACGATAACTTCAGAGCTCGGAAAAAAGTTCTTTTTGAAAACAAGTTGACTTCCTTGGTTAACTTAGTCTTGCTATTACCCCGCAAAAAAACTTAGTCTTGCTATTTATCATTGATTTGTGGTGCAGACCCTGGCAGCTTGGGACATTATTTTTACATCTGGCTTTTTTGACGTCTTCAATCTAAAATAAGACATGTCAACTAACATATGTATATTTCTCCAGGAGATGGCGGGGGAATAGCAACAAAGTTGCCCGTACTCCATCGACTGAGCCCATGCTCTCCCCTCAACACGTCTACGCTCGCTCTACGTGGCTTTCTCCGACGCAGTGGCAGCCTAGGTCGTCCACACTCACGGCTACTTAACTCCGGTGCGACCATCCCAACCACTGGCATTCCCTCCCCGACTCTCCCGGGCGCTTCCGAGTTCCACGTAGTCGTCGGCTACGGCACTCCGGCGCAGAAGCTCGCCGTGTCATTTGATACCACACTGGGAACCACGTTTATCCAGTGCAAGACGCGTGTCGATGATGCCATCGACAAGGCATTCCATCCTTCTCAGTCTTCCTCCATTGTCCAAGTCCCATGCGGCTCGCCGGAGTGCCCGTTGAAGTCCTGCTCCGGACCTAGCTGCACGGTCATCGGGAGCAAGAATGGCTCCATGGTTTTCAATGCCACCGCCGTGATGGACACACTCACACTCGCGCAAGCGACACAGGAGAACATCAGGGCCATATGCTTGGAGATGGGCAGCGAAACATCTAAGAGCTTATCCGGCATTCTCGATCTCAGTTGGGACAACCACTCATTGGCATCTCGAGCTCCTTCGTCTCCGGACACGGTGGCCTTCTCCTACTGCCTACCCTCTACGGTCGCCGCCCAGGGCTTCCTCTCCATTGGCGCACCCCGGCCAGAACGCTCCCGCCACTTCGTTGTCTAAACCCCCTTACGGACCAACACTCTACTCCCAGACATGTACGTTGTCCGGCTCACCAAACTAGATGTCAGCGGGGTGGATGTCAAGACCCCGTACGCGCCGCACGCCGGAAACGCGTTGTTCGTGCTCGGCACCACGTTCACCTACCTGAAGCCGGAGACCTATACGGTTCTTCGTGAGCAGTTCAAGTCGCAGATGACGGAGTACCGCGTGGCGCCGTCGATGGGCGACCTCGACACCTGCTACAACTTCACTGGTCTAACGAGAATGAGTATGCCATCCATCACACTATGGTTCGAAGGATGGGCATATATTGTCCCCGGCATGGAACAAATGATGTATTTTGGGCGTCGGGGAGATATCTTCTCCGTTGGGTGCCTCGCATTTGCTGCGGCATCAGACTTGCCACCGGGGATCACTGCGGTCATTGGCACCCTGCTGCAGGAGAGGACAGAGGTGGTGTATGACGTTCATGGAGGGAAGATGGGGTTTTCCCATAAACAATGCTGGTGAAATCATTGGCTAAATATTTGCACCTCGTTATTTTACCCTGAAGGCTGGAATGTAGAAGCTATTTACGTTTCAAAAAGGAAAAGAAAGGAGGAGATCTGTAACTTTACACTACAAAGTTTATCACCAACCGCTTTCTGAGTGATGTCCTATTTTATCGTGAATGTAGAGTCCCGGATGTTGAGCTAGGATTCCTAAAAAGATTCTTCACTTTTACATTCCACAAAACATACGTGATGATCTCTCTCAAAAGCTTTCGCCATGATGTATCACATGTGTATTCTCATTTCACCTATCCTCAATTGAAAAAATACTCATAAGCGTCGTTGTAGGATACAAAGAACCAATTTGGAACAACGCCCCAAACCTATAGTTTAAAAACCCAGACCGGTGACCGAACCGGTGAGGCCGCCGGTTCAGGTTTTCATCGGTCTGATCATGGTTCAGTGTGTGATTTTTAGGATAAAACTTTATTTATATTAGTTTTATTTTATTTGATAAGGTATGAGAGATGATTTGGTTGCCGCAGTATTACCTTGAAACTATGACACACATTTCGTGTGACACATGTTTTTCAATCCACACGTACGAATACTCCCATGACTGGTTCAAGCACTCTGGCTTTCCTCGGGGTTTTGCAAGAAAACAACGCAATTTGACCAGGTAACTCCTGTCCGCTGAGGGTGGTCCACAGAGCTAAAGAAAGAGCGAGGGCAGTGATGCAGGCGGACGTCAGTGGTGGAGCTAGACAAAAATGTTCTTGGGGGTGAGGGGTAAGAGCAACTCCAACGGGGTGACTCAATCGGACACCGATTTTGTCCGTTTGAGTCGCCCGTCCGCCTGTTCGCATCCGCCTTTTTATTTGAGTCGGCATGTGTGTCCACCGAAAGACAGACACATTTTTTGCATGTCCGTCTTGGCATTTCCTCGAACACGTAGCAGGCAGGGTAGCTCGCACTGGGGTGCACGTTCACCATGGCCGGGACAAGTTGCAGCCACGCGAGCTCGTACGAGGGGCGCCTCCGCGCCTGGCGGGCACGACCACCTGCTCGAGCAGCTTCGGCCGGGTGCGAGGCGAAGCCGGCGGTCGAGCTACAGAGTGGAGGCGGCCGGGCGTGCGAGCTCCAACGCGGACACGCACGAGTAGGGCGACACGGTGGGTGTGTGAGACAAGGCAGGGTGAGCGCGGCCCGGCGCGGCACGGCGAGCGTGGCGAGCTCCAACGCGAAGACTTGGCTTGAACGCACGCCCCGACCACGCGCACGTCGGACGCGAGCAAGAAGAAAACTCCTGGCTCATCTAGTGGACGACCTCCTCCTCACCTAGTGGGTCCGAGCGGACACCAAACGGACAGCAGGCGGACGCTGTATCCGTTTGGGTCGCCCCCGTTGGGCTAAATTTTGTGTCTGAATGACCAAAACGGATAAAATGGGTCACCCCATTGAAGTTGCTCTAAAATATAAAGAATATCTGTAATCAGCAACTGCTACTGTGCTATTGAAAGAATAAATTTATAATGTGTATAGTCCAATTCAATCAACAACTAACTAACTGAGAGAGAAAATTGTACCGCTATCACAAAAAAAATCCCACCTACTCCTCCTATAAAAAAATATAAGAGCATTTAGACCACTAAAGTAAGATCATTACTTTAGTGATGTACCGCCAAAACTTCGGTGTTAGAGAATTTGTTAGGACTGCCGTCCATCAGTGGAGACTGGCTTGGTTTAGTCTCACCTCGCTTACGGGAGGAGGTCATGACCAACTTATAAGGGAGACTATCTCTCCTCCTTTCAGTCCGGGCTTTTGGGATGGAGTGTGCTCTCCGGTGAATGTTGGCCCATGTGCGCATAAACATTCAGAACGTAAGTAGTGTGTGGGCTAGATTGAGTTGGACGCTAACATCTGGTATCAGAGCCAGCATCACCATTACTTCCTTAGGGGCTTCTCAGGGGGATGTGGATGTTAGGGCTGCTGTCCATCAGTGAAGGCTGGCTTGGTTTAATCCCACCTCGCTTACGGGAGGAGGCCATGATCAACTTATAAGAAGGAGTATCCCTCCTCCTTTCAGTCCGGGCTTTTGAAATGAAGTAGGCTTTCCGCTGAATGTTAACCATGTGCGCATAAACGTTCAGAATGTAAATAGAGTATGGGCTAGATCAAGTTGAACTCTAACAAAATTTAGAATTGAGACAAATTCTGCAGGCTGCGGCAGCCGGCGACAACCAAACGGCCGGCCGGCCGGCCAGAGTTCAATTAGCTGACAACACCGAAGACCCGCGACCACCGGCCATTGGCTGATGCTGGGCGCGCCCTTATCGCCCCAGGCGCTCGAGTCGTCGTCACCGGCCCAAACGCGGAGCTCCTCCTAACGTCCTCGCCTTCTCCCCAGCAACGGCCAGATGACGTCGAGGGCTCGAGGCTATCCGTCACGGCGCCATCGGCTGGTTGAGTGAAGCACGCCACCGAGAAGCGATCGAGCTGGTGCGGGAATAGGGCTTGTTCGTTGGTGCAAAAAGGGATCCTGTAGATAAGTAGATTAGGGTTGTATTTGAGCTAGGTGGATGGCACTTACAGAATCAAATACACAAATTCGCATGGGGGGTGGCCTGCGACCAGGGGATGGCTTTCTACGTGTATGTGCATGGCCCATCTAAAAGCTGCAGGGCAGGGCGAGTACTACCTAGTAAAAGAAAATTGCACTTTGGTTGGGGGTGGGCCACGGCCCCGTCAGCCTTCTATGTAGCTCTGTCGTTGGCGGACGTGTCCGTGTCATCCGTGTAGCAAAAATTATCCTAAGAACAACTCCAAGGGGGCAACCCATTTCGTCTACGGCCGTCTGTTTGGATCGGCGTGGACAGAAAAGGCGGCCCAACATATCGACCCAAACGGACGCGCATTCGTTTTTCGTCCGCAGGCGACTCATTCCCGGCCCATTTTTGAACCTGATTTGCGTTGGCACGGACACGCGATGGACGCACGCGCTCGCCTACTCCTGTCCCCGGGCCCGCTCGTCTGTGGCACATCGGCCTCCCCTCCCCCCGGCCAACAAGCAACCCTCACCCCCGCCTCCTTCGTCACCGCCGCCGCCGCCCATTTTGCCGGCGACTCTTCTAACTGCCGCCGCCTCCACATTCGCCCAGCAACGCCGCCCCTGCCCCCAGTCGCCGCCGCCGCCGTTTTGCCGCCGGGGAGCAAGCTGGTTCCCGCCGCCGCTTCCCCCACCGCCCAGCCGCCCGCGACCAAGAAGACGCCTCGCCGCCCCCGCCACATACGACCGGCACGCTCGTCGGACGCCGTCACACTCGTCGGACGCCGGCCGGGCAGCTAGCTGGTCTGTGGGCGCCGCGTCTCCCCTCGCCGGCCGACTCCTTCTTCGACGCCCGCAAGTTGTTCGACAGTTTGCCAAGGTACGAAAATGGACTCCGCCGACAAGTTCTTTTTTCACAATTTTCTTTGCGACTCCGACGATTCGTCGTCCGACGACGAGGAGGAGATATTAGCTGTCGTGTTGGTCCATCACCACCTCAACAACCAGCGGCCGTTGTTCCGTGGCTCCATTCAGGGCCACCTTCCGGCGTTGAATCGTAACCGGGAGAGCGGGCATTTCCTTCTCTGGAAGGACTACTTTGATACAACAAACCCGTTGTTCAAACATCACAAATTCCGCCGCCGGTTCCGTATGAGTAGGCATGTTTTCAACCGTATTAGGGAGGGAGTGGTCGGCTATGATGACTACTTCGAGTGCAAAGAGGATGCCATCGGCAAGATTGGTTTCTCCTCTTATCAGAAATGCACCGCCGCCATCCGAATGCTTGCATACGGAGTGCCCGGTGATCTCATTGACGAGTACGTCCGTATGAGCGAGTCTACATGCCTAGAGTCCCTGTATAAGTTCTGCAAGGTTGTGATTGCTGTGTTTGGCCCTGAGTACTTGAGAGAGTCGACAGCTGAAGATACAGCCCGTTTGTTGGCGATGAATGCTAGCAGGGGCTTCCCGGGGATGCTTGGCAGCATAGACTGCATGCACTGAGAATGGAAGAACTGCCCTTCTGCTTAGCAAGGGCAGTATAAGGGACATGTCAGGGCTTGCACTGTCATACTAGAGGCCGTGGCGTCTCAAGATCTCTGGATCTGACACTCTTTCTTTGGCATGGCTGGATCACACAATGATATCAACGTGCTTCAGCGCTCGCCGGTGTTTGCTAGGCTTGCCGAAGGCAACAACCCACCGGTGAACTTTACTGTCAACAGCCACAACTACGACAAAGGCTACTATTTGGGTGACGGTATCTATCCTCAGTGGACCACTATTGTAAAGACAATACCCAACCTTGTCGGAGAGAAAAGGAAAAGATTTGCCCAAGAGCAAGAGAGTGCTAGAAAGGATGTCGAGCGTGCCTTTGGTGTTTTGCAATCTCGATGGGGCATCGTTCGGTATCCTGCTAATACTTGGAGCACGCAGAAACTATGGGAGGTGATGACTGCTTGTGTGATCATGCACAATATGATCGTAGAAGACGAGCGTCCGGAACGTCTGTACGATCAAGGCTTTCAGTTTCAGGGTGAGAATGTTGTGCCTGAGCATGGAGTAGTGGCAACATTTGAGCAGTTCACTCAGTTTCATGAAGACATGCGTGATTAGAAAACTCACGTGCAACCGCAAAATGATTTGGTTGAGCATATGTGGACTCATGTTGGCAACCAATAAATGTATCTTTTTTTATTCGTTTGCAAAACTATGTGAAACATTTTTATTTTTATTTGGCCTGTAAAACTATACTATTTATTTGGGCGAACTATTTTGTTTGTTAAATTTTCATTTCACAATATGTTGAATGCAATGCAAAATTGGCCAGCCAGCCGGCCACGCCTGCACATATGGATCGACGCGTTAAGCGCGCTGCCGACCCATATGAAAAACAAGGCGGACGCCGGGCAGGCGGCCGACCCCAACGAACAAAAAGCGGACGAAATCGCCGTCCGTTCGGGTCGGCCCGTTGGAGTTGCTCTAACCTTCAGTACTTTAGTTACCATTTTAGTTTAGTTTTTCTGTTTGTGGACAGTCGTAGATATACGGAGGTTGTCCTTGCATCCCTATGCAAGGATCGCTGGTTCCGATTTTTTGGTCCGGTTTGGTCCAGTTTTTTTAAAACTATATTCAAACCCGGCGGATGAACAGACATGCAAGTGCAAGGGCAAATTTGCCAGAACAACACGACCAGATAGGAAAATTCTTGCCCTTCCATCCCCCAAGACGCGCCACACGCTGTCGGTAAGAGGCGGAAAGTGCACCTTCATAAGCTTTCTAAAGTGGAGGTGCAGCCAAAATATTTTTATGGAAAGGTTCAAACTTGGGTTGAAAGGTGGCGCCCCGGACCTAGTGGAAGAGCGAACTTGGCTAATGTATGTGCTTCAAAATTGACAACACGACTCTCAAAAATAAAATTACATTGAAACTGCTCTGACTTGAGTTTAATCTCACTAACTATTGCTCCGTAATTACCTTTGCTACCATTTAGAATATCTGAGACGACTTGCTTTGAGTCACATGAAATGATAACACTAGTGCAGAACCGGGTAATAGCACCAGTTCATAAGGCCCTTTAGCGCCGGTTCCATAACCGGCACTAAAGTGTGGGCACTAAAGCCCCCCCCCTTTAGTACCGGTTCAGCACGAACCGGTGCTAAAGGGAAACCACATGGCACGAGCCAGCTCCGGGGGCCGGGAGCCCTTTAGTACCGGTTGGTAACACCAACCGGTACTAAATGTTTGTGGATTTTTGTTTTATTTTGTATTTTTCAATTAAATTTGTGTTATCAATTTAATTTAGGATTGTTTTACGTTATAATGAGTTGTAGTCGTCATCATCATCATCATCATCGCATATTAATAAATAAATAAACTCTAGCTAGCTAAAAATCATTGTAGCCGTCTAATTACCACTATTTAATCATCATAATCATTACCGCTACATATCTAATCATCACCAACACTGGCTAGCTTAAAGAGAAAACATTCACTTTGTAACAGAAGCAAAGATATCATCGAGTTCAACATAATCATCATCAACATCGAAGTTCAGGACACGGACATGAGACACTAATTAAGAGCATGAACTAGTGCTGCTCCCTCTCAGGTAGAATAGCATAGAACATGTATAGCTCTCCTGATTCATCATACTGGAGCATGCAGATGAATCTGTCTCCTAATCTTGGGTTGCGCTTCTCCTTGCTGCCCCCTAGTACTTCTCTGCGATCGTTAACAATTTTGCTCCAATCTTTCACTATTAAGCATTCTTCGCTTTCAGAAGTCCTGAATGCACTCATGTGCAATGTAGGATATCTTGGCCGTAAGCTAACCATTGACATGTCACCTTTAGTCTCGATCCACTGAGGCACAACTGTCATCGGAAGTCCCTGTTGAAGAACATCGTATAGTAATTAATATACTAAGCAATGAAAGTTTAGCTTCAAAAATGATGTATGCAAAAGATGCACTAATTAAGAACAAATAGTTAAAATCTTACCATCTTTCGATTATAGATGTGACCGTAGTTCAATACGATCATCATTGGTCGCACGTTTTGAGTACTAACATTTTTAAGTTCAGAAAAAAAATTGTCTTGTCAGTATTAAGATCCTCAAGCCATGAAACATAATGACTTATCTCCTCGCAGTTTAGTTGAGCCCCGGGACAGTAGTAGGTCCTGTCTACCAAGCGCCGGACATGTTTGCTTGAACCGAAATAAGCTGACAATACAAATTAGTTGTCAACTATTTTTGAATAAACTGTATCAAAGACATAAACATATGCATGCATGGTTGAGAAAAACTCACATAATGGTAGAACTGGAGGCGTTTGCATATCGACCCAGATGTCTATATTACCTTCAATATCATCTTCCAGACGAATATCAAAGGTGACAACCATACCAGGCTCAAATGTATAAGCCTTGCGTAGTGCTTGCCAAGTATTGCATTCAAAATGGGTGTATATGTCTCCATTATATAATTTGACATTGAAAGTATACCCATGCTCCGTCTTCAAGTAAACTTTCTTTACCTCCATATCATCTATAGCACTAAAACATATCTTATCCAAGACAAAAATTCTTGCATGGCAGGAGATGCGCTAGTACAATAGTGAAAATTTAAAATTATAAGTTGAAGTAAATGAAGTATAAGTTTTGCATTCAAATAATAATTGACAAAGTGACTTACTGTATCAACTTCGAATGTCTCATCCAGCTTGATACTGAAGCTCCTACCATCAACAAGGAAATTTCTGTCGCACAGGCCGTGCTGGTCTTCACAGTGTTCGCACATAATGAAATCTTTTTCGTCGTCAGATGACATTTTCTATGTTCATATAGGTGAAACATTAAACACCTATTACTATCTAACATTAATTAATATCTAGCCAAATATATATTCATCTAACATTTGACATTAATATATCTAACTATATTCATCTCTAACAATTGACGTTACTATATATTTAACTTTTCTATCTAATTCATCTAACATTCGACATTAATCTAACATTTATATAAAATCAAAATATATAAAAAATTAAATAAACAGAAAAACTCATTAACAAATAATATTTTAATTAGATCATCAAATTTCAGATACCTAAATTTTCTTACTAAAAATAAACTAGTTATATTAATTATTGAACTAGTTCAAATCTCATATACCTAAATAAACTAGTTATATTAATTATTGAACTAGTTCAAATCTCATATACCTAAATAAACTAGTTCGACAATTTTCTTACTAAAAATAAACTAGTTATATTAATTATTGAACTAGTTCAAATCTCATATACCTAAATAAACTAGTTATATTAATTATTGAACTAGTTCAAATCTCATATACCTAAATAAACTAGTTCGACAATTTTCTTACTAAAAATAAACTAATTATATTAATTATTGAACTAGTTCAAATCTCATATACCTAAATAAACTAGTTCGATAATTTTCTTACTAAAAATAAACTAATTATATTAATTATTCAACTAGTTCAAATCTCTATAGTTCGACAATTTTCTATCTAGCTAATTCATCTAACATTCGACATTAATCAAACATTCGATCATCTAATTAACTTTTCTAAAAAATAGAAAATAAGTAAAAAAATGTGTGTGTGTATGTGTGTGTGTGTAGTGTGTACGTATATATGTGTGTGTATGTGTGTATGTGTGCGGCCCCGTACGCCGCCGCCCCGTACGTACGAGCGGGGGCGCCGGCGTACGGGGCGGGGGCGCCGGCGTACGTACGGGCGGGGGCGCCGCCGTACGGGCCGGGTGCGACGACGACGGACGGCGGCGCGGCGGGTATACGCGAGAGCGAAAGACGTACGGGACCGCGGCGGGACGACGACGGACGGCGGCGCGCGGCGTTCGGGGCGGCGGCGCGAGACGGCGACGACGACGGGCGACGAGCGGCGAGGACGGGTTCGAGCGGCGCGCGAGAGGTTGGAGACGAAAGAAATGGGGAGATCTAACTGAATTTTCGTAAGTGTTGTATATATAGGAGAGGTCTTTAGTACCGGTTGGAGCCACCAACCGGTACTAAAGGCCAACTTTGGCCAGGCCAAGAGGCTGAAAGAGCAGGCCTTTAGTACCGGTTGGTGGTTCCAACCGGTACTAAAGGGTGGTCTTTAGTACCGGTTGGAGCCACCAACTGGTACTAAAGGCCTCGCGCTGCCACCCCAAAGTTTAGTCCCACCTCGCCGGGCGGAGAGCAGCCACACTTGTTTATAAACCCAGCCGCGGCTACCTCTTCGAACTCCTCTATATAGCAGGCTTCTGGGCCTAATTAATTAGGGCGCGCTGCCCTGTGAGCCTGTTGGCCCTTCTGGGCCTGCATTTGCACACCCTAGGTCTGGCAGGCCCACTGGGCAGCGCGCCAACAAATTTTTTATATACTTTTTTATTTTCTGCATTATTTATTTTCTTCTATTTATTTTTGAGTAGTTTTTTATATAGTTTTTTCTTTTCTGCATTATTTATTTTCTTCTATTTATTTTTGAGTAATTTTTTTGTATAGTTTTTTATTTTCTGCATTATTTCTTTTCTTCTATTTATTTTCTTCTGGAAATTGAATTTATTTTTGAGTAGTTTTTTATATAGTTTTTTCTTTTCTGCATTATTTATTTTCTTCTATTTATTTCTGAGTAATTTTTTGTATAGTTTTTTTTATTTTCTGCATTATTTCTTTTCTTCTATTTATTTTCTTCTGCAAATTGAATGCTGCATACTGAACAATTAGGTAAATGACCGAAAAACAACAAATGATGTCAGAACATGTTGGAAATTGATGACGTCGCTTTGAATGCTGCATACTGAACACAAAGGAAGTCCGGAGTTCAAATAAGTTTAAAAAACATTGAAGTGGCCGTGTAACAGATGAGTTCTCGTCCGAAACCCTGATACTCTGAAAAAGTTTGTCTAGTTTGTACACGAAGTGCGTCCAGTTTTTGCCGTGACCCTCTCTACTCTTTCGCGCATGCTATGCGGGTGATATGATGATACCATGCCAAGTTTCAACATTTTCAGGATTCATTTTGTAGTGATTTTCAATTTCACGATCATTTAGCTCTCTAAACAATTAGGTAAATAACCGAAAAACAACAAATGATGTCAGAACATGTTGGAAATTGATGACGTCGCTTTAAATGCTGTATACTGAACACAAAAGAAGTCCAGAGTTCAAATAAGTTTAAAAACATTGAAGTGGCCATGTAACAGATGAGATCTCGTCCGAAACCCTGATACTCTGAAAGAGTTTGTCTAGTTTGTTGGAAATATGCCCTAGAGGCAATAATAAAAGGATTATTATTATATTTCCTTGTTCATGATAATTGTCTTTTATTCATGCTATAATTGTGTTATCCGGAAATCGTAATACATGTGTGAATACATAGACACCAACATGTCCCTAGTAAGCCTCTAGTTGACTAGCTCGTTGATCAACAGATAGTCATGGTTTCCTGACTATGGACATTGGATGTCATTGATAACGAGATCACATCATTAGGAGAATGATGTGATGGACAAGACCCAATCCTAAACATAGCACAAGATCGTATAGTTCGTTTGCTAGAGTTTTTCCAATGTCAAGTATCTTTTCCTTAGACCATGAGATCGTGTAACTCCCGGATACCGTAGGAGTGCTTTGGGTGTACCAAACGTCACAACGTAACTAGGTGACTATAAAGGTATACTACGGGTATCTCCGAAAGTGTCTGTTGGGTTGACACGGATCAAGACTGGGATTTGTCACTCCGTATGACGGAGAGGTATCTCTAGGCCCACTCGGTAATGCATCATCACAATGAGCTCAAAGTGACCAAGTGTCTGGTCACGGGATCATGCATTACGGTACGAGTAAAGTGACTTGCCGGTAACGAGATTGAACGAGGTATTGGGATACCGACGATCGAATCTCGGGCAAGTAACGTACCGATTGACAAAGGGAATTGTATACGGGGTTGCTTGAATCCTCGACATCGTGGTTCATCCGATGAGATCATCGAGGAGCATGTGGGAGCCAACATGGGTATCCAGATCCCGCTGTTGGTTATTGACCGGAGATCCATCTCGGTCATGTCTACATGTCTCCCGAACCCGTAGGGTCTACACACTTAAGGTTCGGTGACGCTAGGGTTGTAGAGGTATGAATATGCAGTAACCCGAAAGTTGTTCGGAGTCCCGGATGAGATCCTGGACGTCACGAGGAGTTCCGGAATGGTCCGGAGGTGAAGAATTATATATAGGAAGTGCAGTTTCAGCCATCGAGAGAGTTTCGGGGGTCACCGGTATTGTACCGGGACCACCGAAAGGGTCCCGGGGGTCCACCGGGTGGGGCCACCCATCCCAGAGGGCCCCATGGGCTAAGTGGGGAGGGGAACCAGCCCATAGTGGGCTGGTGCGCCCCCCTTGGCCCACCCCATGCACCTAGGGTTGGGAACCCTAGGGTGGGGGGCGCCCCACCTGGCTTGGGGGGCACTCCACCACTTGGCCGCCACCCCCCTAGGAGATCCCATCTCCTAGGGCCGGCGCACCCCCTAGGGGGCCTATATAAAAAGGGGGGAGGGAGGGGCAGCCACACCCTTGAGTCTTGGCGCCTCCCTCTCCCCTGCTACACCTCTCCCTCTTGTAGTAGAACGGCGAAGCCCTGCTGCAGTGACCCCTGCATCCACCACCACACCGTCGTGCTGCTGGATCTTCATCAACCTCTCCTTCCCCCTTGCTGGATCAAGAAGGAGGAGACGTCACGCTGACCGTACGTGTGTTGAACACGGAGGTGCCGTCCGTTCGGCGCTAGGATCTCCGGTGATTTCGATCACGTCGAGTACGACTTCCTCATCCCGTTCTTTGAACGCTTCCGCGCGTGATCTACAAAGGTATGTAGATGCAATCCGATCACTCGTTGCTAGATGAACTCATAGATGGATCTTGGTGAAACCGTAGGAAATTTTTTGTTTTCTGCAACGTTCCCCAACAGTGGCATCATGACCTAGGTCTATGCGTAGTTCTTCTTGCGCGAGTAGAACACAATTGGTTGTGGGCGTAGATGTTGTCAACTTTCTTGCCGCTACTAGTCTTATCTTGCTTCAGCGGTATTGTGGGATGAGGCGGCCCGGACCAACCTTACACGTACGCTTACGTGAGACCGGTTCCACCGACTAACATGCACCGCTAGGTGACGCACCTGTTCTCCCTGCAGAACAAGATGTTATGAACGCTTGGCAGACACGTACCGATGATTACTCCCTCGTTCAGTGTGGCATGCTTTACAGCTTAGAACCGAGGCTCCAAAAGCGTTTTGAGAGACACGGAGCATATGAGATGTTCGAAGAGCTGAAAATGGGTTTTCAAGCTCATGCCCAGGTCGAGAGATATGATGTCTCCGACAAGTTCTTCAGCTGTAAGATGGAGGAAAACCGTTCTGTCAGTGAGCACATACTCACTATGTCTGGGTTACATAACCGCTTGACTCAGCTGGGAGTTAATCTCCCGGATGACGCGGTCATTGACAGAATCCTTCAGTCGCTTCCACCGAGCTACAAGAGCTTTGTGATGAACTTCAATATGCAGGGGATGGAAAAGACCATTCCTGAAGTATTTGCAATGCTGAAATCAGCAGAGGGAGAAGTCAGAAAGGAACATCAAGTGTTGATGGTGAATAAAACCACTAAGTTCAAGAAAGGCAAGGGTAAGAAGAACTTCAAGAAGGACGGCAAGGGAGTTGCCGCGCCCGGCAAGCAAGCTACCGAGAAGAAGCCAAAGAATGGACCCAAGCCCAAGACTGAGTGCTTTTATTGCAAGGAAAGTGGTCACTGGAAGCGGAACTGCCCCAAATACTTAGCGGACAAGAAGGCCAGCAAAACGAAATGTATATGTGATATACATGTAATTGATGTGTACCTTACCAGTACTCGTACTAGCTCCTGGGTATTTGATACCGGTGCAGTTGCTCACATTTGTAACTCAAAGCAGGAGCTGCGGAATAAACGGAGACTGGCGAAGGACGAGGCGACGATGCGCGTCGGGAATGGTTCCAAGGTCGATGTGATCGCCGTCGGCACGCTACCTCTACATTTACCTACGGGATTAGTTTTGAACCTCAATAATTGTTATTTAGTGCCAAGTTTGAGCATGAACATTGTATCAGGATCTCGTTTAATACAAGATGGCTACTCATTTAAATCCGAGAATAATGGTTGTTCTATTTATATGAGAGATATGTTTTATGGTCATGCTCTGATGGTGAATGGTTTATTCTTAATGAATCTCGAGCGTAATGTTACACATATTCATAGTGTGAATACCAAAAGATGTATGGTTGATAATGATAGTCCCGCATACTTGTGGCACTGCCGCCTTGGTCACATAGGTGTCAAACGCATGAAGAAGCTCCATGCAGATGGACTTTTAGAGTCTCTTGATTACGAATCATTTGACACGTGTGAACCATGTCTCATGGGTAAAATGACCAAGACTCCGTTCTCAGGAACAATGGAGCGAGCAACCAACTTATTGGAAATCATACATACTGATGTGTGCGGTCTAATGAGTGTTGAGGCTCACGGTGGCTATCGTTATGTTCTCACCCTCACTGATGACTTGAGTAGATATGGGTATGTCTACTTAATGAAACACAAGTCTGAGACCTTTGAAAGGTTCAAGGAATTTCAGATTGAGGTTGAGAATCAACGTGACAGGAAAATCAAGTTCCTGCGATCAGATCGTGGAGGAGAATACTTGAGTCACGAATTTGGCACACACTTAAGAAAATGTGGAATAGTTTCACAACTCACGCCACCTGGAACACCTCAGCGTAATGGTGTGTCTGAACATCGTAACCGCACTCTGTTAGATATGGTGCGATCTATGATGTCTCTTATCGATTTACCGCTATCATTTTGGGGCTATGCTTTAGAGACTGCCGCATTCACTTTAAATAGGGCTCCGTCGAAATCCGTTGAGACGACACCGTATGAATTATGGTTTGGGAAGAAACCTAAGCTGTCGTTTCTAAAAGTTTGGGGATGCGATGCTTATGTCAAGAAACTTCAACCTGAAAAGCTCGAACCCAAGTCGGAAAAATGCGTCTTCATAGGATACCCTAAAGAAACTATTGGGTATACCTTCTACCTCAGATCCGAAGGCAAGATCTTTGTTGCTAAGAATGGATCCTTTCTAGAGAAGGAGTTTCTCTCGAAAGAAGTAAGTGGGAGGAAAGTAGAACTTGATGAAGTATTACCTCTTGAACCGGAAAGTGGCGCAACTCAGGAAAATGTTCTTGTGGTGCCTGCACCAATTAGAGAGGAAGTTAATGATGATGATCAAGATACTTCTGATCAAGCTCCTACTGAAATTCGAAGGTCCATAAGGACACGTTCCGCACCAGAATGGTACGGCAACCCTGTCTTGGAAATCATGTTGTTAGACAACGGTGAACCTTCGAACTATGAAGAAGCGATGGCGGGCCCGGATTCCGACAAATGGCTGGAAGCCATGAAATCCGAGATAGGATCCATGTATGAAAACGAAGTATGGACTTTGACTGACTTGCCCGTTGAGCAGCGAGCCATAGAAAATAAATGAATCTTTAAGAAGAAGACAGACGCAGATGGTAATGTGACCATCTATAAAGCTCGGCTTGTCGCTAAGGGTTATCGACAAGTTCAAGGGATTGACTACGATGAGACTTTCTCACCGGTAGCGAAGCTGAAGTCCGTCTGAATCATGTTAGCAATTGCCGCATTCTATGATTATGAAATATGGCAAATGGACATCAAAACGGCATTCCTTAATGGTTTCCTTAAGGAAGAATTGTATATGATGCAGCCGGAAGGTTTTGTCGATCCTAAGAATGCTGACAAGGTGTGCAAGCTCCAACGCTCGATTTATGGGCTGGTGCAAGCATCTCGGAGTTGGAACATTCGTTTTGATGAGATGATCAAAGCGTTTGGGTTTATGCAGACTTATGGAGAAGCCTGCGTTTACAAAAAAGTGAGTGGGAGCTCTGTAGCATTTCTCATATTATATGTAGATGACATACTTTTGATGGGAAATGATATAGAGCTTTTGGACAGCATTAAGGCCTACTTGAATAAGAGTTTTTCAATGAAGGACTTTGGAGAAGCTGCTTATATATTAGGCATCAAGATCTATAGAGATAGATCAAGACGCCTCATAGCTCTTTCACAAAGCACATACCTTGATAAGATATTGAAGAAGTTCAATATGGATCAGTCTAAGAAGGGGTTCTTGCCTGTGTTGCAAGGTGTGAAATTGAGCTCAACTCAATGTCCGACCACGGCAGAAGATATAGAAGAGATGAGTGTCATCCCCTATGCCTCAGCCATAGGTTCTATTATGTATGCCATGCTGTGTACCAGACCTGATGTAAACCTTGCCGTAAGTTTGGTAGGTAGGTACCAAAGTAATCCCGGCAAGGAACACTGGACAGTGGTCAAGAATATCCTGAAGTACCTAAAAAGGACTAAGGAAATGTTTCTCGTTTATGGAGGTGACGAAGAGCTCGTCGTAAAGGGTTACGTCGACGCTAGCTTCGACACAGATCTGGATGACTCTAAGTCACAGACCGGATACGTGTATATTTTGAATGGTGGGGCAGTAAGCTGGTGCAGTTGCAAGCAGAGCGTCGTGGCGGGATCTACATGTGAAGCGGAGTACATGGCAGCCTCGGAGGCAGCACATAAAGCAATTTGGGTGAAGGAGTTCATCACCGACCTAGGAGTCATACCCAATGCGTCGGGGCCGATCAAACTCTTCTGTGACAACACTAGAGCTATTGCACTTGCCAAGGAGCCCAGGTTTCACAAGAAGACCAGGCACATCAAGCGTCACTTCAACTCCATTCGTGAAAATGTTCAAGATGGAGACATAGATATTTTTAAAGTACATACGGACCTGAATGTAGCAGATCCGTTGACTAAACCTCTCCCTAGAGCAAAACATGATCAACACCAGAATTCCAAGGGTGTTCGATTTATCACAATGTAACTAGATTATTGACTCTAGTGCAAGTGGGAGACTGTTGGAAATATGCCCTAGAGGCAATAATAAAAGGATTATTATTATATTTCCTTGTTCATGATAATTGTCTTTTATTCATGCTATAATTGTGTTATCCGGAAATCGTAATACATGTGTGAATACATAGACACCAACATGTCCCTAGTAAGCCTCTAGTTGACTAGCTCATTGATCAACAGATAGTCATGGTTTCCTGACTATGGACATTGGATGTCATTGATAACGAGATCACATCATTAGGAGAATGATGTGATGGACAAGACCCAATCCTAAACATAGCACAAGATTGTATAGTTCGTTTGCTAGAGTTTTTCCAATGTCAAGTATCTTTTCCTTAGACCATGAGATAGTGTAACTCCCGGATACCGTAGGAGTGCTTTGGGTGTACCAAATGTCACAACGTAACTAGGTGACTATAAAGGTATACTACGGGTATCTCCGAAAGTGTCTGTTGGGTTGACACGGATCAAGACTGGGATTTGTCACTCCGTATGACGGAGAGGTATCTCTGGGCCCACTCGGTAATGCATCATCACAATGAGCTCAAAGTGACCAAGTGTCTGGTCATGGGATCATGCATTACGGTACGAGTAAAGTGACTTGCCGGTAATGAGATTGAACGAGGTATTGGGATACCGACGATCGAATCTCGGGCAAGTAACGTACCGATTGACAAAGGGAATTGTATACGGGGTTGCTTGAATCCTCGACATCGTGGTTCATCCGATGAGATCATCGAGGAGCATGTGGGAGCCAACATGGGTATCCAGATCCCGCTGTTGGTTATTGACCGGAGAGCCATCTCGGTCATGTCTACATGTCTCCCGAACCCGTAGGGTCTACACACTTAAGGTTCGGTGACGCTAGGGTTGTAGAGATATGAATATGCAGTAACCCGAAAGTTGTTCGGAGTCCCGGATGAGATCCTGGACGTCACGAGGAGTTCCGGAATGGTCCGGAGGTGAAGAATTATATATAGGAAGTGCAGTTTCGGCCATCGGGAGAGTTTCGGGGGTCACCGGTATTGTACCGGGACCACCGGAAGTGTCCCGGGGGTCCACCGGGTGGGCCCACCCATCCCAGAGGGCCCCATGGGCTAAGTGGGGAGGGGAACCAGCCCATAGTGGGCTGGTGCGCCCTCCTTGGCCCATCCCATGCGCCTAGGGTTGGGAACCCTAGGGTGGGGGGGGGGGGCGCCCCACCTGGCTTGGGGGGCACTCCACCCCTTGGCCGCCGCCCCCCTAGGAGATCCCATCTCCTAGGGCCGGCGCACCCCCTAGGGGGCCTATATAAAAAGGGGGGAGGGAGGGGCAGCCGCACCCTTGAGTCTTGGCGCCTCCCTCTCCCCTGCTACACCTCTCCCACTCGCAGTAGAACGGCGAAGCCCTGCTGCGGTGACCCCTGCATCCACCACCACGCCGTCGTGCTGCTGGATCTTCATCAACCTCTCCTTCCCCCTTGCTGGATCAAGAAGGAGGAGACGTCACGCTGACCGTACGTGTGTTGAACGCGGAGGTGCCGTCCGTTCGGCGCTAGGATCTCCGGTGATTTGGATCACGTCGAGTACGACTTCCTCATCCCCGTTCTTTGAACGCTTCCGCGCGTGATCTACAAAGGTATGTAGATGCAATCCGATCACTCGTTGCTAGATGAACTCATAGATGGATCTTGGTGAAACCGTAGGAAATTTTTTGTTTTCTGCAACGTTTCCCAACACAGTTTGTACACGAAGTGCGTCCAGTTTTTGCCGTGACCCTCTCTACTCTTTCGCGCATGCTATGCGGGTGATATGATGATACCATGCCAAGTTTCAACATTTTCAGGATTCATTTTGTAGTGATTTTCAATTTCACGGTCATTTAGCTCTCTAAACAATTAGGTAAATGACCGAAAAACAACAAATGATGTCAGAACATGTTGGAAATTGATGACGTTGCTTTGAATGCTGCATACTGAACACAAAAGAAGTCCGGAGTTCAAATAAGTTATTAAAAATAAAAAAGTGGTGCAATGCTGGTTAATTTGCTTCAAGCCATTCGGAATAGTGTAGACTGCACTGCACATAGCTCAGTGCAATCTATGCTATTCCGCAAGGCTTGAAGCTAATCAACATGTAGGTGAGCATTGCAACTCTTCGTCATTGTCTGTGCACTCACGGCTTATAAACCGCTCATACTGCCTCTCTCTTGGCGAGGTGGGACTAAAAATCAGCTTACAAAGAAACTCTAGTACCGGTTCATGGCATGAACCGGTACTAAAGGTCTTCGTGGGGCCCCAGACTGACCATAGCCTGACACAGCCTCATTAGTACCGGTTCGTGGCATGAACCGGTACTAAAGGTTACCCACGAACCGGTACTAATGATGCCCGCCCGCCTAGCCGTTGGAACCAGCAATAATGGTCACATTAGTGCCGGCTCAAATTCAAACCGGCACTAATGTGCTTCACATTTGACCCTTTTTCTACTAGTGTAACATTCTGGACGTTGAAGTCTTTGGCAAGTGCCAATCCCTCCCTGCAAGCTATGGCTTCAAGGACCACTGGGTCATCAACCCCAGCAATAACAAGTGCAGCGCTGCCCAAGAATTTTCTATCTCTATCCCGACAAACTGCTGCCGCCGAACCGCCTCTTCCCTTTGACACTCCCGCGTCTACATGAATTTTGATGAACCCAGGAGGTGGTGCTTTTGGTCGCAGTCCAGTATTGGCTAGCGGTGCTCGCGGTTGCGCAGATGACAATGGGACCTTGATGACGTCGAGCTCCCCTATGGACATGTTTATGAAAGAGAGAGTTGCCTGGGAAGACTGGAAAATCCCCTCATAGATGGCCTTGCGACAAGCCGACCAAATTGCCCATAAAGTGACCGAGAGCAGAACAAATTTGTCATGTACCATAGAATCCATCATAGTGAACATCCACTGTTTGGTGCTCGGTTTAGTATTAGATACCAACTTCTGGGCCATATCCTCATCAACCAATACCCAAGTGCATCTTGAAGTGGTACAGCTAATTAAAGAATGTCTCCATGAATCATTCACTCCATAGAAGCCACATACCGAAGAATCTGCCATATTTCACTGCGATCTGATATCTTCTGTTGGTAGAGAGTGTTTGGAAAGCCTCCAAAGGAACATTCTAACTTTGGCCGAAACCTGTGTTTTCCAAAGTTTCTTCCATGAGCTAGATTCTGTTGCCAAATTTGATGTACCCGGAGTCCCTTCCAGCCACGCTTCTCTCCTCTGTTTTATTGCCACCAGCAAGTTGTATGCAGACTTAACCGAGAATAGCCCGTGCTTGTCAAAATTCCAACTCCAAAAGTCCTGGATGGAACGCGTACACATCGGGGTCCCTAGAATGACTCGCGAGTCCGTTGTCATGAACACCTCCTCAACCCGAGTCTTATTCCATGTCGCGGTGGTGTGGTCTATAAGCTCGGAAACAAGGGTCGGAGGGTCGGTCACACGACAGCCATATGGTCTCAGATTCTCATCCCTGGGAAGCCATGAGTCATTCCATATATCTGTCGAGGCACCATTGCCTATCCTCTTGATCAAGCCTAACTTGAGTGTATCCCGTCCTTCGATAATCGCTCTGCAAATTTGGCTTGGGTGTCCTCCCAAGTTAGCTTGCAACATGGAGGAATCACGGTAATAGATGCTCTTCAGGAGACGTGCACTTGAAGTCTCTGGGTTGTGTAACAAGCGCCATGCCTGCCTAGCCAACATTGCCAGATTGAAGAGTTCGAAGTCCTTAAACCCGAGACCACCCATACACTTGGGTTGCATCATTGTTTTCCAGGGAACCCAATGCGGTTTTCGTTTCCCATCTTTGCTTCCCCACCAGAATTTCCTAATGAGCATATTCAAATGTTTGCACAATCCTCTTAGCAGTTTAAAGCAAGACATTGAGAAGACTGAGACTGCCCGGGCCACATATTTCACCAAGACCTCCTTTCCCGCCGTTGATAAAGTGCGCTCGAGCCAGCCCTGCACTTTGCTCCATAAACGGTCCTTGAGATATTTGAAGGCCCCTTTTTTGACCCACCAATATCCGACGGCATTCTAAGATACTTCTCATTAAGTGTTTCATTTGGAACATTTAGCACACCCTTTATTTCCATTCTAGTGTACCCTGGAACCCCCTTACTAAAGAAGATAGAAGATTTTGAGAAGTTAATCCTTTGCCCCGATGCTTGGCAACAGCTATTCAGTACTCGATTCACCTCTGTAGCTCCAGCATTGTTGGCCTTAAAAAAACAGCAGGCTGTCATCAGTGAATAATAATCGGAGGCCATTGTACATAAAAACAAGTCGGCCCATGTCCAGTCTAAACGAAAACGAGTCGGCCCATCATCTGCTCTCCCTGGGCCCCACTCGTCAGCCGATTCCACCAACGCGTCACAACCCAACAACTCTGCCCCCATCCCCCCTCTCCTCTGCCACCAGACGAGAGGAACGGCGAAGCTTCGCCGGCCGCCATGTCGCCGCCGTCGCTCTGCGCCGCCCCTCCCCGCGCCGGCCCGCCCCCGCCCCCTCTCCTTCGCCTCCGCCGCCGGGCGGTCTCCTCCGTCGCCGCGTCGCGCTCGGCGGCCCCGTCCGTCTCCGACGACCTGGTCCTCCGCATCGCCGAGCAGCTGGAGGACGCGGCGCCGTCCTCGCCGCTGCTCGACCCGCTGCGCTCCGCCTCCGCGCTCTCCCTCCTCACCACGCCCTGGCCCACCCGCCGCTCCAACGAGGCCTTCCGCTTCACCGACATCTCCTACCTCCGCTCCCTCCCCATCTCGACGCCCACCCGGACCCCCGGCCTCGCGCCGCCGACGCCCTCCTCGGACCTGGATTCCCACGTCCTCTTCTCCGACGGCCGCCTCGTCGCCGCCTCCGGCGCCCACGTCTCCGCCCTCGCGGACATGCCCCCCGGCCACGCCCGGGACCGGGCGGCCGCCGCCGTCGCCGCCTCCGCGCGGTTCTCCCACAGGGACATCTTCTACGACTTCAACGCCGTCGGCGCGAGCGACGTCGCCGTGGTGTATGTGCCCGAGTGGGCCAAGATGGCCGACGACCCCGTCCACATCATGTTCGCCTACAGCGGCAGCGACGGTGCTAGCCTGATGATGTCGAACCCGAGGGTTCTGGTGATTGCGGAGAAGGGGGCGGAGGTCGCCATCGTCGAGGAGCATTTCGGGGTTGGGGAAGAGGACGGTGGGTGCTATTGGGCCAACCCGGTGGTGGACATCATCGTGGAGGAGGGTGGTAGAGTGGTTCATTCCTATGTGCAGCGACAGTCACCTGCCGCGGCGCATACCAAGTGGACCACCGTCCAGCAGGTGCGATTGTCTTATGCAATTTGCGCTAATTTTATTTGATATTGGTTTTACATCAATATTGTGAAACTGATGGTGGTAAAAGGTTGTTTGAGCTATATAATTATTTGCACATTTAGCTAGGACAGTAACCAGCGCTGATGAGAAATCAGTTATGAAGAGATATGGTTGCAATTGATTAAATGATTGTAGGGGGCAGTGAGCACATTAATATCCGATCCTTTGAGCTATATATTGCAACTGTGGATGGTTTACACCTGTTGTCTATTGTTCTAGTGGTTATGAGTATCATCATCATGTGCTTGCTTTCAGTGTAGGAGTAGGATAGTAAGCAAGTCCATCAGTGAACTCACTCTTCAGCAATACAAGTTAGTCAGTGATTTAACAAGCAGTAAAACCAAATAAATCCCCCAGCAAATTTACATTTCAGAGTAATGGTTTCACATCTTAGTTCATCATTTTCACTATTAAATTGGACATAACTTGATGTATTCCTAGTTCCTACAGATTACTGAATGATTTGCTATTTTGATTCGATTAGGATTTAGGAATGAACATGGTCAGGCTTATTCGGTTCATTGTAGAGGCAGTAATTACATTAATATCTGTGAAGATGTCTGTCATAAGGTGTAGGACCACAAAATATGGATCAGTGGGGACGCCAGTTAAGTCAGTCTTATTAGCAGCACCAGCTGCAATTTGGGCAATATCTGATCCTTTGAACTAATTCGAGTTAGTCGGTGAACTCGATCTTTAGTAACATTAGGTACAGAAGGAGATATGATCATTTGAATGTAAAAAAGAGAGGAATATGTGAAGTTTCTACATTTGATGCCTTGGTATTGCTTTGTTATCTTGAATTAGCAACCAATAAACCAAATAGATCCCTGCAAATTTACATTTCAGAGTAATAGTTTCATGTCTTAGTTCATCATTTTCATTATGGAATAGGAACCTGCTCATTACTGATGCGTTGCTATTTTGATATGATATGGAATAAACATGGTCAGACTTATTCGGTTGATTGTAAGGGTAGTAATTACTTCAATATATAATAGTTTGATCTGAGATCTGAACTAATCATATTCACATCTGTGGGGATGGCTGGCATAAGGTTGAGTAGGATCACATAATATGGATCAGTGAGAACTCAAGTAAAGTCAGTCTTAATCAGTAACCAGTGGCAATTTAGGTTTTTCTGAATTGGCTATCCATGTAATCAAGCAATTATCATGGAAACCAAAATTTTGGAGTTATTCTTGTTTTCTTGTTATATCCTCTTAAAGGAGTACCATAAAGTGGTCACATTGTTTCTATTCATGCTGTTGCCAAGTTTACCTTTTCTGACTGTATAAAGAATAGTATGCATATTTATGTTTCAGTACTTACTAGAAATTCTGCATGTAAATAAGGGTTTATTGTCAAAATTATTCGAAATGGATATTGTCTATCTCGTTAGTTACATATATTTTTGTTTTTGCAGAATACATCTAGTAAATATGAGTTTGTTGAAGTCAGCACTGGAGCAAGACTGAACAGGCACAATCTTCACATCCAGCAATTGGGTCCTGAGACAGAAACGGAGTTATCAACGTTTCACTTAACATCTCAGAATAAGCAGATTCATGATCTGCATAGCAGACTAATACTTGATCACCCAAGAGGTTTTTCACGACAGCTCCACAAATTGATTGCTTGTGGTACAGGAAATGGTATTTTTGATGGAAATATTCAAGTCAACAGGTATTTCGCCAGACTCTTCTCATTTATTAACTTTTTGTATTCCGATAGAAATCCTTACAGTGATCATTGGAGCAACATTGGAGAAATGTATATTTCGGTAGTACTTCCTCTGTCCCAAATTAGAAGATGTTTTTGGTAGGCTAAATTTGTGGCGGAGTTAGTACCATCTTAGGGCGTGTTCGGGAGCCCTCCCGCTTCTAAGCTCCACAACTCCAGGTGTGGAGTACAGCCGAACGATTTAATTCCTGGTTATGGGCACGGGAAGCTGGCTAAAGACGCAGTGTAATATTTGAGGAGTTATGGAGTTGAGAAATCACAGCTCCTCCAAAACCGGGAAGTGGGAGTTGAGGAGATATTACCGGTCCCTGCCACCGCGAAGTGAGCCCCTCGTACCGTTTCGCTCGTTCTTTCTCCTCCACACCCCCGCACGGGCTATTACTTTTTGCTAAAACAGCTACAGCTGACTGGGCCTATGGGCCATCCCATCATTTCCACACTGTATGGACTATTAGCCTACTACAATGTCTATCTGAATGGGCTACAGAAGGGCAATATGCTGGGCTTCAGGCTCGCTCCCTGGTGCGAGCGAGAAGCTGTGTAGGCGAACGGATCGCTGGATCCCGGCTCTCTCGTGAGAAGCTGGCGATCAGAAGCTGGCGGTGGAGTTCAGGATTTTGTGGCCACGGAGGAGTACCGAACACGCCCTTACTAGTGCTATGTGAATTCTTTGATTACACACATGTTTCACTGTTGTTGAAAATAGGCCTTTGTAAGATTACTTACTGTAGTTTCATGTAACTTAGAATAGTGTATTCCCTCCAATCCATATTAGTTTTCACTCAAACGGATGTATATAGCACTAAAATACATCTAGATACATCCATTTGAGTGACAAGTAATATGGATCGGAGGGAGTGTTAGTTTTACATAAAAGATGCCGTACACTGATGCAAATACAAGCAAGCTGGCAGAAACATATTTTGGTTGTAGTCTTTGTAGTCTTGTAGCCGTAGCAGTACGTACAATGCAATGAATGTAAAATTTTACTAGTTTTGGAAATATACTTGTTATCCCTGCTATCTGCTATGTAAATTCTTTGATTTCCCACATGTTTAACCGTTGCTGTAAATAGGACCAATATTAATGTGGAATACTGCAGTAGTTTAGATTAAAATGGTGTATACTGATGAAAATATTACAAGTGTATACTGATGAAAATATTACAAGTCTTGTAGCTATTGCATTACAAGGCAGTTAAGGTAAAAAATGTAGTACCTACTACTACAGGAAATGCAGAGTGTTAATTTGTTTACCTATTGTAACATTGTCTGTATGATGCAGCATGAGAAAATATCGCATCTATGGCTATTGACAAAGCTTATAGCTACATGTGAGCTTTTCCCTGGCCTAATGTCTTAATTCTGTTGATTTGCAGGTATGCACAGCAAACCGATGCAGGGCAACAAACCAAGTGTCTTCTGCTCTCACCAAAGGCTGTGGTGAATGTGAAGCCAAACCTTCAGATCATCGCCGACGATGTCAAATGCACGCACGGAGCTGCCATCAGCGGGGACCTCGACCCCAACGAGCTCTTCTACTTCCAGGCGAGAGGCGTCGACGCCAAAACGGCGACCGATGCCCTGCTTTTCTCGTTTGGAGCGCAGGTGATAAACCGGATCCCATTTAAGGCCATCGAGAAGAAGGCTCTAGCACAGCTCAAGGAGTTGCTCGCCGTGTCAAGACAAAACAATTGATGAGGCCCTGAGGAGCTCTTTGAAGTGGTTCAGCGCTTTTTTTGGTCGAGGTAGAAAGAGCAGGGCGGGAATTCTTGGTAGCTTTGGCATTGAAGAAGGTGAGCGACTACAACTGCATATGTTGGTTGACTGCCGGAGGAAATACCACTCTAGTCTTTTCTCAGATTCTGCTTATTATTTGTAAATTACTTGTTTATCCCTATCAAGAGCAAGAGTACATCAAGCTTCTTCCAAATAGATGTTTCTTCTGTTAGTGGCAAATGTAGCTTGTTTCTCCCTATCATTGCTGTCGCCGACTCGCCGATGTTCCAGCCGGCCAGGCCCCCGAACAGCAAGTTTGCAGGTACTCCTCCGATCCTTTTTACTCCGCGTATGAGATTGTTGTCAAGTCAAACTTTGCAAAGTTTGACGAAATTTATATAAAAAAATATCGTCTACAATACCAAATATTTATACTATGAAACTACATTTCATAATGAACATGACAACATTCATTTGGCATTGTGAATGTTGATACTTTTGTCTATATGTTTGGTCAAAGTATATATACTTTGACTTCGGGCAAAACTTATATGCAGACTAAAAAGGACCGGAGGGTGTACAGTACAGTACAACGAATGGTAGGTTGCGCCACAGATCTGTCCGTTTGTAATAATCCGTAAAGGATTCCTTCTGTATGTGGTTTTGCCTCCTGCTTTCTTCTTTTGGTTTGCAACTGTCTGTTTGGGATAATAATACATCTACGGCAGATATGCAGTCTGGAAGGCTAAAACGAATATATAGTGTTTTTTAGTAGCATGTTGTTTTGCATACCCACCTCTATCACTATGAATGCTTGGTTTGCTACACGAAGCACGTCTTCGGTTCAAATTTTCAGTGTCAGCAGGTACTCCCTCCGACGAACTTGTATCGAGTGAGCGACAACTAATTTGGATTGGAGGGAGTAGCTTTTTACAGGGGATCGACAACATGTAGCTTGTTAAAAAAATCAGGTAGCCATGTCTGTAAAAATGTTATATGCTGAAAATTCATCCAGTGAAAAGTAGTGAACATGCATGCTCTACTGCCGATCCGACACTGTCACGCACGCATGAGAAAATAAAACGGTTTGTAAAGGAAAAAGGGAAAACTTGCGATGCAGATAAGCCATTGACAAACAACAAATCCCATATATGCGAACTAACCTGTGGTTGGATGGTTAGAGGGACTGTGGTATTCCCAACCCATCAGGATTCAAGTCCTGTTGCTCGCATTTATTTATGGATTATTTCAGGATTTCCAGCCATGTGCATTCAGTGTGAGGAGATGTTTCCATTTTCGACGATGCGCATTCAGTGGGAGGAGACGTTCCCGTCGACGACGAGGTGGCTATGGTGACTTCGTAAATTTCAAGATGATATACCGGCTCAGTCTTTCGAAGGTGCTCATAGGGGTAGGGTGTGCGTGTATGTTCATAAGGGTGAGTGTATGCACGTGTATATGAACGCTTGCGTCTGTACTCTGTTAAAAAAACAAAAAACAAATCCCATATATTGATAAAGAGAAAAGGGAAAGAATGCTGGAAGTCTCCGTTGGCAAAAAAAAATCAAAAGAAAAAAGATAAGCCCTCTCTCCTGATTGAATCACTGCACATTTTGATCGGACGGTTCGACGTGTTTGGTTTGCTCGCATGATTTTGCCTGCATTGTATATGTGTCGTAGTCTAGTCTGACTCGAATTTTTTTTGCAAAAACCCAACATCTACATATTGTTTGGTTGTCTGCATACTCTCTAGCCTGGCTGTGGCGAAATAAAAGGTAGGTTGTTTGGTTGCCTGTTTATTTAGACCAAAACACAAACCATGGTGTTTGGTTACATGCAACCGTATGTTGTCTGGTAACCTTCTCGTGAAGATGGTGAGATTATCAACACACTAGGCAGGCAGAATAAACCAAAGACACACGAATAGATAGCATATAAATATAGTTTCATACCGAACCAAGCAGTTTTCAACATAGTACGACACTTAAACCAAGCAGTTTTCAACCAAACAAGTACGATATAGTCCAAATCAAATCAGCATGTGCAACATAGAGCTCTCCTAGCGTTCATGATGAAGGCGCCATTGTGCTTCCCGCACTTGGTCACCAATTTAATGTTGTCATCATTGAAGACGATCACCTTCACGGTGCCGGGAGTCAGCAACTTGAAGATCATCATGTACCCGATCCTGATATTGTGAATGGCAGCGAAGGGGGCCCAACCCTAATCGAGGGTGACCCCGTCGTTCATCAGCCGGATAGTGACCCTCCATGCACAGCCGGTATTCGTCTTCAGCTTGAACTCCGTCAGCACGGCCGTGAAGTGCTTCATGAAGTCTAGGGGCATAGGCAGGCACTCGACCCAGCTTTGGGGCAAGGATCACCTTGCAGAAGTGAGTTGGCCCACCCTCCTCATGGTAGTGCCCGTAGTTCCGACGCTTGCTGTTGGGGGGGGGGGGATCCTCAAACATCACATCCTCTGCCGTGGGCGGCACCACGTCCTTGCCCTTGTTCTTCTTCTTGATCTACATTATGAACAACACAAAGTTCTGACTAGTAGAAAAATGGCTAGCCACAACTTTTGTTGGTGGCGCGCCATTTCCAATCAACACCAGCACTATATTTTTAAATAGTAGTCGTGTTGTACTTTCTTTTTCACATCATAAGTTTTTTCTATGGGCTACACTTTGTTATGGCATGGCCTGTTAGGCCCATGCCAACACTAGTGCATCTCCTATCTACCTCTCCGAGTGGAAAAACCTAAGTCATTCCTATCCACCACCCCATCTTTTTCACACCCCCTTCGGACCAGTGCCGTCGCCACCTCCAGACCTGATCGCTCGTCACCGTTGGACAGGTGCGGCCACCGCCATCTCCGGACCTTGCTGGTTAGATTCCCTCCCTTCGCGCAACTTCTTTCCCTCCCCTTGCACCTCCCTCAGCCGCAGACGCCATGGAATGCATGGATTAGTTTTCTTTGTGGTCAGTTTTAGTAGTGTCGAATACATGGATTGCTTAGTAGAGTCCGATTTAGTAATGTAGAATCCATGGATTGCTTTGTGTAGAATTTTTGTAGTGTAATTTGTATAAAATACATAATTAGTAGTAATTTAGTAGTGGGTAGAATCCATTTGATATAGTATTTTAGTGTTGAAAATTTGCTTGATATGATTGTAATAGTGAATTAAGTGCAGAATTTTTTTGGTGTCCAAATTTTTTTAGTTTAGAAACGATCGAATGATATATATTCTTTTAGTGTTGAGTCACCGATTGATATGCTTTTGTATTCAATTCGATCGAATATTTGTAGTCTATTTGGCCATTAACTATCTTCACAAATAGGAAAATGGCGCCACCACCATCACAATGTTGAATATGCAAGTCAAGGTGCGCCAACAACCTTGTAACTAGCATGCTATTCATCATCTATTTCTAGCCGAGTCTTGTTCTAGCTGTGGTAACAAATTATTTGGACCTTATAAAAGTTATTTATTTGGCTTTTACTGCTATTACATTAATGTGTGTGTGTGTGTGTGTGTGTGTGTGTGTGTGTGTGTGTGTGTGTTCTTACACAGATCGTGGTCCTCATCATTTTCTTCAATATGAGGTTGAAATTGAATGAACTAGTCAGAGACAATGTGACCTTCGATGTTCCTGGACCCCCTTACACTTTAGGGTCGAGAAAGTACGAAAGATGTTCTAGATGGGAGGAGATGGATGCGATCGTTTTATCGCCCACATGCGTCTCACTGGGGGTGAATTCATCAGCTTCTCCTTCAGATGACGAAGGCCCAGGCTGCCTGTGTCTATGTCAACATGGAAGAAAATGATGAGGACCCACTTGATGAAGCCCTCTAAGCCCAAACAATGAGGCTGAACGAGGACGAGACGGGCAACCTTTGGTACATACTTCCGCCACGTGATGACTATGTCGGGGTGTCATTCGTGACACGTTTGACCATGACCAATGTTACCCGCCATGTCATGGTATGTTACTTAGTGTAGAATCCGATGATATGCTTAATGTAGTAATACATGGAATTCTTAGTAGTGTAGAATCCATGCTTAGTAGAATCTGACTTAGTAGTGTAGAATTCATGAATTGCTTTGTGTATAATTTTAGTAGTGTAAATGTTTTTAGTGTAGAGAATCCATACTTAGTATAAATCTAGTAGTGTAAATTGTTTTAGTGTAGAAATCCATACTTAGTAGAAATTTAGTACTGTATAGAATCCATGCATTGCTTACTAGTGTAGAATCCGTACTTAGTAGAGTCCGATTTAGTAGTATAGAATCTAATGATATATGCGAATTGATATGTTTGCGACAGTATATATGTGCGAGGCTACTTAATTGATATGTTTTTTTCCTTCATTGCCTAAAAGGCTACTTGTGAGCCGTGGTATCGATCCTGATGAAGCAAGCTATGTTGGAGTATGCCTCACCGCAAGGGGCTCCGTCATCACCTGTGCGTACGCAGTGGACATGGACGGTCGCACTGTCTTAAGCTCGGTGGGATGAAACAACTTTCTCGTTGGCAAGAATCTCTCGGTTGGACATGCCGTCTTAATCACTATCAGAAACACCAGACGCCATGACTTTAGGATGATGATCGTCACCGGCATCATTTAAAAGTATGTTTGTGGATGGGCCATCAATGCTACTAAGTAAACTGCTTATATATTAGTTTGCCATGATGTATGCATGTTGACAATGACTACCTAGCTAGTGTTTGTGAGATTGTGTTTATTTAACTCGTATTGTTCTATATACGTCCATTGCTCGATGAGATGCAATGTTGACAATGACTACCTAGTAAACTTATTGCTGGTCTATTGTGTGTTGTTTTATATGTGCCCCTGCAATGTGAGATGCAAAATGTTATATGGTAGTGCGAAATTATTATTTTTGACTGCACAAAATGTTGGTTCTGTGCATAGAATGGTGGCGTTGGCAACATAGCACGCCATCAACATCTAAAATACTGCTGACTTGGGTTCCAATGTCATCACTATTTTTAGACAATGGCGTCATATTGGTGGTGCCGGACTCCCACGCCAGCAAGACCCTTTTTGCCACGCCATAACTAGGATTTTATGCACTAGTGTCTGCATTACAAACAACACAAAGTTCAAAGGTTGATCGACATTAAATCTTGCCGTCCAAAGCCCCTATATTTATCCACCCAAACACTCACTACTTACCTACCACCACACTACCCTCTCTGTCTCACTCTCCTCTTCCACGTCTCCATCGCCATGAACACCAAGTGTGCTCGAACTTCACTAGCATCGATGACATGCATAAGGACACATAAAGAAGGGGACGACAGAGGAGTTGAAGACGCTGAGCGTTGTGTCAGTGGACATCCTGCCATGGGTCATGAATCAGATTCAGGTGATGCTGGTCAGAGGGCAAGATGGGCCAAGTACGGGGGTATAGGTCTCCTCAAGACCAGCGTGCGACAATGTTCTGGATTAAGATGTTGGTGGCACCGGAGGTCATAGCTCTAGAGCCGTAGGAGGAAGAAGAAATGGTTGAGGTGGCGGTCAGGGCGCCGGAGCCAAGCCACTGTAGTATGCCAATCGATCTGGACGATTGCGAGGATGATGAGATGGTGCATGCAACGGTCAAGCCGAAGGACAACTACAAGGCCAAGCCCCCCCCCCCCCCCCCCCCCCCCCCCCCCCCCCCCCCCCCCCCCCCCCCCCCCCCCCCCGCTCCAAGCGCCTCCAGGGTCGCCGCGGCTAGGATTTACCGCTACTGTGTAAGACTAACCCCGAATCCCCTTTTCCCTTGTACTCAATCCTGATCAGAACCCTAAAATGCATCGCTACTTAGTACTCATGAAAAAGTTCTGATCAATCATATGACTATTTCTCCCGATACCCCATTCCCCTAGAACGCGGACCGAATCTAAATGCGGATCTTAAGCGAGGAGGTGAAAATAGGGCTTAGTGCTATTGCCGGTGGTGGAGGCCGGTGGTCGCCTTGCTGTTGCCCGATCCATTGATCGCCACTGCCAGTGTTAGAGTGGGAGGGTGGAGAGAGCGGTGAGGGAAGGTGAGGGTAATTATTACCGGCACATCGAAAAACAACGCGACGCCTCGAGCGTGGCTCCTCGCGTGCAGCTGCCGCCGCCCACGTGCATTTGGCATGCCTTGATGTAAAAAAACTGTCGATTTAGCCGTTCCCAATGAGTCTGGCTTCAAGATACTTTAAGTTCATGCTATGCAGGCTAAACAGTAAACACAAGAAAACAAACAACACATATTCTTTCCGTCCGGCACTGTTCGGGCCTCATGCGCGCAACGAAAAAACGTCCAGTGGCGCGAGTGAGTCCAGATCGCATCATACAGTCCCGTCGCCAAGGACGTCAAAGGAAACGACGAATCACCTCCGGCTTCACGTGTAGCTGGACTTGAATACGATTTTATTTCTCAAACAAATGACAGGATGCTAGAGATGCCATTTGACGGACTGTCAGCTGTCCTGTTGCCATCGACTCCATCTGGGTGCCAATTATCAGATCCAATCATGGATGGATTAAAAAGGTTGGGTGTATTCAGCTCTCATTCTTTACGGAAACTTGTCATGGATCGACGACCTAGCAGGCCGAGTAAGCTAGAGATGATGTCAGGCAGGTAAGACTTGATGTCAAGCTTAACATCTTATCATAATAAGGACAAAAACATTGGTCTTTGCTACCCCTTCAGTTTATCTTAACCAGAATTTATTGTTAGAAAAGGAACTTTAGGATTATGTAATAGGATCATTTGCCTAGCATTAGGTCACCTAAGATATGATTAACAGAGAGGTTCGTGAATCTTACAAGTGTGCTCGATACAGGCACAGTACCCCATGATCTCAGTGGCGAGGATGAGCAGCACCAGAGGCGCCGTGTTGACGTAGTCGTGGAGAGGCAACAGCTCATCCAGGAGCTTCGCCGGAGGCAGCAGGAAGCCGCCGGCACAGCCTTGCGGCGGCCGGCGATAGAAACGGCCTTCCCATTGCTTCAGCACACCCCTAGATCGATAGGGTTCGAGGGAATAAAGGAGCTGGATATAATTTACGTGAACTCCGCTCCATAAGTATCCAAGCCCCACCCTTTATATGTATGCTGGCAATAGGGGACCAAAACCATCTGTTGGTTAGAGGTGCCCCCGATCAGGGCGGTTCTGTTGGGGTCAACAACCACGTACGTTGGTTCGTGGCCCATACCCTTAGCGATACTTTTTACCCGGTCAGAGCCGAGATCAACCAACATTCTCCCCCTTATCGTTAGGCTCAACTTCATTCGCCCATTCTCCATAGGAATAATATATAAAAGTAAGGTGTTACAACAGCGAATGAAATGGTATTGAACCTCAATACTTATAATACATCAGCCTACTTCAAAATGGAAAACATATTTCTTAAAGGGAGTGGTTTATTTAGAAGGTCCTTGCTTCCAGGATCAAAAGGCTTTACAACAACCCATGCTAGCAACATAATCATACAATTGGGTGGTAAGCCTTCAATAAACGGATCCGTAAAACATTTAATTGTACTCATACGCTCAACTTCCATAGCTTGATCCTGGATTCTATCTTTCACAACACTAAACATATTGTTAATGGTTTTGGCAATACCATTTAACTTGTTGTTACTCGTATAGAAAACTGCGTGTTCATAGTGCAGTAGGTGGTTAAAAAAGTTGTCTACCACCATAATTTCGGGAATAAAATTTCTTGACATACAACCTGATCAGTAGCCTCTTAACATGCCACATAATTAAGTGCATTATTTCTAATGCCATCAGTGTCATTATGGAGCTTTTCCACGATAAAGCTCCATGTGCGAGAGTGAGGATGTAACATAGCGTGGAAACTTTAATATCCACACATCTCGTAGAATCAATGTCTGAATAACCCAGGATATCGAGGTTATCAAACTTCTTATTAGTGAGCATGTAAACTTTATTGCCTTGCATATGTGCAAGACTTTTGGCGGCTTTTCCAGTGGTCTATTTCTGAACTTGTATTTTTTTTGCCAACTATCCCGATAATAAATAGGGCACATTCGTACTTGAATACTTAATATTGCTTCTGACAACTGAAGCATAAGAAACCAACATTATCTGATCAGTTCATAATGGTTCCTTGGACACTAAGATGTCCACTTTTATCGCCCTTAACTTTAATAGCAGGTGAGGTAGAGTACTAGTACATAATCATTTTTTTTCTTTCATACTCTACTCATGTATGTCGTCATAATAATACTTATACTCCTTTTGGACCAATATCTTGATGAAACTCAATACAAGCAAGATATGAGGCATCACCAAAACTCATACTCATAAATAGAAGATAGAAATTTCTTGGCTCGCCAAAAATATTCCATCTTCACAAGGTAGTGAGCTTACTCCCCCTTGACTTATGGTATGAGTGTCCCAACGCTTATATTATCTCATAATTGTGTTTCTTTGAACAACATGTCTTATGTCAACTTTATCTTCATAACGAAACCTTACGGTTGAGTCATACATTTTTTTAACTAAACCAACACAAAAGCATGTTATAAATAATAACACAAGCGTCGCAACAATGCACTGAGAAAAACTCTACCGGGTTACATCATTACAGCTCATAATTTTCATCTTATATGGCAACAAGGCGCTAAGATGATCATTCACACACATTACCAATCACAGGGAAGTTGTAACCTTCAACACTAAGTGTTGCATTAGGAATTTCTTCTCAACTTGCCTAATGCATACGAACAAAGATCTAATGGAGTTATCCTTCAGATTCATGTTCATACGCTCCAAGATAAATCCATAATCTTGATGGCTATCATCTCAGCTCTAAACCACAACACCGTTGGGCAGAAGATGGAAAAGAACTTCATGAGTTGCGACACATGATTATAAAACGACGTTGGTCAGAAATATAACCATGAGCCACGTGACAAACTTTCCACTTGAGTGAAATGTGACACGTGATTATAAACGACGTTGGTCGGAAATATCACCACGAGTTACATCATAATCAACTTTAGATTAGCAAGCTTGTCACTTTAACATTCATGTGTGCTTCATAATTCTCATAAGGGAGCAAGTGAAGGAAATATGCCCTAGAGGCAATAATAATGTTATTATTTTATTTCCTTATATCATGATAAATGTTTATTATTCATGCTAGAATTGTATTATCCGGAAACATAATACTTGTGTGATTACATAGACAAACCAAACGTCACTATACATAGACAAACCAAACGTCACTAGTATGCCTCTACTTGACTAGCTCGTTAATCGAAGATGGTTATGTTTCCTAACCATAGACATGTGTTGTCATTTGATTAATGGGATCACATCATTAGGAGAATGATGTGATTGACATGACCCATTCCATTAGCTTAGCACCCGATCGTTTAGTATGTTGCTATTGCTTTCTTCATGACTTATACATGTTCTTATGACTATGAGATTATGCAACTCCCGTTTGCCGGAGGAACACTTTGTGTGCTACCAAACGTCACAACGTAACTGGGTGATTATAAAGGTGCTCTACAGGTGTCTCAAGGTACATGTTGGTTGGTATTTCGAGATTAGGATTTGTCACTCCGATTGTCGGAGAGGTATCTCTGGGCCCTCTCGGTAATGCACATCACATAAGCCTTGCAAGCATTACAATAAGTTAGTTGCAGATGATGTATTACGGAAAGTAAAGAGACTTGCCGGTAATGAGATTGAACTAGTATTGAGATACCGACGATCGAATCTCGGGCAAGTAACATACCGATGACAAAGGGAACAACGTATGTTGTTATGCGGTCTGACCGATAAAGATCTTCGTAGAATATGTGGGAGCCAATATGAGCATCCAGGTTCCGCTATTGGTTATTGACCGGAGACGTGTCTCGGTCATGTCTACATTGTTCTCGAACCCGTAGGGTCCGCACGCTTAAGGTTTTGATGACAATTATATTATGAGTTTATGCATTTTGATGTACCGAAGTTGTTCGGAGTCCCGGATGTGATCACGGACATGACGAGGAGTCTCGAAATGGTCGAGACATAAAGATTGATATATTGGAAGCCTATGTTTGGATATCGGAAGTGTTCCGGGTGAAATCGGGATTTTACCGGAGTACCGGGAGGTTACCGGAACCCCCCGGGAGGTATATGGGCCTTAGTGGGCTTAGTGGAAGAGAGGAGAGGTGGCCAGGGCTGGGCCGCGCGCCCCTCCCCTAGTCCGAATAGGACAAGGAGAGGGGGCGGCGCCCCCCCTTCTCTCTCTCTCCTTCCCCTCCCGAATCCTATTCCAACTAGGAAAGGGGGGAATCCCCAACTAGGAAAGGGGGGGAATCCTACTCCCGGTGGGAGTAGGACTCCTCCTGGCGCGCCGTCCTCCTGGCCGGCCGCACCTCCCCCTGCTCCTTTATATACGAGGGCAGGGGGCACCCCTAGACACACAAGTTGATCCACGTGATCATATTCTTAGCCGTGTGCGGTGCCCCCTTCCACCATAATCCTCGATAATATTGTAGCGGTGCTTAGGCGAAGCCCTGCGACGGTAGTACATCAAGATCGTCACCACGCCGTCGTGCTGACGGAACTCTTCCCCGACACTTTGCTAGATCGGAGTCCGGGGATTGTCATCGAGCTGAACGTGTGCTAGAACTCGGAGGTGCCGTAGTTTCGGTGCTTGATCGGTCGGGCCGTGAATACGTACGACTACATCAACCGCGTTGCGCTAACGCTTCCGCTGTCGGTCTACAAGGGTACGTAGATCACACTCTCCCCTCTCGTTGCTATGCATCACCATGATCTTGCGTGTGCGTAGGAAATTTTTGGAGATTACTACGTTACCCAACAGTGGCATCCGAGCCGAGGTTTTATGTGTTGATGTTATATGCACGAGTAGAACACAAGTGATTTGTGGGCGATATAAGTCATACTGCTTACCAGCATGTCATACTTTGGTTCGGCGGTATTGTTGGACGAAGCGGCCTGGACCGACATTACGCGTATGCTTACGCGAGACCGGTTCTCCCGACGTGCTTTGCACAAAGGTGGCTAGCGGGTGACAGTTTCTCCAACTTTAGTTGAACCAAGTGTGGCTACGCCCGGTCTTTGCGAAGGTTAAAACAACACCAACTTGACAAACTATTGTTGTGGTTTTGATGCGTAGGTAAGATTAGTTCTTGCTTAAGCCCGTAGCAGCCACGTAAAACTTGCAACAACAAAGTAGAGGACGTCTACCTTGTTTTTGCAGGGCATGTTGTGATGTGATATGGTCAAGACATGATGCTAAATTTTATTGTATGAGGTGATCATGTTTTGTAACCGAGTTATCGGCAACTGCCAGGAGCCATATGGTTGTCGCTTTATTGTATGCAATGCAATCGCGCTGTAATGCTTTACTTTATCACTAAACGGTAGCGATAGTCGTGGAAGCATAATATTGGCGAGACGACAACGATGCTACGATGGAGATCAAGGTGTCGCGCCGGTGACGATGGTGATCACGACGGTGCTTCGAAGATGGAGATCACAAGCACAAGATGATGATGGCCATATCATATCACTTATATTGATTGCATGTGATGTTTATCTTTTATGCATCTTATCTTGCTTTGATTGACGGTAGCATTATAAGATGATCTCTCACTAATTATCAAGAAGTGTTCTCCCTGAGTATGCACCATTGCGAAAGTTCTTCGTGCTGAGACACCACGTGATGATCGGGTGTGATAGGCTCTACGTTCAAATACAACGGGTGCAGAACAGTTGCACACGCGGAATACTCAGGTTATACTTGACGAGCCAAGCATATACAGATATGGCCTCGGAACACGGAGACCGAAAGGTCGAGCGTGAATCATATAGTAGATATGATCAACATAGTGATGTTCACCAATGAAACTACTCCATCTCACGTGATGATCGGACATGGTTTAGTTGATTTGGATCACGTAATCACTTAGAGGATTAGAGGGATGTCTATCTAAGTGGGAGTTCTTTAAGTAATATGATTAATTGAACCTAAATTTATCATGAAACTTAGTACCTGATAGTATCTTGCTGTTTTATGTTTGATTGTAGATAGATGGCCCGTGCTGTTGTTCCGTTGAATTTTAATGCGTTCCTTGAGAAAGCAAAGTTGAAAGATGATGGTAGCAATTACACGGACTGGGTCCGTAACTTGAGGATTATCCTCATTGCTGCACAGAAGAATTACGTCCTGGAAGCACCGCTGGGTGCCAGGCCTGCTGCTGGAGCAACACCAGATGTTATGAACGTCTGGCAGAGCAAAGCTGATGACTACTCGATAGTTCAGTGTGCCATGCTTTACGGCTTAGAATCGGGACTTCAACGACGTTTTGAACATCATGGAGCATATGAGATGTTCCAGGAGTTGAAGTTAATATTTCAAGAAAATGCCCGGATTGAGAGATATGAAGTCTCCAATAATTTCTATAGCTGCAAGATGGAGGAGAACATTTCTGTCAGTGAGCATATACTCAAAATGTCTGGGTATAATAATCACTTGATTAAATTGGGAGTAAATCTTCCAGATGATTGCGTCATTGACAGAATTCTCCAATCACTGCCACCAAGCTACAAGAGCTTCGTGATGAACTATAATATGCAAGGGATGAATAAGACTATTCCCGAGCTCTTCGCAATGCTGAAAGCTGCGGAGGTAGAGATCAAGAAGGAGCATCAAGTGTTGATGGTCAACAAGACCACTAGTTTCAAGAAAAAGGGCAAAGGGAAGAAGAAGGGGAACTTCAAAAAGAACAGCAAGCAAGTTGCTACTCAAGAGAAGAAACCCAAACCTGGACCTAAGCCTGAAACTGAGTGCTTCTACTGCAAGCAGACTGGTCACTAGAAGCGGAACTGCCCCAAGTATTTGGCGGATAAGAAGGATGGCAAGGTGAACAAAGGTATATGTGATATACATGTTATTGATGTGTATCTTACTAATGCTCGCAGTAGCACCTGGGTATTTGATACTGGTTCTGTTGCTAATATTTGCAACTCGAAACAGGGACTACGGATTAAGCGAAGATTGGCTAAGGACGAGGTGAAGATGCGTGTGGGAAATGGTTCCAAAGTCGATGTGATCGCGGTCGGCACGCTACCTCTACATCTACCTTCGGGATTAGTATTAGACCTAAATAATTGTTATATGGTGCCAGCGTTAAGCATGGACATTATATCTGGATCTTGTTTGATGCGAGACGGTTATTCATTTAAATCAGAGAATAATGGTTGTTCTATTTACATGAGTAATATCTTTTATGGTGCATGCACCCTTAAAGAGTGGTCTATTCTTATTAAATCTCGATAGTAGTGACACACATATTCATAGTGTTAAAACCAAAAGATGCAGAGTTGATAATGATAGTGCAACTTATTTGTGGCACTGCCGTTTGGGTCATATCGGTATAAAGCGCATGAAGAAACTCCATAGTGATGGGCTTTTGGAACCACTTGATTATGAATCACTTGGTACTTGCGAACCATGCCTTATGCGTAAGATGACAAAAACACCGTTCTCCGGTACTATGGAGAGAGCAACAGATTTATTGGAAATCATACATACAGATGTATGTGGTCCGATGAATGTTAAGGCTCGTGGCGAATATCGTTATTTTCTCACCTTCACAGATGACTTAAGCAGATATGGGTATATCTACTTAATGAAACATAAGTCTGAAACATTTGAAAAGTTCAAAGAATTTCAAAGTGAAGTTGAAAATCATCGTAACAAGAAAATAAAATTCCTACGATCTGATCGTGGAGGAGAATATTTGAGTTATGAGTTTGGTGTACATTTAAAACAATGTGGAATAGTTTCGCAACTCACGCCACCCGGAACACCACAGCGTAATGGTGTGTCTGAACGTTGTAATCATACTTTAGTAGATATGGTGCGATCTATGATGTCTCTTACTGATTTACCGCTATCGTTTTGGGGATATGCTCTAGAGACGGCCGCATTCACGTTAAATAGGGCACCATCAAAATCCGTTGAGACGACGCCATATGAACTGTGGTTTGGCAAGAAACCAAAGTTGTCTTTTCTGAAAGTTTGGGGCTGCGATGCTTATGTGAAAAAACTTCAACCTGATAAGCTCGAACCCAAATCGGAGAAATGTGTCTTCATAGGATATCCAAAGGAAACTATTGGATACACCTTCTATCACATATCCGAAGGCAAGACTTTTGTTGCTAAATTCGGAAACTTTCTAGAGAAGGAGTTTCTCTCGAAAGAAGTGAGTGGGAGGAAAGTAGAACTTGACGAGGTAACTGTACCTGCTCCCTTATTGGAAAGTAGTACATCACAGAAACCAGTTTCTGTGAATTAGTGAGGAAGCTAATGATAATGATCATGAAACTTCAGAACAAGATACTACTGAATCTCGTAGATCAACCAGAGTAAGATCCGCGCTAGAGTGGTATGGTAATCCTGTTCTGGAAGTCATGCTACTAGATCATGATGAACCTACGAACTATGAAGAAGCGATGGTGATCCCAGATTCCGCAAAATGGCTTGAAGCCATGAAATCTGAGATGGGATCCATGTATGAGAACAAAGTATGGACTTTGGTTGACTTGCCCAATGATCGGCAAGCAATTGAGAATAAATGGATCTTCAAGAAGAAGACTGACGCTGACGGTAATATTACTGTCTACAAAGCTCGATTTGTCGCAAAAGGTTTTCGGCAAGTTCAAGGGATTGACTACGATGAGACCTTCTCACCCGTAGCGATGCTTAAGTCTGTCCGAATCATGTTAGCAATTGCCGCATTTTATTATTATGAAATTTGGCAAATGGATGTCAAAACTGCATTCCTGAATGGATTTCTGCAAGAAGATTTGTATATGATGCAGCCGGAAGGTTTTTTTTGTCGATCCAAAGGGAGCTAACAAAGTGTGCAAGCTCCAACGATCCATTTATGGACTGATGCAAGCCTCTCGGAGTTGGAATAAACGCTTTGATAATGTGGTCGAAGCATTTGGTTTTGTACAGACTTTTGGAGAAGCCTGTATTTACAAGAAAGTGAGTGGGAGCTCTGTAGCATTTCTGATATTATATGTAGATGACATATTGCTAATCGGAAATGATATAGAATTTCTGGATAGCATAAAAGGATACTTGAATAAGAGTTTTTCAATGAAAGACCTCGGTGAAGCTGCTTACATATTGGGCATTAAGATCTATAGAGATAGATCAAGACGCTTAATTGGACTTTCACAAAGCACATACCTTGACAAAGTTTTGAAGAAGTTCAAAATGGATCAAGCAAAGAAAGGATTCTTTCCTGTGTTACAAGGTGTGAAATTGAGTAAGACTCAATCCCCGACCAATGCAGAAGATAGAGAGAAAATGAAAGATGTTCCCTATGCTTCAGCCATAGGCTCTATCATGTATGCAATGCTGTGTACCAGACCTGATGTGTGTCTTGCTATAAGTCTAGCAGGGAGGTACCAAAGTAATCCAGGAGTGGATCACTGGACAGCGGTCAAGAACATCCTGAAATACCTGAAAAGGACTAAGGATATGTTTCTCATATATGGAGGTGACAAAGAGCTCATCGTAAATGGTTACGTTGGTGCAAGCTTTGACACTGATCCGGACGATTCTAAATCGCAAACCGGATACGTGTTTACATTAAATGGTGGAGCTGTCAGTTGGTGCAGTTCTAAACAAAGCGTTGTGGCGGGATCTACATGTGAAGCGGAGTACATAGCTGCTTCGGAAGCAGCAAACGAAGGAGTCTGGATGAAGGAGTTCATATCCGATCTAGGTGTCATACCTAGTGCATTGGGTCCAATGAAAATCTTTTGTGACAATACTGGTGCAATTGCCTTGGCAAAGGAATCCAGATTTCACAAGAGAACCAAGCACATCAAGAGACGCTTCAATTCCATCCGGGATCTAGTCCAGGTGGGGGACATAGAGATTTGCAAGATACATACGGATCTGAATATAGCAGACCCGTTGACTAAGCCTCTTCCACGAGCAAAACATGATCAACACCAAAGCTCCATGGGTGTTAGAATCATTACTGTGTAATCTAGATTATTGACTCTAGTGCAAGTGGGAGACTGAAGGAAATATGCCCTAGAGGCCAATAATAATGTTATTATTTTATTTCCTTATATCATGATAAATGTTTATTATTCATGCTAGAATTGTATTTTCCGGAAACATAATACTTGTGTGAATACATAGACAAACCAAACGTCACTAGTATGCCTCTACTTGACTAGCTCGTTAATCGAAGATGGTTATGTTTCCTAACCATAGACATGTGTTGTCATTTGATTAATGGGATCACATCATTAGGAGAATGATGTGATTGACATGACCCATTCCATTAGCTTAGCACCCGATCGTTTAGTATGTTGCTATTGCTTTCTTCATGACTTATACATGTTCCTATGACTATGAGATTATGCAACTCCCGTTTGCCGGAGGAACACTTTGTGTGCTACCAAACGTCACAACATAACTGGGTGATTGTAAAGGAGCTATACAGGTGTCTCCAAAGGTACATGTTGGGTTGGCGTATTTTGAGATTAGGATTTGTCATTCCGATTGTCGGAGAGGTATCTCTGGGCCCTCTCGGTAATGCACATCACATAAGCCTTGCAAGCATTACAACTAATGAGTTAGTTGCAAAATGATGTATTACGAAACGAGTAAAGAGACTTGCCGGTAACGAGATTGAACTAGGTATTGAGATACCGACGATCGAATCTCGGGCAAGTAACATACCGATGACAAAGGGAACAACGTATGTTGTTATGCGGTCTGACCGATAAAGATCTTCGTAGAATATGTGGGAGCCAATATGAGCATCCAGGTTCCGCTATTGGTTATTGACTGGAGACGTGTCTCGGTCATGTCTACATTGTTCTCGAACCCGTAGGGTCCGCACACTTAAGCTTTTGATGATAGTTATATTATGAGTTTATGCATTTTGATGTACCGAAGTTTGTTCAGAGTCCCGGATGTGATCACGAACATGACGAGGAGTCTCGAAATGGTCGATACATAAAGATTGATATATTGGAAGCCTATATTTGGATATCGGAAGTGTTCCAGGTGAAATCGGGATTTTACCGGAGTATCGGGAGGTTACCGGAACCCCCCGGGAGGTATATGGGCCTTAGTGGGCTTTAGTGGAAGAGAGGAGAGGTGACCAGGGCTGGGCCGTGCGCCCCTCCACCCCTAGTCCGAATAGGACAAGGAGAGGGGGGCGGCGCCCCCCTTCCTTCTCTCTCTCCTCTTTCCCCCTCCCGAATCCTATTCCAACTAGGAAAGGGGGGGAATCCTACTCCCGGTGGGAGTAGGACTCCTCCTAGTGCGCCCTCCTCCTGGCCGACGCACCTCCCCCCGCTCCTTTATATACGGGGGCAGGGGGCACCCCTAGACACACAAGTTGATCCACGTGATCATATTCTTAGCCGTGTGCGGTGCCCACTTCCACCATAATCCTTGATAATATTGTAGCGGTGCTGAGGCGAAGCCCTGCGACGGTAGTACATCAAGATCGTCACCACGCCGTCGTGCTGACGGAACTCTTCCCCGACACTTTGCTGGATCGGAGTCCGGGGATCGTCATCGAGCTGAATGTGTGCTAGAACTCGGAGGTGCCGTAGTTTCGGTTCTTTATCGGTCGGGCCGTGAAGACGTACGACTACATCAACCGCGTTGTGCTAACGCTTCCGCTGTCGGTCTACAAGGGTACGTAGATCACACTCTCCCCTCTCGTTGCTATGCATCACCATGATCTTGCGTGTGCGTAGGAATTTTTTTAAAATTACTACGTTACCCAACAGCAAGTACACGTAATTCTCATAAAAAAAGAGTCAAGGCATTCATATGATCTTTCATTCACTATAATAATTCATTCTCCAAAATAAGACTTCCCGTTGGTTCCATCCTACTCGGAGAATTAACACATTCATCATCTTCGATATTCAATGAGACATTCCGTTCCCCCTTTCGAAATGTGGTAAACATGACCACAATTTCGACGGGGTCTCATTATTCACTTACATCTTAAGAGTGACATGGCACATATTTTTATTACAAATAATTCATTCATAAATATTCTCACCACATGGTAAGACCATCATCAAAATGTTGCATTAAGAAGAACAAAAAGGTTCACATGAATACACAAAATGTCTTCTAACGCTTTATTCTTTATTGTCCTCATAGCAAAACCCCTTAAAGCCCGTCTTCAACGGGTAAAATTATATCTAAAGTGTTCCTCGATGGAGGCCAAGTACACATTCGCATATAAAAGAAGGGAATTGCGTTCTTTATCTCAGAGGAGATGGTATGCTTCATGATAAGGAATCAACATCTGTTCGACTTTGCTCATTTCATAGTTTCTATGCCATACTTTCCCCTCTCTTCGACAGAATTCACAATAGGAACTCTGGGTGCATGATAAAGGTCAAAACTCTTACGAAAGAGAGTCCTGTCCTTCCATTTGTGAAGATCAGCCCGTTCTGATAAATGAACTCGATTTTGAGGTCCATTACAGAAACAAGGGCATTCACTTTATGAGCATCATTATTTAAACATCAACATAATAAAACTTGAATGATCTAAATCAAAAACAAGCTAATCGTGTTCTAATCCGCATCACCGTTGGGTTGAAAACGAAAAAGAACATTATCCATTCGAGAATGGGACATGACAATATTCAACGTTGGTTAGAATAATGTCATATACCATAAATCATAATCAAAACTTCATGTGTTCACTGTGACTAGGAAAACTTAAAATCACATAATCACCAATAAACACATTCACTACATTAATAGCAAACATTATCATAAAGCATATATACATGATGCAACCCAATGTTTTATCAAACACATGGATTCAATAATTTATCACTGACCATCTTGCATTAAACTTTGACATCATAATTTCAATAACATCAATAAAACTTGTCAAGTTTATCATTAAATACCCAGATGACATGATAACAAAAGTATCATTCATTTTGAACATTCTCATCATGACATTTCATTTCACAGAGTAAACAATAGATTGACATCCTCTGTATAATGACATCACAAACATTCTCCAAACAAAATTTGGATATTACACCATGCTTTCACCAAATAATAACATTTGGTAAACTTTTAATAGTCAATAAATGACAACTTATGACCATTATATGACATTAAAATTCTCTAAATATTCTTGTTCAGTGAATCATCATGCCAAGCCTCCATCACCTTCTGTCAGTGCATGCCAAAAGACATAAAATGCACCTGACATAATACTTTAGCATTATGGATCACCATCATTAGACCGCGTAGTGCGATGCGGAAAATCCAAACCACGCAGTCACTAACATTTCCTTAAGATGGTCTCAACTTATAAGAGATGATCACAACATAAACTTCATGATCAAATAAAATCTCCGAACAGAAAACCATAAACTTTAGAGAGTAGCGCATAATCATGCTAAAAACAACATCATCTCATAATATCCATAATTCAATATTAAAATGCTATAAAAGAAATGACATCAACGTTAATCTTATAGCACTATATCCCCTTTATATTTAGGCATTTTTTGATGCAAAACAGTGCATACAATTTATTTGGAAATAGTAACAATTGAACCCAATCAAATGCACTGGAAAACTAGAAAAGCATGAATTCTTCATCATACATATTGTCCACATCATTCTCAGATTAAATACCAATTTGACAACATTAATTTTCAATATCAATTGATATTTAAAATGATACTCAACATTAAATTTCATGTGTCAAAAATACCAAATAAAATTTCTTGTTGGCTCCTTTCAATTCCATAAACATAAAACATAATTTTCTATCTATTTTCATTTTAAACAGTGCAAGATCTTTAGAGAATCAAAATAATACAGAGAAGCACTGAATAAAAGGAGAATACATAGGACATCAAATTTGGCCCATGAAACCCACGGCAGACTTTTATTGATTCAGCCCAGGAGAAAAGTTCTCAGAGAAAACGAAAAACTCTCCGGGGTTTAGAAAAACTGGGCCTCGGCCCATGGTCAGATTAGACCCGTTATCCGCTCAAAGGTCCAGCAGCTGATCCGCGCCGATCTAAGCCGTTCGATCTAGCCGACGGTCCGGATCATCCCCAGCCGGAACAAAACAACTGCCGGTGGGAACCCTAGCACATTTGTCTCCTCCTCCCCCGATCTTTACGCTCCCGTAGAGAGCGGCGACAACAGCGGCCGCCCGGGGAGCTCGCCAACCATGGCGGCGCGGCAGCTCCGCTCGCCGGCCAAGCGTGCAGCGGACTGGATCCCGCGCGCTTTGCCGTCGAACGAGGTCTCTGCGTCCGCGCGCCCGCCGATTCGTACGGTGGGAGGGACTTTGCCGGCCACCGCGGCTTTAGGGGACGGTCGCGACGGCCACATACGCGAGCGGCGGCGCGACCCTTTCGATGTGACGGCGGCGTGCAAGACACGACTGCCGTGCGACGCACACATCCATAAGCAGGAAGAAAAGGGGGGCGGATCCATTCATTCCGCACGGTGGCCCAAGGGACAACGGCATCGCGGCACCGGCGTCCTCGCACGGCGTAGGCCGTGCGGACCCCTGAGGGTGGAGACGTCAATGCGACGTCATATGGTGAGCCCCTAGATCCATTCCCCTTTCTTTAATTCTTGTTACAAAAAAATTGTGGATTTGATGGCTAGGGTTTCTGAAAGTTGGGGAATTACTCTTGATTATACATTCTTGACCCCCTTTACCTTCTAATGGCTAAAGCGGGTGTAATCAGGTGCTAACTAAAGATACACCTAATGCGGAAGCATGACTACATTAACCAAATAGGGAGAACATGACCATTATCTAATCAGCACTAACCGGTAGCAATTATGGCTTTAACCAAAACAATTTACTTCAATCCTACATCATTAACTTATCAGAGGGCAGTAGTCTTATACATAAAACATTATGATGTATAATGACTATCAACTCGAACAGATCATCATTAAACTTGATTTGGGATCTAATCTAGGCATTAAAAAATGTGCTCATGATACCAATGTTAGAAAAGGAACTTTAGGATTATGTAATAGGATCATTTGCCTAGCATTAGGTCACCTAAGATATGATTACCAGAGAGGTTCGTGAATCTTACAAGTGTGCTCGATGCAGGCACAGTACCCCATGATCTCAGTGGCGAGGATGAGCAGCACCAGAGGCGCCGTGTTGATGTAGTCGTGGAGAGGCAGCAGCTCATCCAGGAGCTTCGCCGGAGGCAGCAGGAAGCCGCCGGCACAGCCTTGCGGCGGCCGGCGATGGAAACGGCCTTCCCACTGCTTCAGCACACCCCTAGATCGATAGGGTTCGAGGGAATAAAGGAGCTGGATATAATTTACGTGAACTCCGCTCCATAAGTATCCAGGCCCCACCCTTTATATGTATGCTGGCAATAGGGGACCAAAACCATCTGTTGGTTAGAGGTGCCCCCGATCAGGGCGGTTCTGTTGGGGTCAACAACCACGTACGTTGGTTCATGGCCCATACCCTTAGCGATACTTTTTACCCGGTCAGAGCCGAGATCAACCAACATTTATATCCTTGACAAGGATGGTACTTTTACGCAATAAACTCACTTAGACGAATTGGCTAGTCATTAGGGAGGCATCACGATGCACGAAGTGCCGCATGAAAGGTGATTACAGACAATGAGACAATGACTGCCGGTGAGTACCGCATGTCTGGCAGGTTAGAGATAACGAGACAAGGTGAGGGACTGCCCGTGAAAGGTGAGTACAGACAATGAGACAATGGTTTTCGATCACATGGATGGTTATTCAGATCCCTAAGGGCATGTTTGGTTCTAAATAAGTCACCAACTTATAAGTCGAAAAGTGAAAAAAAATGACTTATTTTGCCAAATAGACCTGACTTATAAGTCACCTCAACTTAAAACTTATAAATCACCCCCTTTTGCGTGGGTCCCACCACCTGCATGATGTTGATTGATGTGGAAAGGTGTGTCAGGTGACTTATAAGTCAGGTGACAACCAAACATGCGTGACTTATAAGTCACTAGTTTTAAGTCACCTGACTTATAAGTCGGGTGACTTATTGAAACCAAATAGGCCCTAAGTTAATTATACCCAACTCACATGGTATGGTAATAGACTCACATTAACAAACCATTAGTCTGACAAACATCTGACAACTCCTAACGCTACATTACTACCTCCAGCTACTAAGCTAATTCAAACAAGTTCAGATGACAACAAGTTCCAAGCTGGCGGGATGCAACCCGCACAAAAGCCCAGACTTCGTTAGTTGTGCGGTTAACGGCGGGGGCTGTACAACACGTCAAATCCATTCAGATATGCGGGTTGTTGGAGCAGCTCGTCGTCTCACATGTTGTCGCGAGCAAACTACTGTATATTAAGGCTTGTTTTGCATTCATCAACTAAACGTAAAGGGGTGCACACACACACACACACCACCCCAAGGTCTAAGGAGACATACTCTGCCTAGAAGGTCAGCCTGCCCGCAAGGACAGGCGATCAAGTCCTCCTGCGCTCTGCCCGTGGCTTGTAGCTCTTGAGGTAAGTAATTTCTTAACTTCGTGCTGGTTATCTCCGTTTATAAATGTAAAGGGGAGTTTTTGTTTGGGTGAAAACTGGACCATCTGCTATGGAATTTCTATGTTCCAAGCATATTTAGAGTTTTCTTCTTTCTACACGATACACATTAGGATCTATTCGCTTTAGATATAATTTTCATCCCATGTACGAGACGTTCAAAGATGCGTAAGAATCTCAACTCTTAGGATCTTTTTTCTTCCTGACTCTTTGGATCACATGAATATGAATGATAGAGGCTATGCCATTTCCATACTATTCATATCGTCAGACCATATACATAAATATCTGTTGAAGATTTTTTTTTTGTGTGTGTGACTATGACAAAGATTTTAGTAGTTCTTGTCCTGCAACTCAACAACTTCTGTCAAATTGAATTCCATGCTCTGAATTACTCTTGAAAATAGTATGTCTTGGTTTATCCATCCTCTATATATTGTTAGACATCCGATCAGGATCTTCTTATCCTTTGCTGATCTCAATTTAAGGCCGAAAACGCTTCAAGTCCCCCTGCAAAAAAAAAAACGCTTAAAGTCATACGATCTCCCAAATCCCCAACGCCGCTCCAAAACCCAGACCAAATCCGACCCATCTCCAAATCCCCAACACCACGGGTTTTCCCACGAATTTGACAACCCGTTGCTTAGACGAGAGCCATACCAACGCAAAAGTTATCTCAACGGCGCTGGGAACGGGCTCCTGTGAACCAGCGGTGGAAATTGCGACCTCCATGGCCCAAGGCCCAATAGCGAGATCTCGCTCACCCCCCGCCCATCCAACACCACCCCCCCCCCCCCCCCCCAGACACACACACACACATAACAAGAAGGTGTAAAGTCCTTGACATAGATTGCAGCGGGTGCTTGTGGTTCATTAAATAAAAGCCTTGCTTCACCTCCACAATGGTATGAGTAGGTGTAAAGTCCTTGACCTTAGCTTCATGCATCGTTCTCAAATTCAAATTAAGTATTTCACGATGCATGAAAAAAACCTTAATTTAAATTTGAAATCTCAAAAAACGAAAAGAGCCACACAGTTTACGACATGTTAGAATCTTTGATTGTGGTGATGCTATATTCGAAAGAAGGCACAAGTACAATGCAGAAGACGATATGTCATACAATATATTGGAAACGGGCTAGGAAAATCCGCATCAGATAGATCTATCTGTTAATACAGTGTCAATTATTTGTTAGTGTAATTTTAAAATAATGTTGATAGAATTTTAAAAACTGTTCCTGACATTTAAAAAATGTGTCACGTTTAAAAAAATGTATGTTAATTTTCTTTAAATGTTATAGAATGTATAGGAAAATATTCATGTAATTCAACAAAAAATGTTTTGTAGTGTTCAAAAAAATGTATGTTACATTTAAAAAATGTTCATGCATTTCAAATATATATTTGTGACATTTTTAAAAAGTATTTATACAATGCAAAAATATCCGCATATTTTAAAAGTGTTCAGTATTACTAGAAAAAATGTTTTGAACATCATTTAAAAAATGTTTAACATGTATTCAATTGTTTCTCAAAAACATGTACTGAAGAATGTTAATCATGTGTAAAAAGTGGTTTATAAGTATACCAAAAATGTACAATATGTATGAACAGAGTAGGCATCAAAAGATAATTTTTAAAATTAAAATACATATTTGAAAAGTATTAGATGTGTATAAAAATGTTCCTGATGTATACAAAAAATGTACAATGTGTTAAAGAAAAATAACAACAAAAACCCAAGGAAAACCAATGAAACCGTGAAAGAAACAAAAAAACCAAAAAAAAGAAAAGGAAAAAAGCAAAGAAAAGCGAAGAAAACGGCAAAAAATAGTGAAAAAATACAAACAAAAACACATAGGAAAAAAACTCGCACCACAGCTATAATAATGGCTGGATCAGTAGCACACCCGTCATAGGCAAGACGGAGCTCCGATTCGCACCGAGCGAGAAATAGCTCCACACTCTTACTACAAACAACAAATGTCAATACAACTAAGACAGGCCTATTTTGTACGACTCATGCAGTTTGGAAAACTTTGGAGGTTTCTTATACAATTTTCACCCACGGAATATTATTCTATGTTTACATTTGTTTTATACGAATGAAGATACTAGATTCCTAAGGATTGTGTTCATATTAGCCATATTCATAAGGTTTCAATGCATTAGATGAAATCTCATAAAAAATTGCTAAGGATCGGAGTGGTAATGTCATGACAATGGGGGCTGATAGATGCCGGCGCACCGGCCCAAATTAGGGCCGGTCGCTACCTAGCCGTGCGATCCAGCAGCTAAACAACTGTTCGATTCGCCCCCTCACCCCCACGTCATCGTCTTCTTCCCCCGTCTTCTTCAGTTTCAGATCCACTCGTCCGATGCGAGATGTCTCTGCCCCAGCCACCGCGTGCGTGTGCCCGCGGCGAGGCCCGGCGGCACCGACGTCCTCCCCCACGCCGCCGCGCTCGCGTTGGTCTCCCGCGCTCGCTGTCTTCCATCGTCAGATGAAGCACGCCATCTCAGAAAAAATAAAAAAAATGAATGTATGTAGCAAAAATTCCATAGGTCGTAGCAAAAAGAAATGATGGTTGCAACACAAAATCATCTTCGCCGCCGTCGAGCTTGCAGCTCCACCATGAAAAAATGATGTAGCAAAAATCCTCGACGGACGTAGCAAAAACTACAATGGTTGCAGCAAAAAAGGTTGCCGCCGTTCGCATGACGTAGCTCGACTGTGAATGAATTTAGCAAAAAATGAAACGATTGTAGCAAATCAAATCACCGATGGTAGGAAAAACATACACCGGTTACAACAAAAACATATGCGTCGCTGCTGACGGCCGCAACAAAAAACTTTGCCGAATCCAACAAATCTAGTAGCCGGTTCCAGCAAATCAACTCGGGGGTTCCAGCAAAAGAATACCTCCACCGCCATGGATGCAGCGACTTGAATCCTCGGTTGTAACAAATCGAGTAGCCGGTTCCAGCAATTTTCTTCACTGGTTCCAGCATCGGCGTGGCCGGATTCCAGCACGGCGCGTCGACGGTTAGCACGGCGACGGTTCCAGCATAGGAACCTGTCCCCTTGCAGCACGACACATCGCCAGGTCCAGAACGCCGCCGTCTGTGGCCATGGATCGTGGGGGATAGACTAAGGGGGAGGTTCAAGGGGTAGCGCAGGCTAACCGGAGTGGCTTGCTCGCCGGTGTGGAGTCAGAGGAAAAAAGAGGGAGGGATTTCATGGCGGACTAGGATTTGGGAGGAGAGATGTGAGGCATGAGGAAAGAGAAGTGCGTGGAGGATAGACTTTCTAAAGGAAACGGCGGGTGGGCGATGAGTTGTGCGTGTGGCCCCATGAGCGTAGCTGGGAAAGCGACCGGCCGAGCGTTGGGCCGGCGCGCCAAACCCAAACGATTCCCCATGCCAATCCTCTACGTTTCTTATTCCAGTGATTTAGAAATCATGTAAACCGAATAAGCCCCAAACTCGTCTCAAAATAAACAACACTAAGACTGACTAGTTTACAAAACTTCCTTGCATTGGACAAGAACCGCTTGGCCAAACAAGCCTAGCATATAAAAAGGCCCTCAGGCAGCCTACGCCACCAAAGCAGTTGGGCCAAGTGTGACACTAGGCTTTGGTGTCGAACATTCCTTTCCCGCGCTTGTGTTCTTAAAAAGAGAACCTTCCTATCCACTCTGGTTTTCCCCTATCCCCTATCTCTCTCCATCACGACAATTGGCTCCAAGGTTGAAGCGGATCATGGGAAAGGAGAGGCGACACTTCCAGCTACAGAGCTCGGTCTCAGGCATGCCACACTGAGTGTGTGCCGTCATGATCCTCGATGGTGACCTCCAGGGGCAGATCTAGCGTAGGTTCTGTGCTCCAACAGTGGTCAGACGATGAGCTTCCTGAAGCAACAGATGGAGGACGAGGGCTCATGATGGTGCACAACCCACCGCACCAGTGGAGGCAACTATTTTGTGGCGGAAGAGCATAGAAGGTGGTCGCTCCCTTTGCTTCCAACAGCCACCTTCCATGGGATGATGAGAGAAGCAGCTACCATGACAGAAACAAGTAGGGAACTAGCGACCAATGTCGGCTTAATCTCAGTCCTCCACCGATGACACAAGATATGACACAAGATGAAGCAGCGAGAACGCTTCTGTGGCTCTTCCATGATGATGAGAGGAGCAGAGAGCCCACGAGTGCTAACACTACCGCCAACTTAAAAAAACCGTGGTCACAACTGAGACATGCATGAATTTTCTCTCATCTTTTTAAATCATGAAAACCCGCCATGGAAAGTCCTCCGACCCGCTATCCATAACGCTTACCCAAACATGTGGAGAAAAGGCCGGGATGCACGTTTTTGGTTTTGCTGGGATGATTACTTCTGTATTAGTGAGAACAATATTGAACATTTAATAGTTGAAGAAGCTATTTTATCATAGATCCACTTGTCAAGGCGCAGAAAGCCTGTGCGTTCTTAGCTCATGCTTTCCTAATTGATTTGAAAGACCCTACACACCATCATATACTTGGCTTTCTTCCCACTTTCAAAGACCTTGTTGTCTTTCTTTCGGTTCTGTCTCCTCTCTTTAGGTCTTATGCTTCTTATTGAAGGGGTTTTGCCACTCTGAGTGCATCAGTGTTGAAGGAATGGACAGACACATGCAAAGACAAAGTACTAATTTGAGTACCAATAGAGAGCAGAGCTAGACACAAGATGCCTAGGACCTGGAGGAGATCCATAAGAACCAAGCCGTGGAGAACATAGCATCAACTAGAGATAATAAACCAATTCAATTCTAAAACATAAAACAAATATGGCTCATATCTGAAACTATAAAGCTAGTTATTTTTTACTTGTTTCACGTGAAACTACAAAACATCTCATGTATGCACAACAGTTTCACAATAATCCCCACAAAAATAATAATTTTCACAAGAAATTTACCAAGCTTTACAAAAGTTTCAAAGAAGTTCTATATTATATTAAACATACGAGCATCTCATGTATAGACAATAGTTTTAGAAAAGTTCACTATTTTCAAACATGTTTCATAAAAGTTCCACACAGTTTTTAACTTGAACATTCCATTTCTTTCAGACATATATTTGATATATATTGGTCTTGTTTTTAAGAACTCAGTACCAGGAACACAAATGTTTAAACGGATTGTAAATGTTGCTAAATTTTTAGAAGATTTAGAGGTTTTAAATATTAAACCAAAATTTACATGGATCAAGAGAGGGATATTTTTTGGCGACACGCCGTCGATCCGTCATGGATCATGAAGCATGAAGTAGTAGCCTAGATATTCGATGTACCTTAGCACCGCACACACAAAAGTTACATGAAAGGAAAACTCTTATTTAATACTCTGGTTTACTTTTTTATCAGATCTTTAATGTATCACTTTGACTAACACATTTGATAACATTGAATTAAGCATTGATATTATGAGTTTTTTTGTGGCAAATCTAATATGCTCACTTTGCCAACCAAAATGTCCATATGTTTACAAATAAATGCAGGAGTTTTTCTAAGTAAGCTGCGTGTGTGTGCCTTTAAATTTGGTGAAAGAAAACTTGGTTCTCAGCTGTAACCAAGTTTTGTTGTAAACTTGGTTATGGCTGAGAAGCCTCCGTGAGTAATGAGAATCTCCTTTCCATCCGCAAAAAAAGCACGTTTTACGCTTTCGCCTACTGCCAAGGTCTCAGCTTGGCCCCTCACCTAAGCTAAAATCAATTTTTGGTCACTAGTGTCTCAAAGCCTTGCGGACTAGAAGGAAAATAAAAAAAACAATAGAGAAATAAAAAATTCAAGTATTTTAGAAATTCACTGAATTCTGCCATTTTAAAATAGAAATAGTAACGTTTGCACTTATCGAATTCTACATTTTTTTCTAGATATTGCTATGGTTTTTGGCTATTACTGGCTTTTCTCTAAAAAGAATGGTTTTCTATGTTGACTGGGCTGCCGCATGTGTGAAAACACCACCATATCATCATCAAAACCATTCTTGGTGTAGGAAGGGACCACGATATTGAGATTTCAGGAATTGCAATAGTTTAGGGACCAAAATAAGGTTATTTTGTTAACTATATTTGCACATGTGCGGTACAGCTATGTTTGCGACGCGCTGGTGCTTATTCGCATGGAGTCCTGAAATAGCGGCAGCTTTCCCTTTTTACTCTGTGTCCGTTGTAGTGCTCGTACATGGTACTAGCTCATGAGCAAATCCCTTGCACACAGTATTAATATATGTCAGCATTTGTGCTGATGCTGTAATTAATTCATCAATCAGGTCATGGAAGCAGACTGGCCTGAAATTGGAAACTGCTCCACTTTTGCTTCGGGTCATTTCTCGCGATTGCTGAATCCACAAATGGTAATGCCAGTAAACGGACTCAGCATCCTCAATGTCATATTTGTTGGAATTCTTGTTGTAGTAGGCCTCTACATGCCTCACTACCGGCACCGATCCTTTATTCGCTTCTTCTTCCTTGGAGCCACTACCTTGTTCCTGCCAATCTTATCATATGTTGTCTCTAATGGCTCCACAATTAGCTCAACCTATTCAAAAACACAGATCCGCATCCTCCCTCCGGAGGAAAGCGACTCATATGAAATCATGGTAATCAGCTGCAGTGCAGCTGCGCACCTACTCCTAATCCTGTTGTGGGTAGGCCTTTCTCAAATGATTGGAATCAATACCAGTACAATGGTCGCTACAGATGATAGAGAAGGTAGAAGCAATGATCTCCCAGTGGTACTACTCGCACAAGCAATGTGGACCTCGTACCTCGCGTTGAGCTTTTTCGCTGGGCCCTCGTTGAAATTTCTAGTATGGCTTTTCATTGGTCTTCTCTTTGCAAAATTGGGGCTAAAATGTTTTGCATTTTGGATGGCCCGGCGTTCTTTGTCTCATGGGCGCAGCCCTCGTCTTATTGTTGGATACATGATGCTGTTACATGAGAGAAATCAGCGTGTTGGACCAGCAGTTGAGCAAAATGTAGAGGCAATATATGAACAATTACTTCCTCCACAACTTATACTTATGGGCGAGGAGAGACAGAAGGTAGAGAAACAGCCTCAAGGTTATTGTATCAAACCGATACCCAGCCAAGATACAAACTCCATAGGGAACAACTCCTTAGTGACAATTGACAAAGTTTGGCAATTGGATGATAAACTTATTGGGCCAATGTCACGAATCAACGAAATATGCTTTTCATTTGCACTGTTCAAGTTATTGCGGTGTCGATTTGCTGGCTATACAATCGTTGAGGCTGGCTTTGCACAAGCTCACAACTTCTTCTGGCATCAGTTGATGGAGGATACAACTGCTGAAAGGGTTTTTAGGGTCATTGAAGACGAGCTGTCATTTCTGCATGATTACTACTATACATCTCTCCCTATGTTTTATTCAAAGAGTTACCTACCGATATTAAGCATCGTTACCTCATTGCTCACCATACAATATTGTCTCTATACTCTATGGTTGATGGTCAAGAAAATTATTTTTGAAGGCATAGGTGGCATTGGTCAGATTTCTTGTGCAATGGTATGTTTGGATGCTTTTAAACTCAATAGCAGTGAAACCAAAGCCACAGTTAACATTGGAAGCTTGGCCTTTGATATAATACTCGTATCCATACTTCTTGTACTAGTTGTGCTTGCAGAGGTAAGGGATATTGGTTCCTATATATTCTCCAACTGGACCAATGTGGCCCTCATTTGCCGGCATGTAGCAAAACATGACAATATGAAGCAACCTCCTTTCATACACAAATGTGTTAGTATTGTGTCAGGGCTCAGATGCAAGTTGATGAAGCATAGGATGGACAAAATGAACCAATGCTCGTTGCTTGTTCTCCACCAAAGATACCACCCAATTGTTCTTCTCACACGTCTTCGGATTCTTCTCTGTTTGGGCGATCAAAGTAAGGATGTGAAGGTACCTCCAATGGTAAAAACTGAGATCTTCAACACACTCAGAGCAAGCAATGGGACCCCAAGCAGTGGAGGAGCCTTTTTGCCTCGGAGCGGCAACCTCATCTGGAATTGCAGTGACAAGGGTGTGGCTCACATGATGCTCATATGTCATATAGCAACAAGCTTACTTGAACTGAGGCAACCATCCCCTGCACCTGCTTCTGATTGTGAGATCACCGCCACTCACTTGTCGAGGTACTGTGCGTACTTGGTGTCCAACGTGCCCGAGCTACTCCCTGACGATGACAGGTGGTGCCAGAGCTTGTACAAGGCAGTCAAGAAGAACTCCTTGCATCTTCTGTCCTGTGGCGCTACGAGATACGAGGTCCTTGTGAAATTGCTGAGCATACCGGAGGCGCATGAGGTGCTGCAGAAGGGCGCGTCTCTTGCCACGCAGCTGGTGAGAGAAGACGGGAGCACAGCGTGGGATGTGCTTGCTGAATTCTGGTCAGAGATGATCCTGCGTGCCGCTTCTTCAAGTAAGCTCGAGAACCACGCTGAGGCCATGGCTGGTGGTGTGGAGCTTATAATGCTTCTGTGGGCGTTGGTAATGCACGCCGGCCCTGCCCCTGCCCCTAAACCAAGCACGGCGGTGGCTCCTTCAGCCGAAGTGGAGGTGCTGGTTGCCCACTAATTTTTTTGCCTCCTGCAGGTTTGTGTCATTCAGTATGTTTAGTGTGATTCCCCCTTAAATTGTACTCTGCTTGGCTGTGTTGTGTTGCCTACTTGCCTTGTATCTGAATTCTGAACCTGTGAGCTTCATCGTTAGTCATTCCATGTGTACGCTACCTTTCATACTGATGTTGTGATTTTACCCTCAGTGAGTTGAGTTACATTCGAAGCCTAGTGTAACGTTTGCTGTATTTGCCATGAGCAATTTTGCAATTTGTTGACAGTGAGCAGTTGCATTTTAATCGATTTTGTGTCTATGGGCTTGTGCTAATCTATTGAGCTTTTGATATTCAAGACATGTTTTACCACATCAGAAATGCAACTAGGAATGTCAAAAAGTAAAATTGCTCCGAGCTATATTCATAATTTATTCACACATTAGTGACACAGTACAACTTACAAAATGCTTCACGGAAGAGGAGGTGCCCGACTGCAGGGGAGCTTGGCGTGCTGACTAGATGACCCAGGGGGTTGACTCGGACGGCGGGGCAAACGGCGTGTCAGAGCAGGTCGAAGGAGAGCAGCAGGTCGGGGAGAGCAGCGTCGACCGGACCAGCGGCGGGAGAGCACCAGATCAAAGGAGAGCAGTGTAGGCCGGAGTAGCGTCAACCGAGCAGTGTCAGAGGAGAGCATGGGACGGAGGAGGCGGAGCGGCGTCGACGGAGCCCAGTTCTTCCAGCGCGTCACCGCTCCTGGGCTCCTGGTGCGGTGAGGGATGTGGGTGCGACGGGGGATTGGGTGCTGACTGCTGAGTATGAATGGCAGGTTCTTCATTAATAGTATTTTGAAGTACAGGGCAGAGAGGGTGTGAGAAGAAAACTACGCCACGAAAGCATCTCCGGAAAAAACCTTCATCTGTTAAGATTTCGTTTTCATTTCTCGCAAAAGGAAGAGATTTCGTTTTCATAAGAAAGAAAGGCATGGTTTGCTAAACTGCTAATCATTCACAGCACACCTCATAGCTAAACGAGCTAAAGCAGACATCATCAAAGACCGGATTGAACTACATCCGTAATATTTAACATTTTGATTTCATTTCCTAGTGAGGGTGTTGGTTGAATATTTGTAATCCTTTTTGGTACTTTTCCGTAGAACAAAAATCACCTTTTACTTCCATTCGATACCCTGTTCTTCTCATTCCGTTCAAGCCCATCGAGCAGAAGGCTCTGGCCCAGCTCAAAGAGCTGCTCGCCATGTCAAGACAAAGCTTTGCTCAAAAAAAAAATGTCAAGACAAAGCAATTGATCAGAGACCTTGAGGCTTGAGGAGCTTTCGAAGTGGTTCAGCACTTCTTTTGGTCGAGGTGGAAAGAGCTGAGCGTGTACGCCCGAAGGCTTTGGCTCTGAAGCAAGGCAAGCTACTACAGCTACGTACTTGGGTTCACTGCCAAAAGAGATGCCAAGAATTACGGACGCGGAGTATGTGATCACGAGCTCACAGGAGCTCGGAATCACGCCCGTCCAGAATTGCTACGAGATTCGTCGCATTAAATGCTATAGACAGTTGGTGGGTCCATGCCGACGATGGAAAATTAGGATATACGGCACAATACGCGTCTGACAGATGAGGCAAGGTGGACGGAGGGGTGCACGGCGTCGCCTGTGCGTGCCTGAGCCGTGGCTCGAGCTTGTCGCCGGCGTCCTGATCCGTGGATCAGGTACGGTGCTTTCCGCTAGCGCCGGCAGTGCCCGCACTTAATGCAGTAGTTGGGTCAGTCGCTGGTTACGGGAGTGAAGTTGGATTTGCCTCTCGTCCCGGTCGATGAAGAGGTGGAGATAATGACTCCGACGACGGTGACTGGGCGGTGCAGCAACCTCGGACAGGCTCCGGCGACCATGGAGTTCTTACTGCAGCCGATAAACAGGTTGGGATCTGCTACTTGGCCCATTATTTTCAATGGTTTTGACTCGGATTTTGGGTACTGATCTAGATTCCGTCGCTTAAAATTTTGGGTTGATTAAGTAGAACGCTCCCGGAAGAGGTGAATGATAACAATGGGGCAATGGAGCCCGTGCAGTTCCCACTTCCCAGTATCCGCGGTGGCTGAGGTTGAGGATCCAGCACCGGCCGCTTCAAGTGCTGACGGGCAGATTTGCCGGGCGGAGGCAGCAGGCGCGGACATGGCTCAGTGCTCCGAGCACTCAATAGAGCAAATTGACCCATAAACACCAGGGTGGACGCAAAGGTACTACAACTTACCATCTGAATTGCATCAAAATTTGGCACTGCAAATGTGTGTGTCCTGTCAGATATGCAAGCAGTAACTGATGAAATGAGGGTGGAACAGTATACATAACCGTGATTAAATAGCATGAACACCAACAGTATATATACGTGTGTGGGAAGGTTTTATAAACTTGTTTAGGATAATATAGCATGAACTGCAATTTTGTAAGATGTTAGTGTAGCTCAGAATTTTGTGGGCTGGAATTTCATAACAAATGGGTGTAGCAGAAAACACCACCTGACTGTTTCTCTGTTGTGACTGGGCAGAGTGCGTGTAGGTGCTGCTGCTCTAGGAAGGCCTCCTTGCCCGGACAGGGTCACGGCGCTGGAGAAGTCTGTCAGGGAATTTGCCGAGCATCCAGGTGACATAGTTATGGTGCCAAAGATTGGAACAAGTTTTGACACGCTCGGAGAAGCTTATGACTTTACAATTTGTAGTCCTGGGAGAAAGGATTTGGAATACGATATGGAAAGAGCAGGCTAAACGTTAGCAATACTAAGTATATGCAAGAGATAGTCCGTGGATGTGTGGTACGGCTAATGTTACAGCAGAAATTGATTACTAGTTTTTCACAGAGAACAGATTTGAAAATGCCTGTGACTGAATCTAACTTTTTGTTTGTTCCATCAGGGGAAGCCAATTGTTGAAAATACTTGTTCCTGCCGGTGTGAATGCCCAGCCCTTATCAGACTACTGCGGACAAAGGACAATGGATGGTACATAGCAGAGCATCGAGATGGGCACAACCATGCACTTTCCCAAATGTATGGACAGACAATACACTGGCCTACGACAGTGAGCGCGGAAGCACGGATCTGCGCGATGGACATATCAGCGGTGGTGAATGAGGGACAGCTCGTGTGAGGCCTCGGAGCTCTGAACTAGAAAGATGAATCCACATGCTTCTATCTGGAATTAGAGATGAGGAAAATACGTTTCATTTTTTCTTTAGCTGCTTAGAGTTAATTTTGCCCATTTAGAATCCAGACTACTGTAAGTTGCTTTTGAAATCCTGGGTGAATGGTCCAGTTAGACTGATGGATGTTGTTTACTGGAATAAGAATTTTGCACTGTATATTCATTCATTAGTTGAGAGTGCAGCATGTTGTTTACTGGATTCAGTTAATTCAGTTGATTGATGCAACTGAAAGAGTCCTGCCTGGATGTTGTTTACTGGAAATAACAGTTTTTGATGGTCTAGTAATTTATTTATTGGGAGTGCAGCATGTTGTTTACTGGTTCGAGTTAATTGAGGCAGGTAGTCAGGTTGCGGTTGGTGCTGCTGCCCCCAGCATGGCACCTTGCCCATATCGCGTGAGCGCTTTCAAGAAGGCAGTTAGGATGTTTGCAGAGAACCCGAGCAATAATGTTATCACTACAGCGCTTGGGACAAGTATCGACTCACTTGGCGAGGCGTACAATTTATAGGACTTGTATTCTTGGGAAAGGGGTTTTTGGATTTGACATGGAAAGAGCAGGTTGAATGTTTAGAGAACGAAATGCATGCAGGAAATAGTATGCGGATGCTCGGTACGTATGACATGTGGAGCACTATGGTTACTTATTTGGCATTCATTTAATTGGGGTTGATTTTTAATTGATTCATGATTGTTATTGCTCTGATAAAATAAAATACATATGTAGGATAAAGCTGGTGTTGAGAACACGAGGTCTTGTCGTTGCGAATGCCCGGCTCTAATAAGACTGCTACGGGAAGAGGACGATGGATGGTACATTGCAGAGCACAGGGGGAGTCACAACCATTCCCTTTCACTGAATTTTGGTGAGACGATCCACTAGCCCTCGCACAAGCACATTGATGTGTACGGCTGGTGAGTACATGTTCTTGTCTCTCTGATCGTACTTTTTTCAGATCTGAAACTGCACTGCATCAGTGGTGATTGAAATCAAGTTCTCGCTGGATTTCCGTAGATTGAGGAGGTGAACGACACGTAATGCTTGAGGGGTCCGTCTAGGACACCGGTGGCCGCGGATGCCATTGATGTCCATCAGGTGTCGACAGCAGCCATTAGTGCCGAAGGGCAGGTCTGTGAGCTGGCTGCTGGTGTGGGCTCCGGGAAGGAGAACTCCCCGCCGGAATTGGAGCTGTCTGCGGGGAAACTCAATCCGCAAGCACCATGGTGGGCAAGGAGGTTAGTGTTTGACATAATAATTTTAATAGATGTGCGGAAACATTCATTGCTGCAGTGTGGTAAGACTGTACTTAGAAGGTGTGCCATGCATTTTTGACAGAAATATGTAACAGCCGCCAGTTATTTTCACTTCAATTGCATTGAGCAAAGTTGTGGTCAACTGATAAAACTCCCTTTTAAATAGAAAAAAGACACTAGTGAAATATGTTCCGAAAAATTCTTATAAGTTTTTAAAGGACATCAGGTTGCACTTTGTAATTTGTAGGAAAGCTACAAACCGTTGAAATAGAAATGTTGTTCGCAGACTTTTTAAAGGGCTAAGTTGCGGCATTGCTCGTAGGATGTACGCTCCCTCCATGTTAGAACTGAAGTCGCAATAACCTTTAGAAATAAGTGTTGTGTGATTTGGTGATTACCAAGAAATAGAATGTAGTGGAACTTTATGCTGATTAAGGTGTTTAGGAAAAGCTAAGTGCATCCAGTACATTTCTTTTTGGAAGTACACTGACTCGTTCGTGTGCTTGAAGCTGGACATGAAACAACAGTGTGGAAGTTATATGGTGCGGTACTGACTAAACTGGGGTGTCATTTGTAAGCAGGATTCGCATTGGATCAGCGAGTTCATTTAGAGGCAGCGTGGTCAAGTTAGCTGTGGGCGCCCGCAATAATGAAAGAGATTGGGAGACCATGCAAACCTCCTCGCTGCAAGAACCATGGTGTACTCACTCGAGAATTTTTTTGTACAAGCCGGCTGAAATGAGACTGGGTGCAGGGGCTTGAGTCGGCGCTCATGCCAAATGGTTAGACAGTTGGGCTCGAATTCCCTCCAATTGTGCATCACAGAGTTTTTAGTTATGGAATTGTTTTTTGGGCGTAATTCCAACTTGGGCAATTGAGTTGCTGTTGAAATTTGCCAGCAATGGCATCATGAAACTGTATAACAGCATTTTTTAGAGTAAAAAAGATACTTGTATGTCAACATGCGTGTGTTATTTGTGCTGTAATGATCTCCTATTTCCTCTATGGACAAAGAATTGGCTCAATGGGACTGATATGGTACGTGAATTTTAGACTGAACGACAATTGATGTGCATCTAAACTTCATGCCCTATTTGTACGTGGCAGTATTACTCGTGTGAGCTGTAGGCAGAAATTGGTTAGGATCTAAGCCTTGCTTTGTTTTGAATTCTGAGACAAGGAACAATTGGAGGTAGAAGGCTCGGGGTCGGAGAAAATGGCTCAGCTCGTTAGCGATCCATCTGTCCCAACTCTACATGACGGCAACAGGCTTAATAAATGTTGGGCCATAGTGGGCCACGCAACAGATTGATGGGACATATACTATTTGGAATACACCTGCTTATACACTCGGATGTCCGAATCTTGCAGAGAAACAACGTGGGAGATAACGAGAGTCTGTGCGCTCGAGCTCAATTCAGCACTTTCGCAAGAATTACTAGTTATTATTTGCAAATTACTTGTTTATCCCTATCAAGAGTGAGGCTCACTTCGATACAACCCCCCTAAAACGTATAAAGGGCATGACAGTCATTGCACATGGCATACAACATACCTACCCACCTCGTACACCCGCCTGTGTCGCCGTACGTCTGTCCGCGTACGCCCGATCGCCCTCCCCACAAAGTAAATGTATGACCAGTCGCCCGCATCGGTACGTTTGGAAAAAAAATGCCGCGCTTGCCTAGCTGTCGCCCCCAGGAAAAACCCTAGTGGTGATCGTCGTTCCAGCCGCCGCCTTCCTCTCCGGCGGTCTCTGGCAAACGGGCAAATACTCTCGCCGTTGTTGTCACCCTCACGCCCTGGTCGCCGCCAACCCTAGAATCTTCATGACGTGGTAGCCTTTCTCTCCAGTCAACATCAACGCGTCGTGGGCGCCTTCATCCCCGGACAGCATCAAAGGTTCTCCCCTCCCTGACGGCGTCGTCGAGGAAGGCGAGGCTAGGACCTCGTGCACGTCCATTAGGTTTTTTGTTTGCATTTTTTTACTTTACACTATGTTACTCACTGAAAATAGATGAAAAATATTACACCTTAATTTAATAAGTAGGTTGTAGTTTAGTGCATAAATTTGTGCGACCTACTGTTAAGAAATAAATACCATCCATGCCAATTTTGAATGATTTCTGACATTCTATGCATTTTCTAAGATTTTTCCGGCCGACAAACCCTAAAATATGCCCGGACATGACGCAATGTGTGTTCACAGTCTAAATTTGTTCAAATTTTGTGTGGAGTGGTAGAACAGGCATGCCCAGCTGCATGCAAAATTTGGGTAGATTGATGAATATACTCAGGTACATCTTGTACAACTGAGGTGTTTCGGTAAGGGCCGAAGACTCTCTGTCATTGCATTTTTTTCACTTGCATCAAATGGATCCAATTTTTTTTCCAACACTGGTACCACAATGAAGAATATACATGCCAATTCTGAATGATTTTGATGTTCTATGCCTTTTCTAGGATTTTTGCGGCCGAAAAACCCTAAAATATTGTCTGGATGTGACGCAACGTGCCTTCAGTGTCTGAATTCGTTCAAATGTTGCGTGAAGTGGTAGTACGGGCATGCCTAGCTGCATCCAAAGTTTGGGTAGATTAGATGAATGTACTCGGGTCCAAGTTGTACAACTAAGTGGTTTAAGTAAGGGCCGAAGAGTCTCTGTCAGTGCATTTTTTTCACTTGCATCAAATGGACCCAATTTTTTTCCAACACCGGTACCGCAATGGAGAACATCCATGCGAATTTTGAATGACTTCTAACATTCTATGGATTTTCTCGGATTTTTTCAGCCAAAAAATTCCTAAAACACTGTCTGGACATGAAGCAACGTGCGTTCGGTGTCTGAATTCGTTCAAATTTTGCGTGGAGTGGTAGAACAGGCACGCCCAACTGCATGCAAAATTTGGGTAGATGATATGAATGCACTCGGGTACATCCTGTACAACTGAGGGGTTCCGGTAAGGGCTGAAGTGTCTCTACCATTGCAAAAAAAAATTTAACTTGCATCAAATGGAACCCATTTTTTTCCAACATCCATGCCAATTTTGAATGATTTATGACACTCTATGTATTTTCTATGATTTTTCCGGCCGAAAAACCCTAAAATACCATCCATACGTGATGCAACATATGTTCGGTGTCTGAATTTGTTCAAATTTTGCGTGGAGTGGTAGAACGGGAATGCCCAGCTGCAATGCCCAACTTTGACATTGTATATATTTTCTGTGGTTTTCCGGCTGAAAAATCCTAAAATAATGTCTGAACGTGACTCAACGTGCATCCGGTGTCCAAATTCGTTCAAATTTTGTGTGGTTTACTGGGATGGGCATGCACATCTGCTGGAAAAATTTGGGTAGATTTCATAAATTAAGATTAATGCTAAAATTAAGTCTGTGGTTAATGCAGATGCAGTGACTGATACTACTAGGAAAAAGGCTATTAGTAGCGTGGGTTTTTTTGGCTATTAGTAGCGTTGGTGCCCGCGCTACTGCTACGACGCTATAGCTAAATTTTAGCAGTAGCGTGTTTTTAGCCCGCGCTATAGCTAGTTGTGATAGTAGTAGCGTGGGATTCACACACGCTACTGCTAATAGCAGCAGCGCACGATGCTGCCCCGCGCTACTACTAACTAATTAGGATTTTTTTAAAAATCCACAAATTCCAATTTATGCTTTTGAGATGTATACAATTCAATCAGCATCTCAATTAACTGGACTGACAACACAAATGTTTGCTTTTGAGATGTATACACTCCAAACATCAATTGATCACTTGCATTAACTAGTACACGGTGCATTGGGATGGAGATGAGCCGCAGCCAGTGGCATCCAAGTTGCCAGATCCACTCGCCGTCCATGGATCCAAGCTAGGTAGGACGAGATCTACAACAAAAAAACATGGGCTCCCTTGTTAATTTTTCTGTCACGGAGCATGAAGAAGAGTGAGACGGGAACAAGAGGGGGCTCACTGTTGCTGGCCGGATGGGGAACAACCGGGACGGGGGATGCCATGAGCTGCGGGGAGGGAGATGCTGAGTAGCGTGTCAGCCGCGTCCTCGCCGGTGGCGGACGTGTAGGTCACCGTGAGCTGCTGCACAAGGAACGACACGACCCCCGCATTGGCCAGCGGCCGGCGTCTGCACCTCGCCGACGTGTGGAGAAGTAGCGTACCTCGCCGCTCTAAGCTGGGTGAGGGGAAACCTTGGCCGTGGCCGGATCTAGTGGTGGAGGAGGATGAGGATGCAGAGGCCAGATAGGGATAAGATGTGGGGGAGGGAGAGATCTAGGCGACGGGACGCATTGGCATTTTATAAGTACACGATTGTAGTTACAGCGCAGCCAGCGACAAAATAGTAGTAGCGCGGCATGTTTCACCTGCGCTACAACTATAGCATGTCCGGGTGGTCTATCTAGTAGTAGCGTAGGCCTTATATATAACCCAGGCTACTATTCTTAACTTAGTAGTATCGTGAGATTTATACCCCGCATTACTACTATGGCCAATCCCGGGGGTACGGTGGGAATCACTTAGTAGTAGCGTGGGATTTATACCCCACGCTACTACTATCAACTTAGTAGTAACGTGGGTTTATACCACGCGTTACTACTAATTAGCAGCAGCGCGGTCAATATACCCCTCGCTACTACCAATTAGCAGCAGCGCGGTCAATATACCCCTCGCTACTGCTAAACTTCTATCTATAAGGTATTCCCTAGTAGTGTGAAGGCTAACAAAAAATACTATAAAAATATTATGTCATCGTACTACTCCTATTCACATAACCAGCTGGTGAAAGAGATGATTTGCTATTTGATTTGTTAGATCAAGTAGCAGAGCATCGCCTGCACCACCTACGTAGGAATACATGTAATAGAAGGTAATAATAACTTAATGTTGTGCTCCCCACGGAAAATCGACCGGCCAAGGAATTGGAATAGTGACAGACTTCATACTTCTATGATGTGTTTGCATTTGAATTATGAAAATGTATAATAATAATAAAATGTTATATGCCTTGATAAAAGTTTAAAGATATATATCCGGATAACAATGTACGGACACCACCACCACCACCACCACCACCGCACACACACATGCACTCATACATGGATGGATATCACAATCCTCCTAACCATTCAACTATTGTTTAGTTTCAGTAACATATATTTTTAGGTTGTCATTAACATATTGTTTTGTTTGATAATATGACGTGTGTTAACTTATTGTAAAAAAAAAGATGTGTGTGCTAGCTGAGATGTGCATTGTTGTTGGTTATTTTAGCTCAGTGAGTAGCATGTTTTTTAAAAGCCTATGACAATGCACGGGCGTTCTACTTGTATTATTGGTAGTGGACTTCTTACCGTAGCGCTCAAAGCTAGGCGCCCCTACTCTGCGACCTTCTGGAAGATGTCGTTGATAAAGGAATTCCTGACGTGTAGCCGCGGCTTAGCCGCCGGCACCAACGAACATCTTGGTAGTATTAGACGTCTCCCCGGCTGCCGGGGGCTTCTCCTCAGCTACCGGCTTCTCCCCAGCTGCGAGCTTCTTTTCCAGCTTGGGCGCCATGGATGCCTCGTGTCCTTAGTCCTAGGCGGGGAACGTATTGTGCAGTGCAGTGCGGTGTGGAGAGAGGCCAGAGAGGTGGGGGTGGCGAGTTTATAAGGGAAGGTGAGGGAGGTGTGTGCTGATGGGCGGACGGATAGTTGACGCTGCCGCTGATCACCGACGGTGCATGTGCGCACATGCAACCTTGATACAAAGTTGCATCCGGACGAGCATGGCGAGGGACGACTTCTTTATAAGTTGCACCCGGCCGGGCGAACATGGCCGGCACCCTTTCCGACGATCTCTTTAGTGTGCCAATGGATGCTTATCAAGATATGTCCACTTGACTTCGTGATAGGAAAATGCTATCCGCATGATCACGTCTCCAGGAAGAAAATGAAAATCTACCAGCCGCCGTTGGAGAGATCGGAAGAGCCACGGGAGAGACAATGAAGGTCAAAAAAATGCAAAATAGTTTATATATGCATAGTAACATAATTAACATAAATTGTATAACAACTAATTTTGGACCGTTTATTGGATTTATCATGATGATGTGCCAAATTATATTTTAGTGTCATGTTTAGGCTATGACACTCAGCAAAGTGGACTCAGGGCGCCAACTGATGCATTCCGGCATGCTTTTGCCAAGTATACTTTGTCAAATCTCATTTGAAGCCGCACTCGGGCAAATAATTGTCGTGTGTCAGATATTGGACACTCGGCAAAGACATGGCATGTGGCATGCTCCGAGTGATCCCTGCAAAGCCAGGGCTCAAATCTTTGTAGTGTTAGATTCCGGACAGTTGGTAAAGAGGCGACACATGGCATGCTAGTATGCCCCAACCTTTGATGAGTGTCTGTTGCTTGACACTCGGCAAAGTATGGGCATGTGGCACGGGTAGTCCTGTCTCCGTGTCATTGTTGCACTGTTTTTGACAATTGACCATGCTTAGTCGAGTGACCGATAGAAAACATTCGGCAAAAACAATTTTGCCGATACTACCTCTGGCAAGTGATGTTTGCTAAGTGTAACACTGGGCAAACACTTCGTCAAGTGTTTTACGCCCTTTGCTGGCGCATCTGTTTTGGCTACTAATGGCGCACTACAGCTGCGCCACTAGTATCACGCCATTAATTTTTTTACTAATGGCGCATTACAGATAATTTTTTTTATTTTTTTCTTAATCTCGGGTCACTATGAGATATCTCGGGTCAATATGCATAATCTAACTTTCCGGAAGGTCACCCATCGTCAAACTACTTCAGCCCGAGCACGCTTAACTTCGTAGTTCTATCCAACCCCAGCACCAGCTCACTTCACAGGCACTTGTTGATGTATCTATCATATCAATCTTATTAAACCTTGTTGATGTCTAGGACTTTGTTCATGTTCATGAGTGTGATAAAATTTTGAAAAAATATTTCAAACTTCCCGGTCATATTACGTATCATATTTTGAAAAAAATTCCCCAAAAAAATATTATTTTTTGAAACCAATTTTTTTCTGTTACTAGTGGCGCACTTAGTAAATGGTGCGCCACTAGTAAGTTTGAATTTTTTTTTTCATTCCCCCCCTTCTAGATCTTAATAGCCCCGTATCTTTCGTTCTGTTAGGTATTTGATGATTTTGAAGATTTTGAAGATGTTAAAACTAGTAATGGCGCACTGTCCACTGGTGCGTCATTACTAACAATTTTGTTTTTTAAAACTACTAATGGCGCACGGTGGGTGTGGTGCGCCATTACTATGTCAACTAGTAATGGCGCACTATCCCATGCTGTGCCATTACTAATATTTTTTTTCAAAACTACTAATGGCGCATCACACACCAAGTGCGCCACTGCTATATAGCAGTGGCGCACCACATACACGGTGCGCCATTAATGTCCATATCATCTATAGCACTTTTCCTAGTAGTGAATGCTCAAACCAAACCTCATCCCTATCAAGAGTAAGAATGCTTGTTGCTTCAAAACTCATCTCCCCAAACTTCGCCGGCGAGACAGTGGAAATGCTTGCCTCCCTTATGCCTGCCGCCATATTGATCGGTGGAGTGGAGGGAAATCCTGGTGTCTTCGCCCCAAGTAGTAGTTTAAATTAGGTTTTTTTAGTCCTTACAAGTGCGGCGCTCGGGTGGAATGACAACGCTTTTTCTTTGACTTTGACTTCTGGGCTCCAATCCTCTTCGAGCTCGTCCATCTGGTGTAGATACCTACTGCCTCCCTGCGGTGGCGAGGTTAGGGTTTCTTGACGTGCATGTGCGATGGCGAGGTTAGGGTTTCTTGACGTGCATGTGCGATGGCGAGATTTGGTGTTAGTTGCTTTAGATCTATTTAAGGGTTTAACAACGATGACTACGGCTCCAGGACGTTGGTCTTTATGGACACATGCACGAAGACTTTCCAGCTGTCATCCACAAGGTCGAGCTGGGTCGAGGGTGTCGACAACGGTGCATAGGCGGGTCGCTCTGACGGTGGTGTAAGACCTCGAAGTAATGCTTTGTACTTTTGATAAATTTTTATAATAGATCTGGGACTTTATCAGGAAAAAATGGATTTCATATATTTGTGATTCTTTTTGGTTGTGCAATGTAGAGGTGGAAGGCGTCCGCGCCTCCGCATCTGTTCACAACACTCTAATTATATGCATGTGAAAATTAAAGTAGCGAGGAGTCGAGGATTAGTGTGTTTTTCTGCTGCGTGCGGTCCGTTTCATCCCAGGCATCGACATCACGTACGCGTCGAGGAGACGTACGTATAGCTCATCTCAGGCATCGACATCAAGTTAAGTGTTACGATAGCCTTGTCGCATCCGTGTCCGTCTAGGTTTCCTTTTTTTTTTTTTTTTTTTTGCGAAACTCTAGGTGACTCCCTGGTCAGTGCTGAGATATACTTAGACCCTGTTCGGCAGGCGTCCACTCCCTACTTTTCAACTCCGAGGTTCATCCAGAGGCGGAGCGCACGAAGCGGCATTTTTCCAACTCTGAAAAAGTGGCCTACAAGCCACTCCGCTCTGCTGTGGGAGAGGCGCGAAGCCAACGCGTTCGGTGCACTCCGCAGCTACTCCAGCCGCTTCAGAAGCTGAGCTGCGGAGCGGACGCTTGCCGAACAGGCACTTATATACCTCGTGTGCACGGGTGTGCGCCGCCCAAAGGAAGCGATGGGATATACGGAGCCAGAAGATGGAGCAGGCGGACCACGGCGACCTGGCGGCGCTCCTGCCAGAGGACGTGCTCGCCGACGTGCTCCGTCGCGTGGCGGCGCCGCGCTGGCTGGCCCTGTCGCGCTGCGTCAGCAAGGCGTCGCGAGCCATCATCAACGCCGAGACCCTCCTGCGCACAGAGCTCCCGTTCAGCGGCTTCTTCATCACCTTCCAGGAGCTCTGTTTACCCGAGTTCTTCTCCCGCCCCTTGTCACCGCTTGGTCGGCCAGCAATCAGAGGCAAGCTCGATTTCCTACCCACAGCCATTAAAGTTCGCCCCGATGAGTGGAGGTTGGACGGCGACTACTACATCCAGGATCACTGCAATGGACTCCTCTTGCTGGTCGGCTACGTGGTTAACCCGGCCACGCGCCGCTGGAACTCTCTGCCCTCATGCCCGCGCAGTCATACTACAGCCGGGGGAATCGTCCGTGGTATTTTCTCCGATCATTACTATCTGGCCATTGATCCCACGGTGTCATCCCACTACCAGGTGTTTCAGATCCCTTATTTGTGTTGGACGGACCAATTCAGTTTTACCCTAATGAAAGCATTATCCACACATATGTATTCCAAAATTTTCTTGCCAATGATTTGATTTTGCAGAATATCTTTGTCTGAAGATAAGTACAATGTGATTAAGCCACCACTGGGTGTTGGACGGACCAATTACATAGGATTATCAGAGAAAGGAGTGTACCACGCGGCATTTGTTAGGAATCACATTCGCATCAATATACTGAATGAATCATGCGGCCAGTTAGAATGGATATTAAAGCACGACTATGACCTCAAGCCCATGCAAGTGTTTGATCGCCAAGTTCATGGACCCTGGATCTTAGAAGACATTAACTATGGAATCTTTCGTTCCCATCTTCCAAATATCAACAAGGAAGAAGTAATCGAAGAGAAATTTGAATGGAACTCCGACGATGATGATTTCCATGAGAATGTTGACATGGTTGAAGTGCACCATCGCCGTCCATATTTTGAGATCGAGATACTTGGATTTCACCCATACAAAGAGATTCTCTTTTTGAGTAGGTCAGAGAGCTGCAAATTAAATGCAATGGCGTTTGCCTATCATTTGAATAGCTTCAAGGTTGAAAGTTTAGGTAGCATATACCCAACGGGTTACAAATATTTCGATTCCGGTCTTCCTAATGACGATCGGGAGATAGATTCTTTTCCATACACACCATGTTATTGGATCGAAGAGATACCATGAAGAGTGAATTAATCCAGAGAGCCGTCTCTAACATATGATCATATATTATCAAGTAGCTCGCTAGATTTTCTGTTTGAATCATGCAAGTGGTGTAGAAGTGCATGCTCTAGCCAATGCAACCAAAAAACCGATCTGATAGAAAAGACTAGGCATCACATTATACGTCAACACTACCCCTCACGTGTGGCTCCCTTAGGCCTAAACGTGGATCGAAAGTGGGCTGCAATTTAATTGCGCCAGCCGGGTCTTGAACTCAAAACCTCTTGGCTCCGATAGCATGTATAGTCGAGGCCGTGGGCTGCTCATTGTAAATATATACGTGCGTTTATCCACCCAAATCAATTGAGAGTTGCATTGCCAAACAATATGGTATCAGTTTCCCTCACACGATCCTCTTCCTAAAGCTTCTGCCCCTGCCGCCGCCGCATCACCGCCGCCGCCGCCCCCTAGCTGCACCGCTGCCGCACCTTCCTCCTGCCGCCGCTGCCTCCCTACAGCCGCCGAACCCTCCTTTCTCCCTCACACACCTAGCCACCTCCCTCCATCGCCATGGCCTCACCCGGTTCATCTGCCTCCGGTTCCACCATCCCCAACCCATTCGCCGGACCTGATCCCGTTCTCATCCGCGATCTTGACATCCACCATCGTGTCCTTGTGTGTCTTGACTACTCCACCTCCATCTACTACGCCTGGAAAACATATTTCTCTCTAGTGTTCCGTGAGTATCATCTCCATGATCACGTCGACGGTTCCATTGATTCCAGCCTCATGCTTGGTGATGACGAGTGGACGACCATTGATGCTACGCTCATTCGTTGGTTCTATCTCACCATCTCCAAAGATCTCTTCCACACGGTGGTCACCGACGGGGATGACGCCCTCACCGCTGGGACCTCCCGCGGCGGCCCGCCCCCGCCGGCTCCACAGGTGCCCGCCGTGCCACGGTTCCCTCCTCCGGCGGCCTCCTACGGGCAGTACCCGCCGCCGCCCGCGGGTCCCTTCCAGGGGCCGCCACCCCCGCCTGCCTCCTCTGATCGCCGCCGTGGTGGGCGTCGCGATCGCAAAGGCAATGGGAAGGGTGGCTAGCCACGCCAGCAGCAGGCCACCGCGCCTTGGGCCGCGGCCCAGAACCCGTGGACGGGCCTGGTTCATGCGTACAGCATGCCAGTGCCTCGCTCGCCCGCTCCTGGCCTCCTGGGCCCGCGTCCTGCGACGCATCAACCGCTGATCGCCGCGCCCCAGGTGCCGTACGCAGCGCAGGCACCGTACGCAGCGCTCCCGCCAGCGCCATACGCCGCGCCCTCTCCAGCAGCCTACGCCGCGGCGCCGTACGCCGCGCTGCCGCCAGCGCCTTATGTCGTGGCGCCGTACGCCGCGCTGCCACCCGCTCCCGCCGGCTCCATGGGACCCGGCCCTCCTTGTGGCGCTCCAATCCGCCCCCTCGCCGGCCAACTACACGGGTGGCGGCGATTGGTACATGGACAGCGGCGCCACCTCTCATATGGCTGCCAACCCCGGTACTCTCCACACCTCTTATCATGTCCATACTTCCAATCGCATTACCGTCGGTGATGGATCATCACTTCCCATTACACACATAGGCCATGCTTATTTTCCTTCCACATCCACACTGATATCATTATCTAACATACTTGTGTCTCATGACCTTATTATCAATCTTGTTTCCGTTCGTTCTCTTACTCGTGATAACCCTGTTACCATTGAATTTGACATGTGTGGTTTTTCTGTCAAGGACACCCGTACCCGGATGGTGCTCCACCGATGTGATAGTCCCGACGAGCTCTACCCGGTCCACCCACCCGCCTCCACCAACACCTCTCCGGTCGCCCTCTCCATCGGTGTGGATCTTTGGCACGCTCGCTTGGGACATCCTAACGACACCACCCTTCGTCATATTCTTCGGAGTTTTTCTTTCACTTGTAATAAGACCGACGGTCACACTTGTCATGCGTGTCGTCTAGGCAAACATACTTGGATTCCTCTTAGCACTTCCTCTTCGGTTGCATCGTATCCGTTTGAACTACTTCATAGTGATGTGTGGACTTCTCCAGTTGCGAGTAATACCGGCTATATTTACTATCTCGTCATTTTGGATGATTTTTCGCACTATGTGTGGACCTTCCCGTTGCGGCGGAAATCCGACGTCATATCCATTCTCACCGCATTTTACTCTTATGTCACCACCCAGTTTGGTCGTCCCATCCATGCCATCCAAACCGACAACGGGAAGGAATTCGACAACCTTGCGGTTCGCAATCTCCTCGCCACACATGGCATGATATTTCGTCTCACTTGCCCCTACACCTCGCAACAAAATGGGCGGGCCGAACGGGTTCTACGCACTCTTAATGATTGCGTCCGCACCCTATTATTTCATGCTAATGTGCCACCCCGCTTCTGGCCCGACGCCCTCTCCTTCGCATCACGTCTCATCAACATTCGGCCTTGCCGCGTTCGCGGCAACTTTGCACCGCACCACTTGCTTTTCGGAAGCCCGCCATCCTATGACGACCTTCGCATCTTCGGGTGCCTTTGCTACCCTAGCATCGCCTCTACCCCCCCCCACCCCCCCCATAAACTTGCCCCTCGCTCTCTCGCATGCATCTTCTTGGGCTACCCCGCCAACACCAAGGGCTACCGCTGCTACGGCCCTATCTCCCACCGTGTTTTCACTTCTAGACACGTTTACTTTGATGAAAGGGTTTTTCCGTTTCAGCAGATACCACTGACCGAATCGCTGGCGACTTCATCACCCGCTCCTGGCGACTCGGTCTCGGGACCCCTTGGTGCGCGCACGCGCCCTCGGGCCTCCCTCGGGCCGCCTCCTGACTTCAGCCCCCTGCCCCCCTCGCGGGCTGCAGGCTCGGCGCCCCACTCGGCGGCTACGGGTTCGGCCCCTGGTTCCACCGCGGCGCCCCCGACACCTCCTGCGGCGACGCCCGTCACGTCGGCGCCTCCCTCGCCATCTGCGCCCTCCGCCGGGACTCCTGCGTCAGGCTCTTCCGCGGCCCTTCCCACGCCGACTGCCTCCGCCCCGGCCCCGCCGCCACCCCGCATGGTGACTCGTGCCCGGACCGGTGCGCTCCGCCCGAGTCAGTGGTACTCCGCCGACGAGTACCTTCTTGAGGCCTCCACCTCGATGTCGTCCACCTCGGCGTCGTCTCCCCTCCCGTCGTCGGCTCGAGCGGCTCTTCGTGACCCTCATTGGCTCGCCGCGATGCAGGAGGAGTTTGATGCTCTTCAGCGCAACCGCACCTGGCAGTTGGTGCCTCGGCCGCCGCACGCTAACGTGATCAGTGGCAAGTGGGTCTTTCATCATAAGACTCGCCCTGACGGGACCCTCGAGCGCTACAAGGCTCGTTGGGTTGTTCGCGGTTTCTGCCAGCGTGCCGGTGTGGACTTCACCGACACTTTCGCCCTGGTTGTCAAACCGGGCACCATCCGCACTGTCCTGCAACTGGCGGTCTCTCGTGCGTGGCCCGTTCACCAGATGGACGTCTCCAATGCATTTCTTCATGGCCATCTCGCCAAGCAGGTCTACTGTCAGCAGCCCATCGGCTTCGTCGACGCCACCCAGCCGGATCACGTGTGCCTGCTCTCGCGCTCACTCTACGGGCTCAAGCAGGCTCCTCGTGCTTGGTACCAGCGGTTTGCTGCATTCCTTCAGCAGCTTGGCTTCGTGGCCACTCACTCGGATGCCTCTTTGTTCGTATACCAGCACGCTGGTGGGACGGCTTACCTGCTGCTCTATGTCGACGACATCATCCTAACTGCTTCCTCGACCGAGCTTCTCCGTCAGCTCACGGCCCGCCTCGGCACTGAGTTAACCATGAAGGACCTTGGTCCTTTACACTACTTCCTCGGGATCGAGGTAGTGCGCCGAGCGGACGGATTCTTTCTCCATCAGTAGCAGTACGCCCAGGAGTTACTCGAGCGCGCCGGCATGCTTAACTGCAAGCCCGCACCTACTCCTATCGACACGAAGGCTAAGTTCTCCGCTCTTGAGGGCACCCCGGCGCAGGACGCCGCCTTCTACAGGTCCATCGTCGGTGCTCTTCAGTACCTGACACTCACTCGCCCCGAATTGCAGTACGCGGTTCAGCAGGTGTGCCTACACATGCACGCTCCACGTGACTCTCACTGGTCCCTGGTGAAGCGGATCCTTCGTTACATCCGCGGCACTATGGGTCTAGGTCTCACGTTAACGGCGTCCTCCTCCACTGATCTGGTGGCTTACTCCGATGCCGACTGAGCTGGCTGCCCTAACACTCAGTGCTCCACCTCCGGCTACTGCGTCTACCTCGGGCCCTCCCTCATCTCGTGGTTGTCTAAACGACAACCCACGGTGTCCAGGTCGAGTGCCGAGGCTGAGTACCGCGCTGTGGCTAATGCTGTTGCCGAGTGCTCCTGGTTACGACAGCTTCTTCAGGAGTTGCACCTTGGCGTGGCCAAGGCTACTGTTGTCTACTGCGACAACGTCTTTGCCGTCTACCTCTCCGCCAACCCCGTTCATCATCATCGCACGAAGCACATCGAGCTCGACATTCACTTCGTGCGTGAGCAGCTGGCTCTTGGCCACATCCGGGTCTTGCTCGTCCCCATCACTCAGCAGTTTGCCGATGTTATGACCAAGGGGTTACCGACGACTACATTCGAGGAGTTCCGGTCCAGTCTTTGCATCACAGGTGACGTATCAACTGCGGGCGGGTGTTGAATATATTTTGTATAGGCAGTATATCACATGTATATGTAGGATCATTTCCTACCTTGCTCCGCCTCCTAGTTACCATGTATAGTGGAGGCCGTGGGCTGCTCATTGTAAATATATACGTGCGTGCATGCACCCAAATCAATTGAGAGTTGCATTGCCAAACAATAAATGAGTTTGGATCTCATGCATCAACACTCATGTCTAACACGACCAAAACTATGCCTATGTCGAGGAGGTTGAACGTCCTATCCATAGACTATACCGCTAGTCATGCAGCCCACTAGCCGTTCTCTAGGCGCTCTAGGTGGGTGTACGTTGATCATGTCGAGTCTGGAGCCGTGGCCACTTGGTGGTGGTGCATCGTGTTGGCCATGACGCGGCTTGAGTGTCCTGAGCCTCATCTCCTTGCCCTCTATGGCCGAAGGTCGGTCTAGGCGAGTTCAGCTGCGCTTTGTCCTCTCTTCGGACTGAGCATCCCTTTCCCTGCTGCTCTAGGAACCATGCTCGCACCTCCTTGTGCTTGTGTAGTGTGTTGTATCCTTTGTATTTTCTCTATTCTCTCTATCAGTGAAAAGATATGCAATCTTTGCGTATCCGCGAAGAAAAACACTCCTGCTATCTTAAGATAGTCTCGTTGGCCAAGAGAACAGCGATAGAGCGCATGAGCTCGCATGCTCCTGTTTTCGTGGCCAATGAAACAACACCGCGTTTCGTACGAATTTATAGAGGATTGAAATACTGCCGCCTATACACAAGGATAACAGAGGACATACTAGGATGGGTGCATACGATAGTGTGGACGGAGGACGGCACGGCGTAACGGCGTTGAAAATGTTCCTTTTGGTACAGGATCCCAGGAGAGGGGTACCTGCTATTCTCAGAGGCGCTATTACTTTTTTTCGTTGCGCAGGCATAGAGGCTTGTACTACCTGCTATTCTCAGATTAGAATGCAATGACAGTGCTGACAATTTGGCCGTCCTGTGCATCGTCTATCGACGCCGGGTGAGATGAACATCACTCAAAACCATACACATCTTGCAGGGTTAGTGTTGGACGCGAGCGCCTACCGAGGGGCCACCACGCGTCGGGGGAGTGTTCGCCCAGGAGAATAATCAGGCGATGCGTATATAAGCATAATGAAACTGTGGTAGTTCATGAAGTGGACAGGACCTTCGATTCACTTGGAGAGGCGTACAACTATTACAATCTTTAAGAAAAGCGGACCCAAAAACCATACATACGACACCTTTCGGCATACAACACACACATCCTCACAAGCACGGGTCCCTCTGACCGGATCCATCTCCAGGACGATGCCCCCAAGAGAGAATGCAACATCGTATAGCGCCCCCATTGTCCGATGTAAACTAGATCAAGGGTTTCCCCAAAGCACATCGGGAAAGGCAAGGTGGGAGCTGCTACATCGATGCCTCCAATGAGGGAGCGATGCCAGAAGGCGCCGCCATCGACGATTCCCGCCACAGTAGCCGGAGTACGACTTTCGTCGGCGGTCCCACCTGCATAGTCCGAGCCAATGATCCGATCAGCTTACACACCAAACCACTATACCACTACTCCTGCCTCCATTGTGAACTGCACCTCCCCGGCAAGCTCGACGTGCTTCCAACCTTGCGTCCACGTTCCCCACTGGACAGAGGATGCAACCCCCGCAGCAGCGTCATTCTTCTTCCATCAAAAGGATACAACCCCGACCAGCAACAAAGGAGAAATACCCCTTCTTGTTAGGAGTTCCTTTAGTTTGCAATTGAGTGCAGCTGGATGGTACTCTCTGTGTATTCTTGAAAAAAGGTTGGAGGTTCGTTGCTCACCTTAAGTCATTATCAACCAAAACTCATAGAAGCAGGGCGCCATTCGTCTCCTCGAGGATGCAACTTCTGAGGGCCATTCATCTCCCGATGAAGGATGCAACAACCGCCGCAACGCCTGGGGCTAGCGGCCAACAGCAATGCCGACCACGTCACCGGCCGAGCCGCCTCCAGACCCCTAGCCGCCAGGGCGCTAGATCTGGTCACACCAAGCTAGGGGTTGCCCGCCACCACGCAATCCACTTGCAACAGTCACCTCCGGGCAACCGGCCGCCCCCCGCACCACATCCGTCCAGTAAGGCCCGTCAGATCCGGTCGCTCCTAGCCAGCTGAGGGAGCCCGCGCCCCCCAGCAGCATCCACGACGGTGAGGCGCACGTTCTCGCCGCCCCTGGGCCTCCATGTTGCGGTGACCGCGCCCAACGCCCCAACGGATAGCCAGATGCACGCGCGCACCAGGGGCTGGACGGGCGCGCGGCCAAGCACCTCCACCGCGCCGCCATGGACGCACATCGCGCGGAACCGGCACACAGACCGCAGATCTCGAGCCCCGCCGAGCGCCAGCGGATCTCCTCGACGTGTCATGAGGCGGCCCCTCGCGACGCGCCACACCGGCAGGGGATAGAACCTCGCCGCTGCCTTCCTCAGGGCCGACCCGGCTTCGCCGGCAAGCATCCTCTGGTGGCGGCGAGACGGGTCGTTGATGGAGAGAACGGTGGTGGCGCTAGGTTTATCCCCCCGTGTCGCCCGAGTGAGGGGCGAGGCGACGCGGGGGTCGGGGTTTCACCTCCCTTTCGCATAGGGACGCTCTGTTCTGCTCTTACAACCACTACAATCTTTACTCATGGGAAATTGGGTTCAGATTCAGGTACAGAAAGAGCAGGTTGAATGTTGACATCACAAAGTGCTCGGTGGGTGATCCTTGATCTCACAAAAATCCATTCGATATACCAGGCTTACAACTCTTGCATGCAATTTTGTTTAGCCGATTGCTCGTTTTTTCAGGGGAATCGAAAGAGGACAAACAGCCGATCATGCCAATGTGAGTGTCCAGCAATGATATACATGCTGAGATCGGATGACAACGGATGGTATATAAACGAGCATTCCAGCAGACAATCACTCGCTGCCAGGTAAGTGCGGGGAGAAAAGTATATTTTTCGTCACTTAACTCTTAGCGAAGTCAACTATAATACCGGACAACTTGTATCCTAAACTTTCAAAACCAGACAAGTTTAGTTTCTCAACTGAACCGAAGTGGTATCCATGCCGACTCTGCATGATTTTGACTTGGTCACGTCCATGTGGCAATATTTCTAGTTCTTTTCATCCATCTCCTGTGTGAACGTTTTGTCGAACAGTTGACATGCAATGCTGTAGCACACCACAACTGAGCATGGCCGTCAGTCGACGAGCCAGCGCCGCCGCTACCCGTGGCCCTGGCCCTGCTAACTACTACCTTAATCCTGGTTTATTCCTCCCCTTCGTATTTATCATCAAATTTTGATAATAAATTTGACTAACAAAGTGTCAATGCATGTCATAAAAAAGTATACTATTGGAAATTATGTTTAAATACGAATTCAATGATATAATTTTGGTGGCATGCATTATTATTTTGTTAGTTAAATCTGTGATCAAAATTTGACAAAAAAAAACAATGGAAATCAATAAACTAGGACGGAGGCAGTACGTATCACGCACCTTCGGCTGCCCCGATGGCTACTAAACACGTCACTCCAAGCCGTCGTGTGACTCCGCAACCACCTGCTGGCCGGCACGCTAACCGTGCCGCAGCTCTCCGATGGAGCAGTATGAAACTCCAAGCGACAACTGCATCCTCACGAACTTGCACTCGAAGTACGACAAGATGACGTAAAGGATGTGAATATGATCTATGTCACTTAGATTCCTAAAAAGAAACGAAGCGCACACTTCGGGCCGTTTACGCCTTAGAGCCTGTAGCCCCAAAGTATAATCCGTGGTCGATTTGTCAGATCACGTTTGACAAACACATCCACCCGACCAGTAATCGACATGGAGGTTCGGCGGCTCTAGTCCTCGACCCAATTGTAGATGGGTTCCACTTAATAAGGGTCCTCATGTACGGAGGCAACAACCTAAACCTAATATATGCTGACACGATCATTGATCCATCAAGGATCAAGTCCAGCAAGACCACATTTAAGGGTGTAGTACCTGGTGTTGAGGCCCAATGCTCTGGGACCATCACACTGAAGGTAGTCTTCGGCTCACCCGAGAATTCCGAAGCGAAGACGCCCTTCAATATTGTTCCTATTCGTAGTGGTTATCACGCGCTTCTCGGGCGAAATACATTCGCTCGATTCAATATCATCTCGCATTACGCGTACCTAAAGCTCAAAATGCGGGACCAAAGAGTGTTATTACAGATAATGGTATCACTGAACGCTCCCTCCGCACAAAGGAGCAAAGAGGGGAACGTACGTATTGTGCAGTACAGAGCGATGTGGAGTGACGCCGGAGAGGTGAGGGTGGCGAGTTTATAAAGGGAAGGGCAGGGAGGTACGTGCTGATGGGCGGAGGGGATGGTTGACGCTGCCGCGGATCACCGACGGTGCATGTGCATACACGCAAAGTTGATGCAAGTTTCATCCGGACGAGCATGGCTGGGGATGAGTTCTTTATCAAGTTGCACCCGGCCGGGCGAACATGGCCCGCACCCTTTCCGACGAGACGATTTGTTTATGGTGCCAATGGATGCTTATCAAGATATGCATGTCCACATGATTTCGTGATAGAAATATGCTACCCGCCTGATCACATCTCGATGAAGAAAAAGAAAATCTACCTACCACCGTTGGAGTGATCGGAAGGGCCACGGGTTAGTGGATTTATGACGATGTTAGGACAAATTACTCCCTCCGTTTCTAAATATAAGACTTTTTATATATTTCAATACGGACTACATACAGATGTATATATAGACATATTTTATAGTGTAGATTCACTCATTGTATTTAAAATCTCTAAGAAGAGAGTGGCGATTTTGTGTCCGGGCTCTGAGCCCAGGCATGAACAGTACCGCAATTTAAAATTGAAAAAAGTTCAAAAAATTCCATTATTTTTGTGGTACTCCTGTGTGTGAACTCCATGTAAAATTTTATGAAGTTTGGACATTCGAGGAGCTTGTGGCAAAAAAGATAAATTTGGGATGTCTTAGAAACTTTTGAAAATCGCACTGTTCACGCCTGATTTTGTCTTTTTTTTGCCACTGGCTCCTTGAATATCCAAACTTCACAAATGTTGCACTGAGTTCACGCATAGAAACATCTTGCATCACAAAATAAGAATTTGTTTAACCTTACTTTCTACTTTAAATCGAGATACCGGGCTCATCTGAGCCCAGGCTCCGGGATGAAATATCGCTCTATGAAGTCTTGTATTCAGAAACGGAGGGAGTATATTTTATTGCCATGTTTAGGCCACGACACTCAGCAAAGTGGACACATGGCGCCAACTGGTGCATTCCGGCATGCTTTTGCCAAGTATACTTTGTCGAATGTCATTTGATACTGGACACTTAGCGAAGGCTTGGCATCTGGCATGCTCCGAGTGATCCGTCCAATGCCAGGACTCAAATCTTTGCATTTTTAGATTCGAGACATGTTGGAGTTGTGTCGAATATAGTGTACAAGGTAGGTTACAGTTGGACTATGAGTTGTATTGTGTTTAGATAGGATATGGAGTCGTGTCCTAATAGGACACTTGTATCCTAGACCTCTCATATATAGCGGGGCTAGACACACGATGTAACCTATGCCAACATAATAGCACCGGAACGCAGGGGAAGCCGGCGGCATGTGCCGGTGTCCAGGGCGACCGGGTGCGGTATTATGACGGTGTCACAGGGAGGAGCGCCCGTAGTCAAGCCCCGGGGATGTAGCCATATCGGTGAACCTCGTTAATAAATCTCGGTGCCGTGTCTTGTGTGGTTGCTTGGTCCTCGGATGATCGACGGTATGCCTCAGATTTATTCTAACAAGACAGCTGATAAAGAGGAAACACATGGCATGCTGGTATGCTCCAAGCTTTGCCGAGTATCTGTTGCTTGACACTCGGCAAAGTATGGACATGTGGCACCGGTCCTGTCTCCATGTGGTTTTTGAACTTCCTTTTGCCGAGTACACTATTTGGGACATTCGACAGAGCTTAGTTGAGTGCCCGATATAAAACATTTGGCAAAGACAACTTTGTTGATAATACCCACTGGCAAGTGAGGTTTGCTAAGTGTAACACTCGACAAACACTTCATCGAGTGTTTTACGCTCTTTGCTGAATGTTCTCGACACTCGGCAAAGCACTCGATTCCGTTTGTGCATGGACCTGCCATCAGTGGCGACCTCGACCTGAATGAGCTCGTCTATTTCCAAGCGAGAGGCGTTAACATTAAAACAGTGACTAATGAGTGAAGGGAACCTCATCCGGGTCAAGAGTAAGAATGCTTGAATCTTCTTCTAGGAAAATGTTGCTTCATAACTCATCTTCTCCCTTCTAGACTTCATCGTTGATCCCGGATTTGCCTCCCCTCTTTCCCCCGCTCTCTTGATCGATGGCGGGGAGGGAACACCCGGTGTCTTCGCCCCAACTAGTAGTTCAGGTTAGGGTCTTTTTTGTCTTGTAGGTGTGGCGCTTAGGTGGATGGCGGCGCTTCTTCTTCCAGTTTGTCTTTTGTGCTCTAGTCCTCTTGGAGTTCGTCCATCTAGACGTAGTCGACGGAGCTCTAGCTTAGATTCTGACCATCTCCTTGCAGTGGCGAGGTTAGGGTTTGTCGATGTTTATGTGCATGTGCGACTGGGAGATTTAATGTCAGTTGCTTCAGATCTATTCAAGAGTTCAACGGCGATGACCGCAGCTCCAGGATGTTGGCCTTTAGGGACATGTGCACATGCATGAAGACTTCCCACCTGTCATTAAGAAAGTTGAGCTGGCTCGAGAATGTCGACAGCGGCGCGTATGTGGGTCGTTTGGTGACCTCGATGTAATGCTTTGTACTTCTAATGAACTTTTATAATAGATCTAGATCTTTATCGGAAAAAAAAGCTTGCCTTCCTATATTTGTGATTCTTTTTAGTTGTGCAATGTACAGGCAGAAGGCGTCGGCGCATTCACATTTGTTCACAACGAGCAATGCTACATCCAAGTAATGATTTACATATGTTTTTGGGCTGATTTGCCGCAGGAATTTTTTATTGGATTAAGGGATGGGGTGTGGGGGGGGGGGGGGGCCCCCCGCCCCGCCTGAAATTCAAGGGAGGATGTTTAGAATAGTTGGAGGTTTTCATAACAGGTACAGGCTTTCGTAGGTTTAGGATTTTTGACTCGCAAAAAAAACACTATAACTATAAAAAGGGTGTGCATAGGACACATCTAGATATGCACTAGTCACTGCACATAAAAGTGACTCAATCAAATATGAAAGAAAAAAGAAAAGAAAAGAAAAAACCCCGCACAAATCTTCACGTAAAATCAATGACAATGAGATTTAGATGTGCAATACTTAGGGCACACCTATATGTGCTTTAACAAGACCGTTACAAAAAGCCTATTTCTACCGACAACTTTAGCTAACTGCTTTCAGATTGATCTAGTACGTTAACTTTTTTGTAAGATCCGTACATAGGATGATAGGAATAGCAAATAGGCTCCCTGATTTTGTGCACGAAAATTAAAGTAACGAGGAGACGTACGTATAGCCCAGCTCACCCATCCACATCACGTAAAGTGTTATGTTACGATAGCCTTGTTGTATCCGTGTCCGTCTAGGTTTCCTTATTCGATCGGACTCCCTGGTCGATGCTGACTGCTGAGATATATATACCTGGTGTGCACGTGCGTGCGCCGCCCAAAGGAAGCGATCGGATATACAGAGCATACAGAGCCAGATGGAGCAGGCGGACCACGGCGACCTGGCGGCGCTCCTGCCGGAGGACGTGCTCGCCGACGTGCTCCGTCGCGTGGCGGAGCCGCGCTGGCTCGCCCTGTCGCGCTGTGTCTGCAAAGCGTGGCGAGCCATCATCGACGGCGGGAGCCTCCTGCGCACGGAGCTCCCGTTTAGCGGGTTCTTCATCACCTTCGCAGAGCTCTGTTTGCCCGAGTTCTTTGCCCGCCCCTTGTCGCCCCTGGGTCGACCAGCGATCAGCGGCAAGCTCGATTTCCTACCTACACCCATTAAAGTTTGCTCCGATGGGTGGAGCTTGGACGGCGACTACTACATCCAGGATCACTGCAACGGACTCCTCTTGCTCGACGGCTACGTGGTTAACCCTGCCACCCGATGCTGGAACGCTCTGCCCGTGTGCCCGCACAATCATACTGGGGATGGGGGAATCGTCCATGGTATTTTAACCCATGATTATTATCTGGCCTTTGATCCCAAGGTGTCATCCCACTACCACGTGTTTGAGATCCCTTACTTGCGTTGGGGTAAAGATGGGATTGACCCTTTAGATGAGACATCCGAATGGCCTCCATCTCCATATATCCTGCATGTATTCTCTTCAAGGAGAGGCTGTTGGGAGGAGAGGTTGTTTGTTCGAGAAGGGGACGCTGCAGGAACACTTGCAAAGGCGCGTGTGTATGAGAGCCGACTCCACTCTGTTTATTGGCGTGGATACCTTTACGTGCATTGTCAAGGTGATTTTATTATGAGGTACATACCTGGACTGGTTCATGAATAATTTGATTTTAATGCTCATTTTTTATCATACTGACAGCATACTACAGTGCTCTGAATTTCCAAAATTTCTTGCCAACCATTTGATTTTGCAGAATATCTTTGTCTGAAGATAAGTACAGTGCGATTAAGGCACCAATGGGTGTTGGAGATACCAACTACATAGGATTATCAGAGAAAGGAGTATACTTTGCGTCATTTGTTAAGAATCACATTCGGGTTTGCATCCTGAATGAATCATCTAATCAGTTAGAGTGGATATTAAAGCACGACTACGACCTTAAGCCCATCCAAATGTTTGATCGCCAAGTTCATGGACCCTGGATCTTACAAGACATTAACTATGGAGTCTTTCGTTCTCATCTTCCAAATATCAACAAGGAAGAAGTAATCCACGAGAAATTTGAATGGAACTCCGACGATGATGATTTCCCTAAGAATGAAGACATGGTTGAAGTGCACCGTCGCCATCCATATTTTGAGATCGAGATACTTGGATTTCACCCATACAAAGAGATTCTCTTTTTGAGTAGGTCAGAGACCTTCAAACTAAAAGCAATGGCATTCGCCTATCATTTGAATAGCTTCAACATTGAAAGTTTAGGAAGCATATACCCAAGTTGTCACAGATATTTCGACTCTGGCCTTGCTAATGAAGCTCGGGAGATCGAATCTTTTCCGTACACACCATGTTGTTGGATCGAAGAGATCCCATAAAGAGTAAATTAATCTAGATGCTCCGTCTCAAACATGTTAGTATATATGTTGTTTTTTATTTGGATCGTTTTCGGTTCTGACACTGGAGCTATAAATCATTCTTTAATTATTATTACTGTCAATTTTGTTGTCAAGTAGCTCGGGAGTTTCTATGTTTGAATCCCGCAAGTGGATTTGGATCTCATGGTTCTAGCTTCTGAGAGATCTCACTCAAGTGCGTAGTCTCTAAGCATCAATTTTCGGATCTGTCTATGCTCACAACCAGGAGCAGCACGGATTCTACCTGCCGCTAGCTACATCTGCAATCTTATTTGTAGGTTCATGCGTGGGGCGATTTGGACATCGCATCTGAACAACATGAACATTAATATGGGGCACACTTGCAGCAGCATTACTCAATACTATCTCAGAGAACAGGGAATATCATCTTGTCTTGCTGACAAGATCTGTTTCAGACCCCCAAAAATGCATTATAATTAAGGTGTCTAGTTCTGGGAAGCATATTCAGCACTTTATTCCTTATTATGCTTGCCTAATCCCCTGTTTCAGGGCGTCCTGGATGCCTCTTCTACCGTTTCATAGCCGGTACGGCCACCATCTAGCCATAGCTATCACTGCTTTAGTCCGGCCCACCAACCCCGTTATGGTGTGACTTTTTGGGTGGTGCACATGTTGATTTTTTTGCTACTAGCTTGCTGGATGGATGAATGGTGCATATGTTTGGTTCCCTTCTGCTGCTGCTTGGTAAATAGCTGGATCTATGGATGTGCTAACGGATCGCCGAGGGACCCAAAGCAAACTAGGACGGTGCAGTGCAACCTCCATTATCGTGCACAGGTGCCAACGCTCTACCACCAGAAGATGCTCCTACCATGGTTGCAAAACATGAGGCTATTGCTCTCAGTCTCATACCTTGAGATTATTACTTCTATTTGTAGTTGACCCCTTCTGTAACGAAGCAAATTTTACAACCATTCTAATTATAGTATTTGACACTATGATACTTGTATTGAAATAGTTTTAGTGCTCATATTCTATGAGAAACTGAACAACTACGTGTTAGCAATTCAGAACACAACTAGTTCAGAGACAATACAGACATTCAACACTCAACTCATCCTACAATCTTAGACTACAATCGCAGAAAAGAACTCGACATGCTATTATGTGGATAGTTTCCCAGAAGCTGATTCTAGAGAATCAAAAGCTGAAAAGAACTGGGCCTTACTTGACCTTCTCCTCTTCGCTGCATTCTACCACCCGGTCTCTCTCGCAACGTCCTCTCTGCTCCGCGACTACCAGCAGAGGTTCCCTTACCCTGATTTTGACCTCGAGTGAAGGTGGTCCTCCCAAAAGAACACACATAGTGGTGGGCAATGCCGGCGGGAGCGACAATGACTCTCTCGCTCTATAGCGGTGTGTAGCATGGTGATGCTAACTATGATGTTCCACATCAACCAGGAAAAGACTACCCTTCTCCCCTTTATCCGGGTTAGAAATCTGAATCCTCTTTCGAATTCAATCTTCCCAGTGTTCTTCGCTTCAGGATCTGAGCCTCCTCTGCCTCCTGCTCAATGATTGGTTCCAGAGTCCGAGTTTGGCGGCCGCAAATGCCCAACATCCAGTGACCATGAGGGCGAGTGGTTGCTCATCTATGGCATGCAGGACAAGGCTGCATGCTCGGGCAGATTATGCGGCAGGTAGATTGGAAGCGGGAAGCTGATGCGTTAATCAAATTTGGGAGCATGGTGCTTCTTTCCTGAGGCTTTGTGAGCATACAAGTTTGTCGAGTCTTACATTCGGCAAAGTATTCACATGGCGCGAGCCGGTGCACTCTGGAAAGATTTAACGAGTGTTAAGGCCATGAGACCCTGCAAAGTGGACACGTGGGACAAACTGGTGCATTGAGGCGCGCTTTTGCCAAGTATACTTTGTCCAGTGTCATTTGAAGCTGCACTCATCAAATAATTGTGTAAGTGTCTGATTCTAGATGCACAACAAAGACTTGACACATGCACGCTCCAGTGATCCCTCCAAAGCCAGGGAAAAAAAAAATCTTTGTAGTGTTACATTCGGGATAGTCGATAAAGAGGGGACATGTGGCATGCTGGTATGCCCCAAGCTTTGCCGAGTGTCCATTGCTTGACACTCAACAAAGTGTGGACAATTGGCACCACCAGTCTCATCTCCGTGTCGTCTATGCACTTTTTATTTTTGCCGAGTGACACTCTGCAAAGTTTTTTCGGAGTGCACCATCATAAACATTCCACAAAGATGTCTTAGTAGTACCTCCTCTGAGTGAAATTTGCCGGGTGTAAGACTCGGAAAACACTTTGCTAAGTGTTTTATGCCCTTTCTGTAGTGTTCTCGACACTCGTAAAAAAACTTGATTTTGAAATTGAGTGAAGCTTCCATCAACGGCGACCACGACCCGAATGAGCTCGTCTATTTCCAAGCGAGAAGCGTCGACGTGAAAATCGACACCGGTGCCTTGCTCTTCTTGTTCGGAGCCCAACTAATATAACACATCCCGTCCAAGGTCGTTGAGCAAAAGATGCACAATTACCTAAGAGCAACTCCAACAGCTACCCTAGAAAACTTCCCATAAAACTGGTTTTACAGGATGAATGTAAATTTGAGGGAAGTTTGCTAAGAGCAACTTTTCTCAGATATATATGTTAAACTTCTTCCTATAAATTATTTTTAATTCTGTATTTTTCATCAAAGAAATCCTAAATAATGGCCTAGGGACCGCAATTTAGTGACACATGTGATGGTGGCCAACAAGATGTGGTGCAGGGCAGCAACGACCCGATGTGGCGGTGGGCGGAGGTCAGAAGTGGCAGCGGGGTGGTGACCGGCATGGGGCGGCCCGATGTAGTGCGGCGGGTGATGTGGCGGCCGGAGAGGGGCGACGCGGTGGCCCGGCATGGTGGTGGTGCAGTGGCAGCCGGCAAGGGGCGGCAGCCCAGCATTGTGGCGCGGTGGCGGCGCCGCGGCAGCTACAGAGTGTGGGAGCGGCAAGGCAGCAACGCGCGCGGTGAAGTTTCAGGTGGTTTCCTTGCCGCCAAAACTTTATGGGAAGATTACCTTCCCACACAACCAATAGGAACTTGGGACCAAGTTTACAGGATGCTCTAAATTTATTCCGGGTGGGATATGTTAGAAACGTTTTTCAGCCAAAATTTTCCTAAACGGTAGTTTTTGTACGGTAGTTTTCTCGATAGCAGGTTTTATCCCATTACATGGCGAAGGATCGACCCCGGACCTCGTCGTAGTGTGTGCGGCTAACTACCACTGCAACAGGCACTTCAGTTCTTAAAGAATGTATATTTTAACACTATTTTAGTTGAATTCAAAAATTGTTTTAATATTTTGAAGGAAAAAATTCAAAATTTTCGAGATATTTCATTTCAATCCCTACCAAAAAAAGGTACCAAGAAAAAAAAGCTTGATGTATATATGGGTGTTTGCGTTTCTTCTGCATTTCAAAAATAATACTCCCTCCGTTTTTATTTACTCCGCATATTAGCTTTGGTTAAAGTCAAGCTTTATAAACTTTGACAAAGTTTATAGACAAAAATATTAACATATACAATAACAAATCAATACCATTAGATACATTATTGAACGTACTTTCGCATCATATCGATTTGTTATTATAAATATTTATATTCTTTTCTATAAACTTGGTCAAACTTTACGAAGTTTGACTTCAGTCAACTCTAATATGTAGAGTAAATAAAAACGGAGGGAGTATTAATTACGTGTAGCTCTTAGATTTCCATTGTCATACGACGTGACGTGTTGAGGAGACGTACGTATAGCCCAGCTCAGCCATACATGACACGGGATGTTATACGGTGTCCTTGTTGAATTCGCGTCCGTCTAAGGTTTCCTTCAACTGCGAATTAACCTGTGATTGAGTTGGTTAGGTGGACAGTGGTATTCTCAACCCATTAGGGTTCAAATCCTGGTGCTTGCCTTATTCCTGGATTTATTTCAGGATTTTCGGCGATGCGCTTTCAGTGGGAGAAGACGTTCCCGTCGACGACGAGGCGCCTACGGTGACTTCGTAAATCTCAAGATGATATGTCGGCTCAGTCTCTCGGAGGTGTTCATAGGGGTAGGGTGTGCGTGTGTGCGTTCATAGGCGCTTGGAAATCTCTCCTGGCTCTCCTGCCGCTTTTCCGGGGACGAACCGCATGCTCCGTGGGTGATGGGGCCACCACGTCCTTTTGGCAGGATCTTTGGTTGGGCAGTGCCACGTTTGAGCTCAGGTTTCCGGCGCTCTTCTCGCACACGAAGCGCCCCAATGCTTGTGTTGCTGACTCCCTGCGGGGCCTGGATGCCCATCTTCAACCTCGTCTCTCCGTGGTCGCCTACTCAGAACTTGCTAGTTTGAAGGACGAGGTCCGCGGTGTGATCTTACGCCCTGGCGTGCCGGACGAGCGCGGGATGCGTTCTTCGGGAAGAGCGTTCACTGCTCGAGGGGCATGCCAGGCTGCCATGGCAGTACACGAACTGGACACCTTCGCGCCAATGATTTGGCGTAGTTTTGCTTCGGGGAAGTGCAAATTCTTCCTCTGGCTGTGCCACCGTCAGCGTCTCCCGTGTGCTGCTCTGCTCCATCGAAGGCACATCATCAGCAGTTCTGCCTGTGCTTTTTTGTGGAGAAGTGGAGACCATTGAGCACTTGATGTTCGGATGCCGGCACGCTTGTGCCATCTGGGCTGTGGTGGCTCCTGGCGCGGCAACTGCCCTCTCTGTCGAAGACCTGTGCGCTGCACGCGGCGCTGGAATGCCGGCCCCCCGCGCCTTAAGGTCACTGCTTGCGTTGCAATTCTATGGAACATTTGGAAGAGCAGGAACGCCAAGGTTTTTCGGGGGCTAGACCTCTCTCCGCCGGATGTGGCCCGTGCCGTCGCGGCTGACGTCTCCCTGTGGAGATGGAGATGCTCCCGCACCATCTGTAAAACGATCCTTGAGTTGTGGGTGCAGTGTTTCGCGGCCTTGCTGTAGGGGCTCGGTCCCTTCCCCTCCCCACGCTGCTTCCTCTTCAGTCTTTCAGCCTTACTCCGTTGTTTTTTCGGTGCAGTTGTAACTTGCGTGGGGGGCCTCCCTCTCGACCCCTCTCTCCCCTGTAACTCTTGTTTGATCTGGTTATATGAAAATTCAAGTGGGCAGTTTTTCTGCCTCCCGGCGATGTTTCAAAAAAAAACTATCTCAAAGATCAGCGAATAAGAAAAGCATATATGTGTTTCTGACAAGATCTGTTTCGGACCCCAAAAAATGCATTATAATTAAGGTGTTTGTCTCCCTTGTTTCAGGTCTTTCTGGATGGCCTCTTTCACTGTCGCTAGCTGGTCCGCCTTGTACGGTTCCACACCTATGATACACCATGATATCTCTCTTCAATTTGTTCTCTTTGGCATACTACTTTACTCCATGATTTCTTGTAGCTCCTTTGTTATCGAGGAATGGAGCTCGTCGCCCAACTATTCTTTCAGTTCTTGGAGCTCCTCACCACCCGTGAAACATTTCCACGCACCATGGGGTCGTCAGGTCAAAGGCCTTTTTGAAATCTAAGTTTGCGCACTCTGGGGATGGACGTGCGCGACATCACCGGCAGGTGCCCGACCGGTGATGTGGATGCGGTTTGTGGGGCAGTTGCCTCCCTTCTAATGGTGTTGCGACTCATGTTGGAATGTGGGTTGTGGCAAGAGGAGCAGAGTCGTGGCAAGTCCATCGTCGTCAACCGTTTGACGGGTCCTTGAGCGTGCAATCGGAGCTGTAGTGTTGCGGACCGATGCGCTGGCAACGATGTCGGCTGATGGGTAAGTCTGGCTATGTTGGTGCAATGCATGCTTTTTTCCTTCTATGAGTCTTGTAACCAAAGTCCGAGATTCCTAGTCCTCGACGCATTTGGCCGGCTGTCTGGCATAGGACGACATGGTTCTTGTATGTCCTTTGTTCGTCGTGGTCTTCATGGGCCATCTATTGTGCGAAGTCGGAGTCGCTTGCTCCGGGAGCAAAGATGACGATAATATAGTAGGCAATCCCGATGGTGTCCTTTTCATGGTGATGTGTGTGGGTAGCCCGGTCGGTAGGATACCCTTTCTGAAGGAAATATGCCCTAGAGGCAATAATAAAGTTATTATTTATTTCCTTATATCATGATAAATGTTTATTATTCATGCTAGAATTGTATTAACCGGAAACAAAATACATGTGTGAATACATAGACAAACAGAGTGTCACTAGTATGCCTCTACTTGACTAGCTCGTTAATCAAAAATGGTTAAGTTTCCTAACCATGGAAAAAGAGTTGTTATTTGATTAACGGGATCACATCATTAGTTGAATGATCTGATTGACATGACCCATTCCATTACCTTAGCGCTCGATCGTTTAGTATGTTGCTATTGCTTTCTTCATGACTTATACATGTTCCTATGACTATGAGATTATGCAACTCCCGTTTACCGGAGGAACACTTTGTGTGCTACCAAACGTCACAACGTAAATGGGTGATTATAAAGGAGCTCTACAGGTGTCTCCAAAGGTACATGTTGGGTTGGCGTATTTCGAGATTAGGATTTGTCACTCCGTTTGTCGGAGAGGTATCTCTGGGCCCTCTCGGTAATGCACATCACATAAGCCTTGCAAGCATTGCAACTAATGTGTTAGTTGTGAGATGATGTATTACGAAACGAGTAAAGAGACTTGCCGGTAACGAGATTGAACTAGGTATTGAATACCGACGATCGAATCTCGGGCAAGTAACATACCGATGACAAAGGGAACAACGTATGTAGTTATTCGGTCTGACCGATAAAGATCTTCGTAGAATATGTAGAAGCCAATATGGGCATCCAGGTCCCGCTATTGGTTATTGACCGGAGACGTGTCTCGGTCATGTCTACATTGTTCTCGAACCGTAGGGTCCGCACGCTTAAAGTTACGATGACAGTTTCATTATGAGTTTATGTATTTTGATGTACCGAAGGTTGTTCGGAGTCCCGGATGTGATCACGGACATGACGAGGAGTCTCGAAATGGTCGAGACATAAAGATCGATATATTGGAAGCCTATATTTGGACATCAGAATCGTTCCGGGTGAAATCGACATTTTATCGGAGTACCGGGGGAGTTACCGGAACCCCCCGGGGGGTTATTGGGCCTATATGGGCCTTGAGGGAGAAGAGAGAAGGAGGCAGGAGGTGGCCGCGCGCCCCTCCCCTTCCTAGTCCGAATAGGACAAGGGAAGGGGGGCGGCGCCCCCCTTTTCCTTCCCCTCTTCCTCCTCTTTCCCTCCTTCTCCTTCTCCAACTAGGAAAGAAGGGAGTCCTACTCCCGGTGGGAGTAGGACTCCCCCTGGCGCGCCCCTCCTTGGCCGGCCGCCCCCTCCCCTTGGCTCCTTTATATACGGGGGCAAGGGGCACCCTAGGACACACAAGTTGATCTTCGTGATCGTTCCTTAGCCGTGTGCGGTGCCCCCCTCCATGATATTACACCTCGATCATATTATAGCGGTGCTTAGGCGAAGCCCTGCGACGGTTAAACATCAAGATCGTCACCACGCCGTCGTGCTGGCGAAACTCCTCCCCGAAGCTTTGCTGGATCGGAGCCCGGGGTGCGTCATCGAGCTGTACGTGTGTCAAGAACTCGGAGGTGCCGGAGTAACGGTGCTTGGATCGGTTGGACCGGGAAGACGTACGACTACTTCCTCTATGTTGTGTCAACGCTTCCGCTTCGGTGTACGAGGGTACGTAAACAACACTCTCCCCTCTCGTTGCTATGCATCACCATGATCTTGCGTGTGCGTAGGAATTTTTTTGAAATTACTACGTTCGCCAACAGTGGCATCCGAGCCTAGGTTTTATGGTTTGATGTTATATGCACGAGTAGAACACAAGTGAGTTGTGGGCGATATAAGTCATACTGCCTACCAGCATGTCATACTTTGGTTCGGCGGTATTGTTGGATGAAGCGGCCCGGACCGACGTTACGCGTACGCTTATGCGAGACTGGTTCTACCACCGTGCTTTGCACACAGGTGGCTGGCGGGTGTCAGTTTCCCCAACTTTAGTTGAACTGAGTGTGGCTACGCCCGGTCCTTGCGAAGGTTAAAACGGCATCAACTTGACAAACTATTGTTGTGGTTTTGATGCGTAGATAAGATTGGTTCTTGCTTAAGCCCGTAGCAGCCACGTAAAACTTGCAACAAACAAAGTAGAGGACGTCTAACTTGTTTTTGCAGGGCATGTTGTGATGTGATATGGTCAAGACATGATGCTAAATTTTATTGTATGAGATGATCATGTTTTGTAACTGAGTTATCGGGAACTGGCAGGAGCCATATGGTTGTTGCTTTATTGTATGCAATGCAATCGCCCTGTAATACTTTACTTTATCACTAAGCGGTAGCGATAGTCGTAGAAGCATAAGATTGGCGATACGACAACGATGCTACGATGGAGATCAAGGTGTCGCGCCGGTGACGATGGTGATCATGACAGTGCTTCGGAGATGGAGATCACAAGCACAAGATGATGATGGCCATATCATATCACTTATATTGATTGCATGTGATGTTTATCTTTTATGCATCTTATCTTACTTTGATTGACGGTAGCATTATAAGATGATCTCTCACTAAATTATCAGGAAGTGTTCTCCCTGAGTATGCACCGTTGCCAAAGTTCGTCGTGCCCAGACACCACATGATGATCGGGTGTGATAAGCTCTACGTCCATCTACAACGGGTGCAAGCCAGTTTTGCACACGCAGAATACTCAAGTTAAACTTGACGAGCCTAGCATATGCAGATATGGCCTCGGAACACTGAGACCGAAAGGTCGAGCGTGAATCATATAGTCGATATGATCAACATAGTGATGTTCACCATTGAAAGCTACTCCATTTCACGTGATGATCGGTTATGGTTTAGTTGATTTGGATCACGTGATCACTTAGAGGATTAGAGGGATGTCTATCTAAGTGGGAGTTCTTAAGTAATATGATTAATTGAACTTTAATTTATCATGAACTTAGTCCTGGTAGTATTAGCATATCTATGTTGTAGATCAATAGCTCGCGCTGTTGCTTTTATATGTTTATTTTGATATGTTCCTAGAGAAAAATTGTGTTGAAAGATGTTAGTAGCAAAGATGCGGATTGGATCCGTGATCTGAGGTTTATCCTCATTGCTGCACAGAAGAATTATGTCCTTGATGCACCGCTAGGTGACAGACCTATTGCAGGAGCAGATGCAGACGTTATGAACGTTTGGCTAGCTCAATATGACGACTACTTGATAGTTTAGTGCACCATGCTTAACGGCTTAGAATCGGGACTTCAAAGACGTTTTGAACGTCATGGACCATATGAGATGTTCCAGGAGTTGAAGTTAATATTTCAAGCAAATACCCGAGTTGAGAAATATGAAGTCTCCAACAAGTTCTATAGCTAAAAGATGGAGGAGAATCGCTCAACTAGTGAGCATGTGCTCAGATTGTCTGGGTACTACAATCGCTTGAATCAAGTGGATGTTAATCTTCCAGATAAGATAGTGATTGACAGAATTCTCTAGTCACCATCACCAAGTTAGTAGAACTCCGTGATGAACTATAGTATGCAAGGGATGACGAAAATGATTCCTGAGCTTTTCATGATGATGAAATCGATGAAGGTAGAAATCAAGAAAAACATCAAGTGTTGATGGTTGACAAGACCACTAGTTTCAAGGAAAGGGCAAAGGGAAGAAGGGGAACTTCAAGAAGAACGGCAGCGAGTTGCTACTCAAGTGAAGAAGCCCAAGTCTGGACCTAAGCCTGAGACTAAGTGCTTTTAGTGCAAAGGGACTGGTCACCGGAAGCAGAACTGCCCCAAGTATTTGGCGGATAAGAAGGATGGCAAAGTGAACAAAAGTATATTTGATATACATGTTATTGATGTGTACTTTACTAGTGTTTATAGCAACCCCTCAGTATTTGATACTGGATCAGTTGCTAAGAGTAGTAACTCGAAACAGGAGTTGCAGAATAAACAGAGACTAGTTAAGGGTAAAGTGACGATGTGTGTTGGAAGTAGTTCCAAGATTGATATGATCATCATCGCACACTCTCCTATGCTTTCGGGATTAGTGTTGAACCTAAATAAGTGTTATTTGGTTTTTGCGTTGAGCATGAATATGATTTGATCATGTTTATTGCAATACGGTTATTCATTAAAGTCAGAGAATAATTGTTGTTCTGTTTACATGAATAAAACCTTCGATGGTCATACACCCAATGAAACAAGTTCGTTGGATCTCGATCGTAGTAATACACATATTCATAATATTGAAACCAAAAGATGCAAAGTTAATAATGATAGTGCAACTTATTTGTAGCACTGCCGTTTAGGTCATATTGGTGTAAAGCGCATGAAGAAACTCCATGCTGATGGGATTTTGGAATCACTTGATTATGAATCACTTGATGCTTGCGAACCATGCCTTATGGGCAAGATGACTAAAACGCCGTTCTCCGGAACAATGAAGCAAGCAACAGATTTGTTGGAAATCATACATACTGATGTATGTGGTCCGATGAATATTAAGGCTTGCAGCAGGTATCATTATTTTCTGACCTTCACAGCTGATTTGAGCAGATATGGGGATATCTACTTGATGAAACATAAGTCTGAAACATTTGAACAGTTCAAAGAATTTCAGAGTGAAGTGGAAAATCATCGTGACAAGAAAATAAAAGTTTCTATGATATGATCGCAGAGGTAAAATATTTGAGTTACGAGTTTGGCCTTCAATTAAAACAATGTGAAATAGTTTCACTACTCACGCCACCTGGAACACCATAGTGTAATGGTGCGTCCGAACGTCATAACCGTACTTTATTAGATATAGTGCGATCTATGATGTCTCTTACCGATCTACCACTATCGTGTTGGGGTTATGCATTAGAGACAGCTGCATTCACGTTAAATAGGGCACCATCTAAATCCGTTGAGACGACACCGTGTGAACTATGGTTTGGCAAGAAACCTAAGCTGTCATTTCTTAAAGTTTGGAGTTGCGATGCTTATGTGAAAAAGTTTCATCTCGATAAGCTCAAACTCAAATCGGAGAAATATGTCTTCATAGGATACCCAAAGGAGACAGTTGGGTACACCTTATATCACAGATCCGAAGGCAAGACATTCGTTGCTAAGAATGGATCCTTTCTAGAGGAGTTTCTCTCGAAAGAAGTGAGTGGGAGGAAAGTAGAAAACTTGATAAGGTAATTGTACCTTCTCCCTTATTGGAAAATAGTTCATCACAGAAATCTGTTTCTGTGACTACTACACCAATTAGTGAGGAAGCTAATGATGATGATCATGAAACTTTGGATCAAGTTACTACCGAATCTCGTAGGTAAACCAGAGTGAGATCCGCACCAGAGTGGTACGGTAATCCTGTTCTGAAAGTCATGTTACTAGACCATGACGAACTTATGGACTATGAGGAAGCGATGATGAATTCAGATTCCGCGAAATGGTTTGAGGCCATGAAATCTGAGATATGATCCATGTATGAGAACAAAGTTTGGACTTTGGTTGACTTGCCCGATGATCGGCGAGCAATTGAGAATAAATGGATCTTCAAGAGGAAGACGGACGCTGACAGTAGTGTTACTATCTACAAAGCTAGAATTGTCGCAAAAGGTTTTCGACAAGTTCAAGGTGTTGACTACGATGAGAGTTTCTCACTCGTATCTATGCTTAAGTCTGTCCGAATCATGTTAGCAATTACCGCATTTTATGAAATCTGGCAAATGGATAAACAAAACCGCGTTCCTTAATGGATTTATTAAAGAAGAGTTGTATATGATGCAACCAGAAGGTTTTGTCAATCCTAAAGGTGCTAACAAAATATGCAAGCTCTAGTGATCCATCTATGGACTGGTGCAAGCATCTCGGAGTTGGAATACACGCTTTGATAAGTTGATCAAAGCATATAGTTTTATACAGACTTGCGGTGAAGCCTGTATTTACAAGAAAGTGAGTGAGAGCACTACAACATTTCTGATAAGTATATGTGAATGACATATTGTTGATCGGAAATAATGTAGAATTATTCTGTAAAGCATAAAGGAGTGTTTGAAAGGAGTTTTTCAAAGAAAGACTTCGGTAAAGCTGCTTACATATTGAGCATCAAGATCTATAGAGATAGATCAAGACGCTTGATAAGTTTTTTCAATGAGTACATACCTTGACAAGATTTTGAAGTAGTTCAAAATGGAACAGTCAAAGAAAGAGTTCTTGCCTGTGTCATAAGGTGTGAAATTGAGTAAGAATCAAAGCCCGACCACGGCAGAAGATAGAAAGAGAATGAAAATCATTCCCTATGCCTCAGCCATAGGTTCTATAAAGTATGCCATGCTGTGTACCAGATCTATTGTATACCCTACACTGATTTTGGCATGGGAGGACAATAGTGATCTAGGAGTAGATCACTGGACAGCGGTCAAAATTATCCTTAGTGGAATAAGGATATGTTTCTCGATTATGGAGGTGAAAAAAAGGTTCGCCGTAAAGGGTTTCGTCGATGCATGTTTTGACACTGATCTGGATGACTCTAAGTCTCGATCTAGATACATATTGAAAGTGGGAGCAATTAGTTAGAGTAGCTCCATGCAGAGCATTGTTGACATAGAAATTTGCAAAATACATGCGGATCTGAATGTGGCAGACCCGTTGACTAAATTTCTCTCACAAGAAAAACATGATCACTTTTTGGATCTTAATCACATAGCGACGTGAACTAGATTATTGAATCTAGTAAACCCTTTGGGTATTAGTCACATGGAGATGTGAACCAATCACATAAAGATGTGAACTATTGATGTTAAATCACATGTGATATGATCTAGATTATTGACTCTAGTGCAAGTGGGAGACTGAAGGAAATATGCCCTAGAGGCAATAATAAAGTTATTATTTATTTCCTTATATCATGATAAATGTTTATTATTCATGCTAGAATTGTATTAACCGGAAACATAATACATGTGTGAATACATAGACAAACAGAGTGTCACTAGTATGCCTCTACTTGACTAGCTCGTTAATCAAAAACAGTTAAGTTTCCTAACCATGGACAAAGAGTTGTTATTTGATTAACGGGATCACATCATTAGTTGAATGATCTGATTGACATGACCCATTCCATTAGCTTAGCACCCGATCGTTTAGTATGTTGCTATTGCTTTCTTCATGACTAATACATGTTCCTATGACTATCAGATTATGCAACTCCCGTTTACTGGAGGAACACTTTGTGTGCTACCAAACGTCACAACGTAACTGGGTGATTATAAAGGAGCTCTACAGGTGTCTCCAAAGGTACATGTTGGGTTGGCGTATTTCGAGATTAGGATTTGTCACTCCGTTTGTCGGAGAGGTATCTCTGGGCCCTCTCGGTAATGCACATCACATAAGCCTTGCAAGCATTGCAACTAATGTTTTAGTTGTGAGATGATGTATTACGGAACGAGTAAAGAGACTTGCCGGTAACGAGATTGAACTAGGTATTGGATACCGACGATCGAATCTCGGGCAAGTAACATACCGATGACAAAGGGAACAACGTATGTAGTTATGCGGTCTGACCGATAAAGATCTTTGTAGAATATGTAGGAGCCAATATGGGCATCCAGGTCCCGCTATTGGTTATTGACCGGAGACGTGTCTCGGTCATGTCTACATTGTTCTTGAACCGTAGGGTCCGCACGCTTAAAGTTACGATGACAGTTTCATTATGAGTTTATGTATTTTGATGTATTGAAGGTAGTTCGGAGTCCCGGATGTGATCACGGACATGACGAGGAGTCTCGAAATGGTCGAGACATAAAGATCGATATATTGGAAGCCTATATTTGGACATCGGAATCGTTCCGAGTGAAATTGGCATTTTACCGGAGTACCGGGGGAGTTACCGGAACCCCCCGGGGGGTTATTGGGCCTACATGGGCATTGAGGGAGAAGAGAGAAGGAGGCAGGAGGTGGCCGCGCGCCCCTCCCCTTCCTAGTCCGAATAGGACAAGGGAAGGGGGGCGGCGCCCGCCCTTTTCCTTCCCCTCTTCCTCCTCTTTCCCCCCTTCTCCTTCTCCAACTAGGAAAGAAGGGAGTCCTACTCCCGGTGGGAGTAGGACTTCCCCTGGCGCGCCCCTCCTTGGCCGGCCGCCCCCTTCCCTTGGCTCCTTTATATACGGGGGCAAGGGGGCACCCTAGGACACACAAGTTGATCTTCGTGATCGTTCCTTAGCCGTGTGCGGTGCCCCCCTCCACGATATTACACCTCGATCATATTGTAGCGGTGCTTAGGCAAAGCCCTGCGACGGTTAAACATCAAGATCGTCACCACGCCGTCGTGCTGACGAAACTCCTCCCCGAAGCTTTGCTGGATCGGAGCCCGGGGTGCGTCATCGAGCTGTACGTGTCTCAAGAACTCGGAGGTGCCGGAGTAACGGTGCTTGGATCGGTTGGACCAGGAAGACGTACGACTAATTCCTCTACGTTGCGTCAACGCTTCCGCTTCGGTCTACGAGGGTACGTAGACAACACTCTCCCCTCTCGTTGCTATGCATCACCATGATCTTGCGTGTGCGTAGGAAATTTTTTGAAATTACTACGTTCGCCAACACTTTCTTGTGGGCGTGTAGGAACGGTTTTCACCCGGGTTTTCGCAAATAAACTGGGCAACTCTCTCTACCTTTTTTAATGGACCGGAGCCCTAAGGACACAACCTAGCAAAATATATTCCCAACTTCTAAGGCTTGTAGAATGGAGCGCACTGAGGGGGTGTTTGTTACCAGGGACTTTTTTGTGTAGGGACTAAAAAAGTCCCTCTTAGATACTTTTTTACCAAACGGGAGGGACTTTTTAGGGACTAAACTAGGCATTTGGGACTAAATGAAGAAGACTCTCAAGTAGAGTCTTTTTTGGAACTTTTTCAACAATGCCCCTCCATGCATTTAATGGCCCGCCACCCCATGGTGTTGTTTGATTGTTATTTTTCTATATACTAGGGGCAATATGGTCATTTAATAACCTCTAGGTAGGGATTAGGGACTTTTTAGTCTCTACAAACAAATAGGGAGGGACTTTTTAGGGACTAGAGACTTTTTAGTTGGAACTAGAAAACGTCCTAGGACTTATGAACCAAATAGGGCCTGATTGATCTCCTTGTTGTGCCCACATATCGAAGAGAAAAAAATAGTGAGGATGCGCTTAGTTGCATGCCTCATAGCGGTGTCCTCCGAGGTCAATCTGACTGTCACCTGCGACACCACCTTTACTTTCCTTTGTTGCCCAGTTTTTGCATCGAACTAGTTCGTCGTCACACCCTTCACTCCCTCTGTCAACAATCATCGAGCCCTGCCTAAACCTAGTTGTAGCTCGCTGCTTCAGTGTTTTGGGTTCATATTTGCTACTACTTCCTCGTCTTTGTGCGCAAACTCCCCTTCGATGATTCCAGCTTTCCACAAATCATCTTGATGTGCCATAGATGTCGCTGCTAGAGTCCGGCCAACCAACCCCGCCACGGTGTGAATCTTTGGGTGACCAAGGCGAGTCAGTATGTGTAGACATTTCTTTACAGCTCGGGGTAGCCTGACCCATGGGCTAGAAAGCTCGTAGTCCAGTAGTCCATTTCTTGACAATCGCGCAGGATCAGTGCTAGAGCCCACAACACCGAATCAGTTAGTACAAACACTTATGCTACCCTATATTTTTTTATCGCGCTTGGGGGCGGGGGGATCCCTAGCGCCGCCTCGAGCCCCACCTCCTCGCGCCTCCCTCCCCTCGCCGCTGCCCCAACGTATTGGCGGGGAAAGCTCGGCCAGTGTTGGCGGTGATGCTGTGTTTTCCTTCCCCGGCCGATCCGGCGGGCGCGGGCCTCAGGGTCGGGCGGGGGCACGACAATTGCTCAGGGCGCGGCGGCGGAAGCTGGCGGCGGACTCGCGGGTTGTGGATGACAGCATAAAGGGGCTGCAGGTGCGGTGGTGCGCGGTGTTCTCTCGGGGTGGCGGACAGCTAGATCTGGGTCAAAGCAACACAGGACGAGGGCGGCGCGGCTGGCGGGCGTCCGCCCCTGCCATAGCCGTGACTGGTATTGGTGGAGGCGCAGCGGTGGTGGCAGGTGGGCGTGCTGGTCGGGTTCTAGGCGTTCCGCCGGCTGGACGACAGCGCTATGCAGATGGGCTCCCTGGTGAGTATTCTTAGCGGTAGGCGGCGGTCCTCCTTGCCGGAGGCTAGGTCTATGTCGGTGGCTTTGTGCGGTTTTGCGTCGCTGCTGAGGTGGGGCGGCACAGGTGTGTGTACGGTGGGGAGATTGGCTGAAGGAATGGGCGGCCCCGGCATGCTCGGGCCACCCGTCACTAATACAGGGGTGTGCCGGTCAGGATGTGTCCGCTCCCAACCTCCCACTTTCCCCGGCCGCATGTGGGTTGTCACAGCTCCGGCGATGTTCAAGGGAGGACGTATGCTGCGGTTCGTCAGTCGAGGGTGTCCCTTTGGGACAAAGCTGATCTCCTTGGATGGTCTCGAGGGGTGTCTGTATCCTGGGCGGAGGCCCTGGCGGCGGGAGGCGTGGCGTTCGGTGGCGGAACCTGCGTCTCAGGTGCGGGCGGGCAGCCATGGCTTTATTCAAATCGACACAAACATTTAACGGTACGAAAAGTAGGTCCCGGGTTGGTCTAACCACACATGACGACCAAACCCAAGTGTTAATGGTGCTTAATGAGATTGTGAGCCTTGAATTTGAGCTCCTATACTCATGGACGGTATTACAAGCAATAAAACCTCGAGATCTTTCTATGATTTCATGCATTATGGCTCCATATATTCAGACGAAGATCCCTGGTTGATATCTTCCACAACGGTCTTATAGTCGGACGCCACATGGATCCTTTGCACAGATAGATCATCAGCTACTGCCAAAGCCTCTTTAACAGCCATTGCTTCAAGTGTGGCCGGTCAATAATATTTCTGAAAATAATAGAAGAAGCTCCCAGAAAAACTCCTCGGCATACAACTGCCACAGGTCCAAATCCTTCACTTCTCATTACATAAGCATCAGCATTGATCTTAACATGTCCAGCCGGCGGTGGTACCCATGCTGATGGTCTCATGGATAGCTTTTCTGCTTGCTCTCCAATTTTCCCACAACGTCACAACCATACGAGTAAAATCATCATGCGTGAGGATCGCGTGCATCATGAAAATTCAGTTTTTTTGCACTCGTCAGCTCTAGATGGTCGCACATGTCTTCCCCTGCGAGTGACTAAACACATCTCGATCAACGCTTGCTTCCAGGCAGCACCACGCAGCTCACACACAAACGTTGTTGACACAGTTAGTACAGGGTTTCCATAACAAAACTTTCCCTCCGTTCCCGCCAAAAAAATAAAAACTTTCCCTCGTCTCCCCAAGCCCAGAAACCATCCACCCGCTTGGTCGGTCCGTCGGTGGTGTCTCCCGGCCCAAATCCAGCCCATCGAACCCTCCTCTCCTACTTTAAAAACGAAGCAAACCCTAAAAATCCTTCACTCTCTCCCCAACCGCCGCCGTACGTCTTCTCTTCTCCTCCACCGCCGATCCCCTTTCTCCTCTTCCCACCGACGCCAGCGCCGACGAGCTCGCGCCACCCACCTCCTGCTGAGATATGTATTGGCAGGCGTGATGGTATTCAGTTTCCAGGGGGCGTGATGGAACCACCGGAAGACGGAGAACTGGCGGCGCTTCTCCCTGAGGACGTGCTCGTCGATGTGCTCCGTCGCGTGACGGGGCCGCGCTCGCTCGCCGTGTCGCGCTGCGTGTGCAAAGCGTGGCGGGCCATCATCGACGGCGAGGGACTCCTGCGCAGGCAGCTCCCGTTCAGCGGCATCTTCATCTGCTTCAGGAGGCTATGTCTGCCCGAGTTCTTCTCGCGCCCCGCGTCCGCGGGTCAGCCTGCTATCAGCGGCAAGCTCGATTTCCTGCCCAGGGCCACTGAACTTCGCCCCCATGGCAACTGCTACATCGAGGATCACTGTAATGGACTCCTCTTGCTCCAAGGGACCTACATCGATTATCACTACGTGCTTAACCCTGCCACGCGATGGTGGAACACTCTGCCCTTATGCCTGGACAATTGTACCGGGGGAATCGTCCGTGGTGATTATTATCTGGCCTTTGATCCCACGGTGTCATGCCACTACCAGGTGTTTCAGATCCCTTCTTTGCGATGGGGTAAAGACGAGATTGACCCTTTAGAGGAGACGTCCGAATGGCCTCCATCTCCATATATCTTGCATGTATTCTCTTCAAGGAGAGGCTGTTGGGAGGAGAGGCTGTTTGTTCGAGAAGGAGATGCCGCAGGAACAGTTGCAAAGGCGCGTGTGCTCTTTGAGGGCCAACGAAACTCGGTCTATTGGCGTGGATCCCTTTATGTGCGTTGTCAAAGTGATTTTGTTATGAGGTACGTACATACCTAGACCAGTAAACATATAATTTCATTTTTAGTGTTCATTTTAATCACATATAATCCTCTGCGTTGAATTTCAAAAATTTATTGCCAACCATTTGATTTTGCAGAATATCTTTGTCTGAAGATAAGTACAGTGTGATTAAGCCACCAATGGATATTGGGTGGAGCAGTTATCTAGGATTATCTGAAAAAGGTGTGTATTGTGCATCATTTGTTGAGAATACTCACATTCGGGTTTACGCCCTCACTGAATCGTGTGATCAGTTCGAGTGGATATTAAAGAACGACTATGACCTTAAGCCTGTGCAAATGTTTGATGGCCAAGTTAATGGACCCTGGATCTTAGAAGACATTAACTATGAAAAATTTCGTTCTCATCTACCAAATATCAACAAGGAAGAAGTAATTCAAGAGAAATTTGAGTGGAACTCTGATGATGACGATTTCCATGAGAACCTAGACATTGTTGAAGTGCAACATCGTCCATATTTTGAGATTGAGGTACTTGGATTTCACCCATACAAAGAGATTCTCTTTTTGAGTAGGTCAGAGGACTGTAAATTGAATGCAATGGCGTTTGCCTATCATTTGAATAGCTTCAAGGTTGAAAATTTAGGTAGCATATACCCGACAGGTCATGACTATTTCAGCTGCAGCATTCCTAATGAATCTCATGAGATTGATTCTTTTCCATACACACCATGTTGGATCGAAGAGACCCCAGAAAGAGTGAATTAATCTGTAGTAGCTCGTCTCAAACATTATCAGTTTATCAGATATGTGTTGTTTTTGTTTGGATATTTTTGGCTGTAACTTGTGCAACAAATTTTTCTTTAATTATTATGACTCCATTTTGTTATCAAGTAGCTCCTAGATTCTGTGTTTGGGGCTCGCAGATGGGTTTGCATCTCATGCGTCTAGTTTCAAGAGATCTCATTCACGTAATGTAGTCTTCTAAGAAGGAGTTTCTAGATGTACATATACTCACATCGGGTTACAGGAGTTGCATAGATTTTACCTGCTGCTAGTTGCATCTGCAATCTGATTTACAGGTTCATGCATGAGGCGATTCAACATCACATCTGAATAACATGTACATTTATTTGGAGTACCCCTGCGGCAACATTACTCATACTATCTCAAAGATAAAGAATGTCAGAGCATACAGTGTTGCTGACAGGATCTATTTCATACCTGTAAAAATGTAAAAATGCTTTATAATTAAGGTGTCTAACCCAGGAAAGCATATTCAGTACATAATTCTTTCTATTTGCACACTCCGCTATTTCAGGGCCTACTTGATGGCATCTTCTGCTGTTGCTAGCCAGTCCGCCTTGTATTGTTCCACAACTTTGATACACCGTTGATTTCTCCCTCTGCCTTGTACAACTTTACTTTAGTTTCTTGGAGCTGACCTTGTTATCAAGGAATGAATTTATCTTTCAGCTCTTAATTTCTAGTTTTTGGAGCTTCTCATCATCCTATAAAGATTTCCCCACACCACGGTAGGTAGGTGCACTCCATGAGATGGTATCAGAGGCCTTTGTGGAATTTAGCTGATGATGATAGAAATGAACCGCATTGGTTGATCCACTTGTTGGTCCACCTATCGGAGAGAGAAAACGGTGAGGAGGTGCTTAGTTAGTTTCCTCAGGCTGGTCATAGTGGGAGTAAGAGCATCTCCAGCCGTTGCGCCCCCAAGACGCGCCGAAAATCGCCGCTTGGGGGCGAGCCGCATTTTTTCGGCGTGGGGGCGAGCACGTCCCTAGCCGTCGCCCCCAGGTCGGGCCCCAGACGTCCCCACAGTTCGGCCAAATTTCAGCAAACACGGCCAAATTTCAACAAACATGACATATTTTGGCGAAATTTAGACGTTTTTTACACGAATAAAATGGACGGAAAAAACCCTAAACTACGGGCTGAAGTAGGCGCTGAGCAAGGCGTAGTTGTCGTCGGCGTCCTCCTCCTGCTTCTCCTCCTTGACACGGCCGGCGCCGCTGCTCGACCCCTCGCCCCGGCGCGCTGCTTCACGGCGGCGGCGTTCGGCGATCTCCTCCAGGGCGCGGCGCTGTCGGTTCAGCTCCATGCGCGTGTAGTCCTCGCGCGCCCACTTCAAGGCGGCCTCTTCTTCATCGGCCTCCTCGGCGAGAGCAGGCTCCGGCTTCACGGCGGCGAGCCTCGGCTCCGGCGTCACCGTCGCCAGCCCTGGCTCCCTCTTCGGCTTGACCAGGCGAGGAGGGGCCGAGGAGGAGGAGCCACGGCTGCCGTCGTTGATGACGAGGCCGGCGTCGCGGGTGCGCCTACCGAGCGGCATCTCGGACGGCTCTGGCTTCACACTGACCAACACCGGCGCGCCGGAGGAGTGAGAGGAGGATCGGGAGGAGGAGGATGACCATCCCATCATCCTCCTCGGCAGCCACGCGCCGCCGCCCCGAGCGGTCGGGTACTCGAACGGGGGGTCGTTGCCGCCCTCGAGGTGCGCGAGGACGCCGCTGGGCGTGCGGCCCGGGACGCCCCACCACAGGCGGCGGCACTCGCTGTTGTTGCGGCCGCGCGGCGTCGGCGCGTTGTTGGTGGAGGCGAGCCGCTCCTCCTGCCGGCATCTGAAGTACGCCGTCCACGTCGCGTGGTTGCCGGTGGCTTACTCCGGGAGCGCCCGTTCCTCGACCGCCAGGGACGCCCGCGCACGCTCAATCTCCGCGTGGAAATAGGCGGGCATCTCGGGGACGGGCAGAGGGGGGACTGGGACCCCGCCGGCGCTGAGCCTCTACCGCGACGGAGCGCGTACGTCGGGCGGCGCGGGGTAGTTGGCCTCGTGGAGAAGGTAGGCCTCCCACTCATGCAGCGAGCGGCGGCCGAAACCGTTGGCCGCCGCCGCGTCGCCGGGGTACCTCGCGCTCATGGTTGCCGGGGGGGGGGGGGGGGGGAGGGGCTTGAACGGCAGAGAGAGGGGAGGAAGTGCGGCGGCGAGGAGGGGGAGATGGGTGCCTCACCGGCGCGGCCAGGGGCGCCTTTTATAGCGGCTCGGGGGCGGCCGCGTGCGAACGCGTGACGGAATCGCCGCACTTCGCCGCCCATGAATCAATGGTAGGCTGACCGGCGGCAGCCTTGGCAATGATTCCCCGCGGGGAAAGCACGACGATGAGGACGACCAGCCTTCATCTCGCTGACTCGCCGGTCCCGCCACTCTTTCGCGCCAAAACGCTCGCGCCGGCGCCCCCGGGCGCCCCCCAACGCGCCGGGTTCGGGTTGGGTGCGCCGGCGCCAATTTCGGCCCAATCCGGCGAAAAACAGGCTTGTGGGGGCGCGACTGGGCCGATTTTTCAGCGCCGGCGCTAAAAACGGCCTTGGGGGGCCTGTTGGGGGCACGGCTAGAGATGCTCTAACTTAGCAAGTAACATAACACATCCCAAAAAAATTTGCTTACGTGGCATGCAGTGAATGAGGAGAGAGATGATTGGAGTAACATAATACTCACTCTATTCCTTGATATAAGGTGTATAGATTTTTAAGAAAAAACCCGAAAATATAAGGTGTATTGCATTGCACCACTCGTTTGGATAATTTTTTTAGGGATTTGATTACATTTCCTTATATTAGGCAAGCTCCTCTATTTTCTCATGTCAATTAGTCAGATGTAATCTCATCCAAAACTTTTGAAATTTTCCCTCCATGTGCGTTCTTTAATTTCCGTGTCAAAAACTATACACCCTATATTTAGGAATGGAGGGAGTATGTTACTGTAACATAACACATACCTAGGCAAAATAAGTCTACATCTTAATAAATTATGGCTTGCATGATACCAACTATATGTTACTCTCCACTATGAATGTAGTAACATAGACTAGTAACATATGCATGTTACTAGTCTAAATTACTTTCCACTGTGACTAGTCTCATAGTGGTGTCTCCTGAGATCAATCTATCTGCCACTTGCACCCCCACCTCCACTGCTCTGGTTCCGCAGCCAACTGCCAACTTTCTCGGTGCCATGCCGTTTTGCTCCTTCTGTCATCAACCGTCAAGCTTTGTAGCTAGTTGCTTTTGTGCTATTGATTCCTCTATGTTCTATCGCCCCGTAAATTCCCCTTCAATGTTTTCCCTTTTTCCACAAATCAATCTACTTGGGATTCCTCCGGCCACCATCCAGCCATAACCACGACTGCTTCGGTCCAGCCTACCAACCGCAGTGTGAATCTTGGGCTGACCTAGGAAGGTCAGTGGGACTTCGGTGGGATAGACCAGTAGCTTGATCAAATGAGAGAAGTAGTACATTTTCGCTTCCAGGTTCATCTATGAAAAAAAGTTTTCCCCCGCTTTAGATTATAAAGCAACCAACTGATCGATACAACGAGCTTGCTGGGGCCGCAGCACAAACAAGCCCAAAAGAAAAAGAAAGAAAAAGAAAGAGAAACAAATGCCTACAACAGCAGGTCGACGAAACAAAGATGGCCAGTGACCACTACACCCACCGGAGAAGTACCACCGTGCTTCTAGCACTCCGTGGCGTCGCGTACCGAGCAACACCTTCAGGAAGGAATGCGAGGAAGGAATGCGACGATGATGCCGCTGCTGCCCGGACAAGTCGAAGGGTTTCCCCCGGTACACAGAGGGCGGTGGGGAAGGGGTAGATCCGACGCCCTTCAGGAAGGTCCGGCGGCGCCAGCAGGCGTCACCGCGTCGGTGATGGACAAGCCACCAGGGATTTCTCCCAACCCAAACAACCACCACCATCCCGGACAATCGAAAGTGCTCCACCAGAACTGCCGCCCACCAACATGTGCCACCATAGTCAATGAACCATCATCGCCGTCTCTCTGAGCCACCGACACGAGACCTGGAGGAGGGACGAGGAGCCAACGGGCTCGGGGGCATCCGCAACTCAGCCGATGCGAGGGGACTACCACCGCCGCCGACGCGGAGTCGACCGGACGTGACGACAGGAGCTTACCAGGCCCGCACAGGCCTGGCCGGACCCCAAAGGATCCGGACAAACCCTGCTGCCACGCTACAGCACATCGGCCGACGAATCCGCCACCACCCACATCCCTCGACATCGCGCCACAACCACCAGGGAGCCACGCCGCCGCACGCCAGAACGCCGGCCCGCCCCAACCCAGCTGGAGCCCAGAAGGGCCTAGATCTGGGCGGAGCGGAGGCCGGCGGCTAGCCACACCACCGCGCCGCCGCATCAGGATCGCCCGCGCCCCGCGGACCCCGCCGTCAGGACGCACCATCGCCAGCCGAAGAGCACCGCCGCCAGCCACCATCGCCCGAGCAGAGGAGGCCGCGCGCGGGGACAGGCGGGCCCGCCGACGGTGGCACCACGCGGGCAAGGCCCGGCGGCGCGCGCTGGCGGCGGCAGGAGTAGGGAGGAGCTTGGGGGCGCGGTGGAGAGGAATGGGGAAGGGCCCTCGGTCGCCTCGCTCGGGGAGGCGACGCGGGGGTATGGGGAGGGGGGTAGGGGGAGGGAGGGGAGGGGGCAAGAGCGGCGGCGGGCGGCGGCTACCCACGGCGGGGGAGCCGGTGGCGGCGCAGGAGGAACCTTAGCGGAGCGCTCGGGCTTTTGAGTTAGAATCTTTGAATTCCCTTCCAGGTCCATCTCCCCATCGAGCAACTACCATGTCGTGCATATGCCAACTCCCACTGTTTATTTAATAAAATAGCACAATGGACCTCCTTGGGCCAGGGCGTCAAAATCTCTCCTTCGAGAGCTATCGCCTGCGCATTCATTTGAGGGTTGAAGCTACACTTGGATGCCTTCACCGCGGGTTGAGTGGGGTCAGACAATATTCTCCACCCGAGAAAGGATATACACTACAAAACCACAAACACTGCAAAGTCGTCAATTTTTGGACTGCCCTTTGAGATACTTGTCCGAACAGTGCTCTTGGATGTGGATACAATGCTAGGCTAAGAACAGTATGTTTGAATACCTCCTCCGCCGACCCATTCACGGAGAACCCATTGTGCAATAATAATAATAATCTAAAGTCATATCTTCCGATAGGTGATCACTCCTTCGGCAGTCGACCCCAAACTTCCTTGGCCATGTGGCAAAATCATCCCATCTAAGTCACTGACACTGACCCAGAGTCAAGGAGGAGTGGCGTAGGATCCGACAATGCCGGAACACATGACTGAGACTAAAGGAAATTAACCTTCCAGCCAGTTGAATCAGAGACTTGGCCATGTGTCTGAATTTGCGGTAGAAGGCTGCAGAAACTGCCAGGAAGAATGTAAAGTTGACATATCATGAAAACGTTATTATGCATGAAAAATATAATCGCAATGCATTGTTTTAGTGCTTGGAGGTTTCGGTTTACCATCAAAACCAAAACTGCATGCAGGTCAATTTAGAGTATACCTGCAGGTGGTTTTGGTGCCTACTATGTCATTCTAATTCCAGTTTAAGGAGATCAACGTTCTAAAAAGAATGGGATTAAGGTAGAGAGCATATGGTAGCAATCTTTGCACATTGTTGCCAGTTTGAAGCGTACTTAGAGCATCTCTAGAAGATCCCGCAAGCCGTCGTCCCAGAAAAATTGTTTCTTTAATTGTTTTTTGAGGACGCCGGGCGCGCTGCAAGAAAAGATCCAGCATGGTGATCCCGCAAATTTAAACAAACTACTTCGCGCTAAAAACATTTCGCTCGAGTTCATCACAAGCATAGCACAGGGGAGTTCATCACACGCATAGCATAGGAGAGCTTTTAGTACAAAGCATAATTAGACATAACCGAAATTTAAAAATGCATTGCGTAGATCTACTCATCGCCGGAGTCATTGTCGCTGTCGTAGCTGGGTGGGGGCTCGTTGCCGTGGAGAGTGTTGTTCATCAGCGTGGAGCAGAAGGTGGTGTGCAACTGGAATTCCTCCCATGGTGCCGGCACGTGCGCGGCCGCTGCTAAATCTCCGGCTGCAGCGACCTCCTTCACGTGGAACCACGCAAGCTCCGCTATGGTGCTGCAGCGCCGGATCGAAGATGTTGCCCGGGCGACGGAAGTTGGCCCAAGCCCTCGCGCCGGCGCTGTGGGACTTGGCATCGCGCTTGCACGCCACCTCCCTCTGCATGTCTGGCACGGAAGGGCGGAGGTTGGAGCCGCCTGCCTCGTCATCGTTCCTACGCCTGCGGGCGATGAAGCCGTCGCAGGCGCCGAACCCACCGCAGCACCCGAAGCCCCCGAGGTGGCCGAAAACCCTGCCGCTGCCACACCCTGCATCCGTCCTCACCATCGTTGTGAAGATCCACTTGGGCAAACCTCGGAAAAACGCTGTCGGAGGGGGGTCGTTTTGTCGCCAGCAATGGGAGGATTTGCGGCAGATATGGGAAGGGGAGAAAGTGGAGGGATACCCTAAATCTCCTTGACGCCGGCATATATATCGGATGCAAGGGTGGTTTACGCCCCCCCCCCCCCCAAACTTTTTATGGACCGAGCAGTTTTTGCGGGATCTGCTCGGGCCAGATTTTTGGTTGTCCCGTAAATCAGCCGGAAAAGCATAGATCACGCAAAATCATCGTGGTTTTCAAATTAAAACATGCAAACTTCATCCAAAAGACATGTTTGATCCAAAATCACCACAAACATAGCATGAAGGTGCTCCAACGATGTCCAAGAGAACCTTGCGTGCGGCTTGATTGCATGTCCACGGAGTTCTTGAAGTGGTTGATAATTCTCTCCCAAAACATAGTCTTGGTTTAATATGTTTCAATCGTTGCATCCATGGAGATATTCATCCAAGCATCGAAAAGAGCAACATCCCCTTAGTCCAAGCCCCGGTGGCTCTCACCCGTGTTTTCCGGAGTCCAAGGCTTGTCGGCATTCTCTGTTGGGCGGCTACAGCGTCGGCGACCAGCGGCCGCGTCCGTTCCAGCTCGCTTGGCCTGCTGATGTCCTGACGCCGACGACCAAGGAAGCTCGGATCTGTTTCTCTCCAGTCTGAGCTTGTTGGCGTCGCCGGTCAGCGTCTCCGGTCGCCGTCGCCTCCCCTCGCGGTGGTCTTTGCTTCGTCGCTGAACCTACCTTGTACGCCTGAAGGCCTCCTCCTTTTGCCAGATCCGATGCTCATAGGCCCGGAGGCAGTGCCACCCTCCGGCGACAGGTGCAACCCCACCTACCCCTTTTTAGACTGGTGGTTTCGATCAGCATTGGCTTCCTCGTCCAAGATTCTATACCAGGCGGCTATGGGATTGCCCAGCTTCAGGCCGGGGAGAAATCTTTGCTCAGCTTGCCGGTGCTGGAAGCGGCGGCGCCTGCGGGTGTCGTATTTCCTTCTTGAAGGTGCTGCCATGGCCTCCAGCTGCGCCCCTCTTCGAGCTCGGGGGAAACCCTAGGCCCGGCTGCTCCGGACCGTATGGCGGAGATGTCTCGGTTTCGTCTTACTTCTCGAAGGCACTATTTTGCTCGCTCGTGGTGTCCCCAGTGTTGGCTTGGCGACCGAGGCTTATTGCTGGTTTGGCATTGTCACTCTTGGTTCGGGTTGCGTTGGTTCGACTTCTAGCTGCGTTGTTTCTTTGTTTAGGTCGAACATCCCTTGTCTTTCTGCTCCATGCAACATGTTCACGCCTACCTGTGTTCGTGTAATGTGTTGTACCCCTTGTTGTACTTATGCTATTCCTTCTATCAGTGAAATGATACGCAGGCTTCACGTATTCCTGAAAAACATCCTCTTTGTGATTGTAGTTGGCGATGCGTGACCTTGACCACCGTGTGCTTGCTTAGGTCACCTCCAGAACCTCCTCTTCATCATCGCCCACCTCCTCATCGGCCACCGCCTCCTTGGCCTCCTTCTCTTCCCCGACCAGCTCCTCCTCTTCCTCGTCCACCTCTTTCTCTTGCTCCATGTCTTGGGCCTCATCCAAATGATGCCAAATGGAGTCGTAGTTGAGCTCCTCAAGTCCCATCCTGGCCAAGGACTCCAAAGACGCTAAGAACATGGCCGTGTTCATCTGCGCACTATGGCAAGGAAACAAAGAAACTACATCACCATCAGCTACAAACAACCACCGATCTGAAACAAACAATCACCGCGGCCAATGATTTTTTTACCTTACAGGCATTTCATCAAGAACATGGCGGTCGCGATGCTTGTTGCCGACTGGGGCCGCCACCCACGGCGGAAGAGTGGCCTTAGGGAGCGCCGGAGTAGCTGATCGAGTCACCAGCCTTGCACGAGACGCCGTTGTGCCCTTCTTCATCTTCTTCGACGCGGCCGCCTCGGCGAGCGCCACCGTCGACTTTCGAGCTCGTTTGGCCGCGGTGAGAGGGCGGCGGGCCGTTGCCGGAGAGGCGGTAGCCACCCCAGAGGCCATTGCCACAGTTGGACGAGGAGTTTCAACCCGGTGGATATTTTACCCCCAAACTCTTCTTTGGCGCACAGGGCGGCGCATGGTTGATTTCCGTGGGGTGAGGAAAGGGTTCGGGCTATCCATTCCGTCCGGAGGGATGGTCATCAATGGTGGCGGCGGGGCATGCCGGCTGCGGCAGCGGGAGATAGGGCGGCGCGGGGTGGGAGAAAGAGAGGCGCCACTTTTTCTTGGCCGCAGCGGGAGTGAGCATATTTAGCGAGATTGGGAGGGATTTTGAGCGGTGAAGAATAAATTTTACTCTTTTATATATCCTATATACTTAAGAAGTTCACCTCCACTACCTTATTTATCTAAACATGCAAGCTGTCCACATCAGCATTTGACCATGTCATCAATTCTTCATCATAGCAATACGTCCACATGCAGCCGTGAGACATGCATTCTTTGGCCCGCCATATCCTCCATGCAAAAAATAAATAAAAAATGGATTACAGTCTTATATACTGTACACCGAAGCCCAATCGTCTAAAACAAAAAGAACCTATCCAACTCAGCAAACCGCCACATATGCAAAAAAATAAATAAATCCTAGAATACATATATGATATTTCAGCTTTTCCCCTAAGAAATAATGGTCTCCACGACACCCTTGGTATCCTCCAAGTTATTTTCTCCACCACACGGTTGATCTCCTCTGTTATTAACCTCTCTCTTCCGGGCTCATCGGTTCCACTCACGCCAAGAGATCGAAACGCATGCCGTGGTTGGGGAAGAAGTTCGTCTTCCAAGCGCATCATTCTTCTTCTTTCATTGCCTCTATCATACTCCCCTGCAGCCTAAGCCTTCGAGGGCTGCTGGATTTCTGTGTTGCTGCCAACCTGAATCCCTATTTCGCCACCGCCATCGGCTCTGCTGGCCCAAATCCCGCGCCCAGGCGTCGATCCGGACACCCGTTGAACCAGATGTGCTGCCGCCGGGCGCCGGCGTCCTCCTTCAATATCACGTGGATAAGAGGTTGGGACTCTCCTCCCTCCCAGTCTCCTTAGATCTGCGGTTATTTTAGTCAGCTAGGTTGGATGTTCTGATATCTGCTCAACTACAGACCTGCATATCTCTCTCTCATGTTTGATTAGTACACATTTTATCTATATTCAGTTTGAAATATTATGATTGTTTTGTAGGACCAGAGGATCAGAATAGTCCAGTTCATTTTCAGGTACGTTGTTTTTTTTCTGGCAGTATTATAACATGCCATGCTCCAACCACGAGTTCCTACATCCTGGACCTTAAAAGTCTTCTGAACATGTATGTGTGCGGCATAGCTGCAGATCTTCATAACACCTTAATTCAAGTTTGTAAGGCTAATCGAGCCCATAATAGTAGAATGTGGACATCAATTTTAAGCAGATCTGATTGTCGTCGTCCTTGATGCAGCCACCCATTGGAGGCACTGCAGTGGACTGGTGACGCAATACTTTGCAATCCTGGACACTGTTCGAGTTTGTTGCCAGCCAAACTCAGGCAGGTAATCCCAAACATTAACTAACATGCTTTGTTCTTTGCTCTACTATGCCTTCCGTGTACCGTTTGAGGTCCTTCTCTTATCATAAGGAGAGGTGATGTGCTCTCTTTTAATCTTCTACGTTTTGTTAGCATCAGGATGCATATATTCTTTATATTTTAATGTCATTCTATTTTCATGTATTGTATTAATTCTCATTCCTTTTCAGTTACTATCGGGACATTTCCTGCCAATATTGCATTGCAGTTTCAAGTTGAGATGGAGGGCTAACTCTCTGTCCAGTGAACTGTTAGATTGCCTCACTATTTTATTTCCTTTTGAAACTTACCTTCTTGCAAACTGCTCTAATATTGCTAATTTATTGCTAATTGTTGTCTAATATTTCCTTCACTAAATGTAGTACAGGTTGAATTACTTGGCAGTAATAATGTCACAAGACTCACAACCAGAATTGGTATGCCTATGTTATTGACATCATGCACCTATTCTCATACGTTGTTTACTTTCCAGTTTTCAATTGGCAACACTGTGCTATTGTCATCGACTGAAGATAAGAAGTGGGTATAATGCAGGTGACTAAGAAGCATTATTATCACCTCCCAAGGCAATCATCGATGCCTATTTGATTTGTTCTATTTTTATTTGCTCTTTTTGTGAGATGTTTTGGATGAATAGATGATTTCATGCTCACTATATTTAGTCACTGGACAACTGAAAGAGTAGTAATGTTGATATTTCTTAAAGGAAATGGAAAATATCTGTATTGTGTATTGCTCGGTCTCATGAAATGGGTTTAATTTAGCCGAGAGACAACATAGTTAACAAGTATATTCAAATTATCTTTCCAGTTTTCTAATTATCCATTTTTTATTGCTACAATTCCCGCAGCAACGCGCGGGGTGTCATCTAGTTTTATTAGTACTTCGGCTAGATGCGCCGTAAGGGAGGAAAAGTGAAACACTTCTGCTTCGGTAGACCCCCCTTAAACACATCGATGGCTCAGATTATCCCATACCCCTTCATAATTAAGGGTAAGATTGTCCTTTTTAAAAGTACACCGTGAGACTTCGTATACAAATTGCACGGACCGGCCCATTAAACCACGTCCAATATAATGAACGTAAAAATATTAAGAAAAAGGGATACCTGACGAATTGAACTCAAGACCTCACAATTAGAGCCCTACGCTGCTAGCCAGTTCCCCAGACAGCTGCTTGTATAATTTTGTAGTGCGAAATATATAAGAATACACAACGGTGTTCACATATAAGAAATATTTTTTGAAAAAAAGTTTGAAACTCTAATTGAAAAAAAGTGATCAATTTTGAAATGCCGAATATTTATTGAATTTATGAACGGAATTTGACCTAATATTTTTTGAAATTTGAACAAAATTTCAAAACATGAATAATTTCCAAACATCTTTCGAAACATAAACAATTTTTAAAATTTGTTGTTTTACTTTTTCGTTATTGTTTGTCCTGTTTTCCTTCTATTTTTTTTATCTTTACTTCATTTTATTTTCTTTATTAAAATCAATGAACTATTTCTAAATCATGAACCTTTTCTAGAATTCATGAACTTTTCAAATTTGTGAATATTTCTTAAATTTACAAACTTTGTTTTCAAATCCATGAACTTTTTTGCAAGCAGTGGGCATTCCCATGCATGGTAGGCATCCATGTCATGAAAACAAAAACAACTTGGTATGGGGCCTTTAATTGGTCATATAAGAGCATCCAATTGCCATAATTATTTGTTGGACCTGCCTACATGTTTAATTGTGTTAAGCTAGTATGAAGCTTGATAAAAGAAACATGTACTAACACCTACCACCGGTCATTTTTTTTGTTCATTGTTTTTGATATAGCTTACTGCTCATGCCAAGTGGTCACCTACCACCGGTCACTGTAGCATGAGAAAGAAAATTTTCATTATCCTGTAGTGAATGCATGGCCAATTTGATTGTTCGAAAGTAAAATATAACAGAGTACTAGTAGTTTAGCTCCGTTGTGTATATATCTGTAACACAGCCCCAACATGCTCGCAGTTGTGGTGCTATAAAACTCCTACGCGTGCGGCAGTCACGGGACAAGCACTACTTGATCCATCGCGCAGCGGCCGCACGGGATGGAAGGCGTGTTGCGTCCCTAATTTGATTTTTTCAAAAAAGGAAACTAAACTGACAAGTTGCGCAATAATAATAGCAGTAAAAAAAGTAACTAGACACAGCAAGTGGATTGTCTCAGTTGGTTATGGTGGTGAATGAAAACTAAGAGGTTGGTGCTCTCACAACAATTTTTTGAAGGTTAAAAGAAGTAGAAGAATAATGGGCCAGGCCCAGGACGGAGGTGTGTGAGGGGCGGCCGATCTGCTATGTACCTCTTGTACATATCACATATCGTATAAATATTCCCCTAGAAAAACATATCGTATAAATATACCTTATGAACAAATGACAATACTATCCTTATACGGTTTGTGAGAGGGGTCTACCGAAGCAAAGCTCTAAAATTACCCTTATGTCTAGTGCAAACTAGCAATAGAGTACCTACTACCGTAGCAATGTTTTTAAAAAAGATCCCTTTTTGCCTGTCAATTTCCATCATTTGAATTTGAATACGTTTCCAAGATACATGTACGTATTCGTGTCCGTGTAGGTTTCTTTTTTCAGTCCGAGTCCCTGCTGAGTACCGAGCCATATATATGCAGAGCTAGCTAACCAGTTTCCAACGCGATCGATCAAATAGATGGAGGGGCCGGAACAAGGCGACCTGGCGGAGTGCCTGCCGCGGGACGTCCTCGCCGACGTGCTCCGCCGCGTGGGGGCGCAGCAGCGATGGCTCGCCGTGTCGCGCTGCGTGTGCAAAGCATGGCGATCCGTCATCGACGGCGAGGGCCTCCTGCGCACGGACCTCCCGTTCAGCGGCCTCTTCCTCTCCTTCACATGGCTCCCGTTACCTGAGTTCTTCTCCCGCCCCACGTCGCCGGGCCAACCTCCGGTCAGCGGCAAGCTCGATTTCCTGCCCTCCGACGTCGACGCTCATTCCGTCGGGTACTATGGAGGGGACAACGACTTCCGCATCCAGGATCACTGCCACGGGCTGCTCTTGCTGGAGCGCCACGTGGTTAACCCTGCCACGCGATGCTGGGATGCTCTGCCACAAGGTCCGCCCACCCATGTTGGGGGAGTCGCCCTTGATACCCATGACCATGAGTATTATCTGGCCTTTGATCCCACGGTGTCATCGCACTACCAGGTGTTTCAGATCCCCTATTTGTATGAGTGTGACCCTTTAGAGGAGGCATCCGAGTGGCCTCCGTCCCCATATATCCTCCATGTATTCTCGTCAAGGACGGGTTGTTGGGAGGAGAGGTCCTTCGTTCGAGAAGGGAATGCTCATGGGACAGTTTCGGAGATCTGCGAGTCTTTGGCCGGTGATAGTAGACTCCGCTCTGTCTATTGGCGAGGATCATTGTACGTGCATTGCCAAACTGACTTTGTTGTGAGGTATCTACACCGTTTTATTTATGTTTTTTTTCCTGAATGAAAGCATATCTTTATCTGAATTCTAAAACTTTCATGCCAATGATTTGATTTTGCAGAATATCTTTATCTGAAGATAGGTACAGTGTGATTAAGCCACCAATGGGTGTCGGCTGGAACCCTTATCTAGGATTATCGGAAAAGGGGGTATACTTGGCATCATTTGTTAGCAATCACATAAGGGTTTGTACCCTCGATGAATCACGTGATCAGGCAGAATGGATACTGAAGCATGACTATGACCTTAAGCCTATACAAGCGTTTGACTCTCAAGCTGTTGGTGGATCATGGGTCCTAGAAGACATTAACTATGACTACTTTTATTCTCGTCTAACACGGTTCAAGAAGGAAGCAACAACACTTCAAGATACATTTGAATGGGACTCGGATGATGAAGATTTTCATGACAACAAGGACATTGCTGAAGCGCGCCACCATCAGTGTTTCGACATTGAGATACTTGGATTTCACCCATACAAAGAGATTTTGTTTTTGAGTAGGTCGGAGAGCGATAAATTAAATGCGGTAGGATTTGCCTATCATTTGAATAGCTTCAAGGTTGAAAGGTTAGGTAGCATATACCCAACAGGTTATGAGGCTTTTGACGTAGGCCTAGGTAATGATGAGCGGAACATTGAGTCCTTCCCATACACGCCATGTTGTTGGACCAGAGAAATAGGAGGAGCAGCAAACTAACTAAACTATATTATATGGTCCCGCCTCAAACATGATTGTGACCTCTTCAAAGGTACATCGTCAATCCGCATGTGATCATCACTACAGCGTGTGCACGCTTGGGGGTTCGTGGGCACCGTATGGGGTTCAACCAGTTTGGCTGGTGTGTCAGTACTCAGTACTAGATTCAATGGATGAGCTATGTAATCGTGTTCCTGACCGGTTTGATATAAACTTTTTTGTACTGGGTGACTTGGACTTATTTTATGTTCAATAAAATGGTTATGTGCATCGTATGATGCAGAGCCTGGGCTTATCCCCTTTCCAGCAATAAACAACATCTTTTCAGCAAGTATAGCTTGCTAGACTCCCAGTTCGTATCACTCAAATGCGTTCGAAATGAATCTCAAGCATCTGGCTTGCTTGCTTGAGATATCTCACTCATGTATGTAGTCTTGTAAGTAAGACTTTGTGGATGTATAGGCTCACATCAAGTTTACAGGAGCATGTCCCTGTGTTTGCAATCTTATTTTCTGGAAGGAAAACAAAAGATTTGCCTCATCTCATTTACTTAGGAAATGTGTAGTACGGTTTTATAAATAAAAAAGACCAAGATAGGTCATGCGATGATTTCTCATGGAATAGCAGCACTCGAAAATTCCAGGAGAACAATAGCCCAATTACGAGCGTCACTTTTGATTTTCCTGACAATGATCATCAGCATCCTAGCTTCATTTGGACATGGATTCCATCCATCCAAATATGGCAAGAAGTGAGCATTATCAAACAATTCATCGCCTTGCATTGGGCTCTCGTGTTGCAAGTCGTCTCATCCCACCTCTCACTAACTGAAGGCAATCCACTGCGATTTGTTTGTCGTGAAAGGCTAAAACATACCTTTACATGTTGCAACCCATGTTGTAGAGGCATTTCATTGGAAAGTATGCTAGTATGGCATAGACTACAGCTATGTCAACCTCTCGGGTGCATTATGTAGTCCACACTCCACACCCTATTTGGTATGATGACCGATGATACAGATATCTATACTTGGTTCATGCTATATTTACATCATATATAATGGCATAGTTTTGCCATCAATTTTTATAATGTTTTCTAGATGTACCTATTAATTCAGTGTCAAGTGTTAGTTGTTGTTTTCTGCTATTCTTAGACTTTTCAGAAAACCAATTTTTAGGGGACCAAAACTTTGAAGAAAAATATTTCGGGAAGTTTTGAGACGATACAGAGCAAGGCCCCCTAGATCTCCCGTTGGACCCAAGTGGGCCCCACATGGTAGGTAGGTGCGGCTATTAGGGAGGCCGCTTGGCGGGGCCGTGTGTGCCCCACACAATGCCTGTCCACCACGTCTTGACACCCCTTCCTTTATATATTCTTGAAAACCCCAGAATTATTTATCGAGGATCTTTTTTGTCACAACCACCTCTCTATTCTATGGAAGATCCAATCTAGAGGCCCTTTTCAAAACTCTTCGGAGGGGTAACTCATAATTCATTACGGAGATTATACATCCACCTTGTTGTCACCATATCCTTGCATGAGTAGTCCTCTTTGGACTATGGGTCCATAATGATTGCTAGATGTCAGTCTCTCCCTTGTTCTTCAATACAATCATCACGTGAGTTGGCCTACATGATTTTGATCCATTTGATATAATTCTTGCGGGGTGTTTGTTGTGGTGTGATGAATTTTTACTTTATGATTAGATTTATACATGTTCTATTCATTGATTCATCTGGGTTTTTTGTTGCATAATTTGTAGACATATGCTCTTCGGTCTATTAGTCTTGCACTCGCCATGTTTAGATGAATGATCTCAAAGAGAGAGTTGTCTATATTAGTTGAGTTCAATCTGGCAAGTAATCTACGGCGGGGATAGAAAGTGGAAATGGCATGCATTGTACTCCTGCTATCCCAAAATAAGTGTCTCAATTCTAGTATAACTTTCTATTAAAGATTTTGGGACAGAGGGAGTATTGTATTGTATTGTATTATATTGTGTTGTCCCCAAGGATAAAAAAATACTTGAGCACATGTCCTGGTACTGAACGTGGGGTAAAGACAATATATTATCAACGCAATGTAATCATTGTTAAGGAAATACCCAGTTTTACTTAACACCTTCAAGATGCATGCTAAATAGAGATCTTGGGGTGGATAATTTAGAAAAAACAAACAAACATGTTGTTGTCATGTCTGTTGTTCCTATTCAAATTAGAAGTCATTGTTATCATGGTTTATGCGATATGTGGGTGCTAGCGTAAGTGTTATACCATTTAATTTGTATATCAAGAAGTCATGAATGATATTGCACCCGTTGAGATAGAAGATATTGATATTACTATTAAGCTTGCAAACAGAGACACTTTTCCACCACTTTTAGTTATTGGATCACCACGAGATGATTTTTATCCCATTATATTTATTAGGATCTTCTTGAATACGGCTAATGCTAAGATTGATTGTACTAGGCAAACGGCCAATGTTAATTTTGGTGATGTATCGCATGAATTTCATTTCTCTAAGTTTCGTAGACAATCTCATGATAAAGATCAAAATCAAAATCAGATCCGAGGACCACGAATGCAACAGGCACGCGCGATAAAAGTCTGTTGGTGCCAACCGTAATCGATAATATAACATGTCAATTCTTTTTTTTCATGATAATACGCGTCTTATTTATATCATAAAGACAATAGTATAAGCCACGTACATACAGACACTAAAAAGACAACAGAACGCTACCCTTTGAACAAAGGAACTCCAGCCAAGAAGTAAAGTTACAAACAAGACCGAAGAATTCTCTGAGCTTGACACCAATGCCAGTCACCTGCCTCTGGCACCACCAAAATAGCCAT
>NC_053024.1:19947664-20130911 GCF_003073215.2 Triticum urartu
TACGCTTCTGGCCACCTCCATCTTGCAGCAGGAGACGAGAGTAGATGGTAAGTTCACCAAGTAGCATCGCATAGCATAATCCTAACCGATGATCCTCCCCTCGTCGCCCTGTGAGAGAGCGATCACCGGTTGTAACTGGCACTTGGAAGGGTGTGTTTTATTAAGTATCCGGTTCTAGTTGTCATAAGGTCAAGGTACAACTCCAAGTCGTCCTGTTACCGAAGATCACGACTATTCGAATAGATTAACTTCCATGCAGGGGTGCACCACATAACCCAACACGCTTGATCCCATTTGGCCGGACACACTTTTCGAGGTCATGCCCGGCCGCGGAAGATCAACATGTCGCAGCCCCACCTAGACCAACAGAGAGGTCAGCACGCCGGTCTAAACCTAAGCGCCCAGGGGTCTGGGCCCATCGCCCTTAGCACACCTGCATGTTGCATGGGCGGCCGGAAGCAGACCTAGCCTAGCAGGCGTTCCAGTCCAATTCGGCGCGCGCCGCTCAGTTGCTGACGTCACAAAGGCTTCGGCTGATATCACGACGTCGAGTGCCCATAACTGTCCCCGCGTAGATGGTTAGTGCGTATAGGCCAGTAGCCAGACTCAGATCAAATACCAAGATCTCGTTAAACGTGTTATTTTGAAATAACCGCGAACGCCGACCAGGGCCAGGCCCACCTCTCTCCTAGGTGGTCTCAACCTACCCTGTCGCTTCGCCACAAAGATCCACTCAGAGGGCCGTCGGGACAAACGTCCTTTCGGACCCAATCCGTGAATCACTCGCTTGTACTCCTACGAGCCGACCCGTCTTTAGTCACCACAAATATCATATATAAAGTATATAGTATATACCCGTGATCACCTCCCGAGTGATCACAGCCCGATAGTATAGCATGGCAGACGGACAAGAATGAAGGGCCACTGATGATAAACTAGCATCCTATACTAAGCATTAGGATTGCAGGTAAAGGTAACAATAGTTGTAGCAACAATGACAGGCTATGCATCAGGATAGGACTAACGGATAGCAGTAACATGCTACACTACTCTAATGCAAGCAGAGAGTAGAGTAGGCGATATCTGGTGATCAAGGGGGGCGGGGGGCTTGCCTGGATGCTCTGGCAAGAGAGAGGGGTCGTCAACACCGTAGTCGTACTGGGTAGCAGCGACGTCGGTCTCGATGTCTAGCGAGAGAAGAGGGGGAAGAAACAATAAATATAATGCAAACAAATTCATGACGATGCATGACATGACAAAGCGTGATGCTAGTTGTGCCCTAACGCAGTACGAGGTGGTACCGGTGAAGGGGAAAACATCCGGGAAAGTATTCCTAGTGTTTCGCGTTTTCGGACAGATGAACCGGAGGGGGAAAGTTGCGTGTTCGGTATGCTAGGGATTCGTGGCGGACGAACGGGTTGCGTATCCGGGTTCGTCTCGTCGTTCTGAGTTACTTTCATGTAGAAAGTATTTTCATCCGAGTTACGAGTTAAAAGATATGATTTTCTAAAGATTTAAATCATTTTCTGATTTTAATTAGTTATTTAATTCTAACATTATCCAAAACAGTGAATGATGACACAGGCATGACATCAGAGTGATGTCAGCAGGTCAACTAGTCGGGTGACCAGTCAAACCAGACAGGTGGGTCCAGTGGGACCCACATGTCATTGTCAGTGGGCAATAATAGGGGGTTTAGACTAACTAAATAGGTTAATTAGTGGGTGGGTCCTAGCAGTCAGTGTCTAATTAGGTTTCAGTTAATTAACTTAATTAATTAGCAGTTTATAAATTTGTTTTTATTTGTTTTATGGCATGGGGCCCGCATGTCAGTGGAAGTAGCTGCCACGTCAGCGAAGTTGACTTCGGTCAACGTGGCCAGTTGGGGCCCCCAGGTCCATAGGCAGCGACCCAGGGGGTGCGGCCCGCCTAGCCACGTCAGCGGACGGCACCGGCGAGGCAAAACGCGGGGACGCGGCTCGGGCGAGCGTCGGGTTTCGTCTACAGGGCACCAAAACGAGCGCGGCCGGGCGCGTTAGAACGGCGAGACAACGACGCGTCGGTTGGTGGTGGTTACGCGGGCAGTGGTGGCTGGAATCGAGCACGGCGAGCTCATCGGCGGTGAGGTGGTTCGGGCGTGAGACGAAGACGGCGACGCAGCGCGCTTCGGGGCTAACAGGAAGGCTAGGGGGGAGCTGCGTGATGCGCTGAGCACATAGGGATCGGCCCCGTGACCATTTGGTCACCGTAAGGGCGCCGGCGACGCGCGCAGGCGGCTGCACAGTCGGGTGAGTGGCGAACGACGGCAGTAGGGTGCAGACGGGAGAATTAAAGGAGGTGGGAGGTCCTACGCATTGCGGGGAACACGTTGCGCACGGGCTCGTGACCACTTGGTCGCCGGAGCCACGCCGACGACGAGCTCGGGCGGAGCCGCGTTCGGGCACGAGGTGGGGAAGGAGCTGCAGTGGCGGAAATTCTCGGGAAAGAGAGGGGAGGAAGCGGGGGCTCACCGAGCGGCACACACGGTGGCCCTTGGGGGTTTAGTAGCTGCAGGGGCATCGCCGGAGTTGGTGAAGAGCGGCGACACGTCTCGTCGGAGCAGAGGAGGAAGACGGCGGCATCGGGGCATTGCGGTGGCTCTGGTCTCCAACGGGTTGCACCAGTCGAAGCAGCGGACGACGGCGGCCCTTGGAGACACCGTGGGGCGGCGAGGTGGGCTCGGTGGCCGTGGCTAGGCCGGAGCCATGGCATCGGTGGCGCTCGGATGCGGAGGCGAATGAGGGGGAGAGGCGCGGTGGATCTGAGGGGGGAAGGCGCAGGAACCGAGGCGAGAGTGGGGGCGCGTGAGAGGCGGGATCGAGGAGACGGGGGCGTGGCGGCCTTATCCTCGCCCCGTCACCGGCGAGGGGGGTTCGGCGGGGACGCGCCCTATTCCGACCCGGGTCGGGGGAACAGGGGAAGGGGACGCGGCAGAGGGAGGCGGGCCGGGTGTGGCCAGCTGGGCCAGGTGGGCCGGCCGGTGTGAGCTAGGCCGCTTGGTCCAGGGGGGCTTCCCCCCTTTTTTGTTTTTGTAATTTCTTTCTTTTATTTATTTTCATTTTCTGTTTTATTTAGTTTAGGGAATTTAGGGATTTTGTAAAATTGTGTCCTCTACACAATAATTACCAGCGCAATATTTGGCACCCACCGAACAATTTTGTTTTGGCTTTTGAAAACGTTGGGCATTCATCACTAATTCATTTTTGAATTTGCAATGTTTTTGGAACTACCACATGATTAGCAACAGTAACATAGATGACATGGCATCATCAGGAGAGTTTTACTTTAGCCTAATTATCCGGGGGTTACATCCTCACAAGAAGCCCGAGAAGCTGGACTTGATACATTCCGATGTTTGCAAAATGTCGGTAAGATCTCTTGGTGGTGCTAAGTACTTTGTGACTTTTATTGATGACTTTTCCAGGAAAGTTTGGGCCTTCACTTTGAGGACCAAAGATCAAGTACTAGGTCTATTCAAGCAATTCCAAGCCTCGGTTGAGAGAGAAACTGAGAAGAAGATCAAGTGCATTCGCACTGATAATGGAGGAGAGTATATTGGGCCATTTAATGCATATTGCAAGTAGCAAGGTATTAGGCATCAATTTAGTCCCTCGAAGACACCACAACTGAATGGTCTTGCTGAGAGGATGAACAGGACAATTGTGGAGAGAGTTAGATGCTTGTTGTCAAGTGCAAAGCTACGCAAACAGTTTTGGGGTGAGGCTTTGATGACTGCAGTTTATATTATTAATCTCTCACCAAGTTATCCTTTGCAGGGAGATGTTCCTAACAGGGTATGGTGTGACAAGGACGTCTCATATGACCACCTGAAGATTTTTGGGTGCAAGGCCTTTGTTTATATTCCTCAAGATGAAAGGTCAAAGCTTGATTCGAAGACACGACAGTGTATCTTTCTTGGCTATGGTGGTGATGAGTTTAGCTACAAGCTGTTTGACCCTATAGCAAGGAAAGTTGTGAGAAGCCATGATGTTGTGTTTGTTGAAGACCAAACAATTGAGGATATTGTGAAGACAAAGGGGCAGGTTCCTCCTCAGCAGCAGCAAGACATGATTGATTCTGACCCAGTTCCTGCAGCTCCAGCTCCCGTGCAAGTTGAAGCAGATGCAGAAGATGTACAAGATGATGTACATGGTGGTGCAGGTGAAGAAGATGCTCCCCAGCAGTAGCAACAAGAGTATGATGCTGAAGTTGATGATCCGGATCAGCGGGAAGCACCAGCACCAGAAAGTCAACCAACTGCTCCACTCAGAAGATCCAACAGGGGTCGAATTCCTTGTAGCAGGTAACCCTCAGATCAATACGTGGTGTTATTATCTGATGGTTCAGAACCTGAATGCTTTGCAGATGCAATGGAAGATGAGCACAAGAAGGAGTGGAAAAATGCTATGCAAGAAGAGATGGATTCCTTGCATAAGAATCATACTTATGAGTTGGTGAAGTTGCCCAAGGGCAAGAAAATTTTGAAGAACAAGTGGATCTACAGAATCAAGCAAGAAGAGCACACATCACATCCAAGGTACAAGGCTAGGCTAGTTGTAAAAGGATTCGGCCAGAGAAACGGCATTGACTATGATGAGATCTTTTTTCCGGTTGTGAAGATGATATCCATAAGAGTAATCCTTGGCATGGCAGCAAGTCTCAACTTGGAGGTTGAGCAAATAGATGTGAAGACTGCATTCCTTCATGGTGAGTTGGAGCAAGAAATATACATGGAGCAACCTAAGGGGTTTCTTGTGAAAGGCAAAGAAGACTATGTGTGCAAGCTGAAGAAAAGTCTCTATGGCCTGAAACAAGCACCAAGTCAATGGTACATGAAGTTTGAAAGTGTCATGGGGGAGCAAGGCTACAAGAAGTGTAGCTCAGACCATTGTATGTTTATTCAAAGGTTCTCAGGTGATGATTTCATCATATTATTGCTCTATGTTGATGATATCCTGATTGTTAGCAAGAATATCTCTAGGATTGCTAAGTTGAAAAGGAGTTGAGCAAATGTCTTGCTATGAAAGACTTAGGTCCAGCAAAGAACATTCTCGGGATGAGAATTGAGCGAGACAGAAATTGCAACAAGTTGTACTTGTCTCAAGAGAAGTATATTGAGAAGGTACTTCAGAAGTTCAGGATGGAAAATGCTAAAGTTGTGAGTTGTCCACTAGCAGCCCATTTCAAGTTGAGCAGAAAGCAATGTCCTACCACTGATGAGAAGAAAAAGGAAATGCATCATGTTCCTTATGCTTCAGCGGTTGGGAGTTTGATGTATGCTATGGTATGTACAAGGCCTGACATTGCTCATGCGGTTAGTACTTTAAGCAGATTTATGTCCAATCCAGTAAGACCTCATTGAGAAGCCGTGAAGTGGATTTTGATATATCTCCGGGGCAGCACAAATCTAAAACTTTGCTGGCGGTGGTGAAGCCAAGCTGGTTGCCTTTTCAGATTCTGACATGGCTGGAGATGTTGACAGAAGGAAGTCTACTTCAGTTACTTGGTTACCTATGCAGGGGGAGCGGTGTCATGGCAAAGAGGCTGCAAAAATGTGTGGCACTGAATACAACTGAAGCTGAATTCATTGCAGTAACAGAGGCGAGCAAAGAGCTATTGTGGCTGAAACGGTTGGCTTGTGAGCTTGGTTTTAAGCAAGACAAATATGTGTTGCTTTGTGACAACCAAAGTGCTATTCACTTAAGTAAGAATGCAAGCTTTCATTCAAGGTCTACGCATATAGAGGTCCATTATCATTGGATTCGAGATGTGTTGTATTTCAAGAAAATGCAACTTGAGAAGGTTCACACTGATGACAATGGGACTGATATGTTGACTAAAGTGGTGACAAAGAAGAAACTTGAAGTATGCCGCCGGCTCGCTGGCATGGCTGCCGAAAGGCAGTGATACCCTACATGATGTCGAGAGGGGGAGTTTGTTGGGCTAAGTCCCTCCACATGGAGGTGTGTTGGCAGCCCAACATCAGCCCACATAAGTCCAACACATGTGAGTCGTTGATCCTCGTTGCATCCAACGGTTGAGAGTGCTTCCAAGGGAAGTGAAGTAAGGAGAAAACCCTGGCCACCCCACCCCTTGCTGGTGGTGGCTGCCATTCATGAGAGTGCGAGAGAGTACACACAAGAGAAACCACAACCTGAGAGAGAGGAAGAAGAAGAAGCAGAGGTTCTGTCCATATTTACTGCATCTGACTAGACAGTGTTCAAGCTGTTGATTGGAGGCTCAAACGTTCTTGGATCGACCACAAACTTGGTAAGCTCGTTCCTTACTTTGAGTACCTCGATCTGGTTAGCTGGTTTGAGGATTGGGTTAGTGGAGCATCTGATTTGAGAGTGGTTTTGTCAGCTCTTACTGCTGCAGTTTCAGAACAGAGTAGGTTTGGAGACGAACAGTTTGGGTAGGCAAATGATGTCCGATTAAGCTGAAATTTGGTGGGGATGTCAAGAACTCATGTGTCTACTTGTCTGCCAAATTTGGTGCTGTTTGGTTCAGCGGTTTAAGAGCAGTTCGCAAAATACTGAAGGGTACAGAAGCTGTGTAAACTCTGCTTTGCTGAAATCTTGCTTCTTGTGGTTGTTGTTGCTGTTGCCGGTTGGCAACGTGGAGAGTGTGTTGTAAATCTCTCTAGAGATTCTAGAGAAGACTTTGTACTCATCATTCTCATAGTGAAGTTGCATGGACCGGTCGGTCCACAGCCGTGGTTTTTTACCCCTCAAGTTGATGAGGTTTTTTCACGTTAAATCCCGTGTCACATGTGCATGTTGTTTGTCTTATTCCGCTGCTTACTTGTTGGTTGAAGCTGTCCTCAAAGTTCATCACAAGTGAAGGGGGCTTTGTAGTGTGCATATTTACCGTGTCGGTGAATTTGTGCAGCGCATTGTTGCTTTCCAGCCCCAACATTTGGATAGCTTGAAAGATGATGGCTTTTGGCCTATGTTCAAGTCATGTGCATTTGGTGATGAGTAATATGAAGGACATCCAGGTTTACAGGTTATTGGACAGCGGATAGCCAACAAGTTGAAGGGTTAGCCCTTAGCTGCAAAAAGTGTTGGTGCACTGTTGAAAAGAAACCTTGATGGTGGGCACTGGATGTCAGTTTTGCTAAGTGATGAATGGAAACTGCAGCAAGGGCCGGATGATATCATCCCTGCATTGAAACTTAGTTTCACACACTTGCCTTTCCATCTCCAAAGGTGTTTTTCTTATTGTGCACTATTTCCTAAAGGTCACATGTTTGATGGGATGGAATTGGTTCGCATTTCGATATCACAAGGTTTTGTTCCTTCTGGAAGTAAGAGAATGGAGGAGACTGGTTATCATTACTTGAATGATTTAGTGGACCGAGGTTTTTTTCAAAGAAGCACATACTATTGTATGCATGATCTGATTCATGACCTGGCCCATATAGTTTCTTTAGACGAATGTCATATGTTGGAAAATTTTGATTCAAGTAGTGGAACATGTCACCCAACTATTCGACACCTATCTATCAATACAAGATCTGCTTATAAGTGGAACACAAGTGCCCGGCATTATTCTCCCAATGATAACTTTCAGAGAAAGCTGGCTTACATTGGTGGAAAAGTGCAGACCAAAACGTTGAGCACATTAATGTTATTTGGAAAGTATGATGAAGGATTTTCTGAAACTTTTTGCAAGGTATTCAAAGAGGTGCAGCATCTTCGCGTTTTGAGGTTATCCGTACTAACTTCCAGCATAGACACTCTTCTTAGTGACTTTGGCAAATTGATCCATCTTCGCTATCTTGAACTAATATCAAGTGGACTAGGTGGACCCTTGCCAGAGGTTATATGTCGACTTTATCATCTCCAGGTTCTTGATGTAGAGTATTGCATGGATCTTTCTGCTTTACCACATGGCATGAACAATCTTTTGAACTTGAGGCATTTTGTTGCTCGAGGCGAATTGCATGCAAAGATTGCTGGAGCTGGAAGGCTAAAGTTCCTCCAAGAATTGAAGGAATTCCGAGTGGGAGAGACTGAAGACTTTCAGATTGAACAGTTGAATGGGTTAAAAGAATTGGGAGGATCTCTTGCAATTTACAATCTGGAGAATTTGGGTAGTAGAGAGGAGTCTAAGAATGCTGGATTAAGGGACAAGATATACATCCATGATATGTTGCTTTCATGGTGTAAGAATCGGTTTGGTGTGAGTTCTATTACTGAGGCACAGGTGCTTGAGGGTCTTCATCCAAGTTTTGGGCTCAAGCGCCTTCATATAACTAGTTATGGAGGTATTTGTTCCCCGACATGGTTGAGCTCCAATTTTCCACTCACCAGCTTAGAGTCCATCTATCTGGAGAATTGCACAAAATGGGAGATACTTCCGCCACTTGGGCAATTTCCACTACTTAAAACACTACATTTGATACAGTTGTCTGCTTCAACAGAAGTACCAGTTATGTACTGTGACGATTGGACTGAGTCTGAAAAGCATGTCATTTTTCCATGTCTAGAAGAACTTACAATAAGAGATTGCCCTAAACTAAGGTTATTTGCATTACCTCAATGTTCTTCCAGTGACAAAGGCTTTCACTCATTTTGTTGTCTCCGTCGTGTTAACATTTACAACTGTCCTCAGCTGGTTGACTAACCCCAGTTTGGTGAGATGAAATCTCTATCCATAATGTCTATTGAGGGAGTAGGATCATTTCCTGACATCAGATTATTTGTGCGAGCATTACATATCAAAGGGAGTGCTAGTGTGAGAACCTTGGATGAGATATTAACATCAATTTTGACTTACTGCAGGCTTAGTGGGCTTGTGAAATTAACAATTGCAAGCTTCCTAGATCTAGCATATTTGCCCTGAGAAAATTTCAGCCGACTTCTCTGCTTAGAGATGCTGGTAATTATGGATTGCCCAAAGTTTTTCTTGCCTGCTTATTCGTATAATCAAGGAGTCCCATCTTTGCTCAAGAAGCTTGTAATCCAAGAATGTGGTATAAATGGGAAGCAGTTATCTGACTTGCTGTTGCAATTGCCCTTCCTTTATTTCTTGACTATTGGAAGCTGTCCAAAAATAGCATCCTTGGCAGTTGGTGATCTGATTACTGGGAATTTCAGCTCCTCAACATCTTACAACCACTACTGGACAATTGATGGCTTGTTGCATATCCCACTTGACCTCTTAAATCGGCTTGAGTATTTGTGCATACAAGACTTCCCAGATCTGGTTCTTCTGTGCAATGAAGGCTTTCTTGGATTTATCTCACTCAAAACACTACACATAACAGGGTGCCCACATTTTTTCTCTATATGGACAGAAAAAGAATCCAGTGATAGCTGGTCCCTCCTACCACCATCGATACAAGACCTTATGGTTACTCACATGGATAACAGGTTGCTGTCTTTCATCCTTTCTAATCTCACCTCATTGTCCACCTTGGCAATATCACGGAGTCCAGGGCTGACATCTATTATTCTCCATTCTTGCACATCTTTAGAAACATTTATTATTGAGAAATGTGCTAGGTTATCTGCTCTGGACAGCATGGGGTCTCTCTGCAGTATCAAGCACATGCGGATTTTTGAATGTCCCAGTTTGGCTATACCTTGCGGCCCTTCATCTCCAGATGGGCAGAACAAGGATCTGTACTTTTTACTGCATCTAGAGAAGCTTGAGATTGATAACGCTTCATTCTTTAGCACAGCAATTTGCAAGAGCCTCCCCTCTCTCCAACATGTGGTGTTTTTCATGGTAATAATAACTCAGTATAGTTGCATTGGTGAACTTGTAGGGTATACAATGATTTCTCAATCACTCATTCTCTGCAGGCGAAGAATGTGAGATCGTTCACAGAAGAACAAGACAAAGTAATTTGTCACCTTACATCTCTTCATATTCTTGATTTTTGCTACTGCTCTGATCTCATATCGCTGCCTAAGGAACTGCATCGTCTTTCTTCCGTCAAGAAACTATCTATCAAGGCTTGTCCAGGAATTCTATCATTGCCAGAAATGGGCCTGCCGGCTTCCCTGCAGGAGCTGTATGTGAGCAACTGCAGTACAGAACTAAAGGAACAGTGTAGAAAGATAAAAAAACGTTAGATGCGTTTATGTTCTTTATCAAAAAAAAAGATGCGTTTATGTTGATAGACATGACTCAGATAGAAGTGTTTGTATGTAGCTGTCCGATTTGGTTGAGCCGTAGGTAGACACCAATGCATGTAGGATCATGTGAGTAGCCACCCAACTGATTTGGTTGAGTCATGTGTTATTGAAGTGATTCCAGGACTGGTGTATGAAGCGTGAGTTTAGCTGAGTCTAAAGCATATGCATGCAACCAAGTTTGCTATATAAGAGAAGTAAAGAGCAGAGAAGAAGGCTGTGAGGGCAGGAAATAATGTACTAGTCCTAGTGCCACCAAGGAGAAATGCCTCTGGGCTAAAGCAAATCCCTGAGCGTGTCTCCCTTGGTACGTATGTGTTGTGTGATAGTGGAGGAAAACAAACACCAAGATATTAACAGTTTGCTTTTGTGCAGTAGTAACACTAAACTTCAAGCTAACGATCTACAAGTGAATTCTTGGTCCAGTCTCATCATCTCTTTCTTCGTGGTTCAAAATCTGCATTTGAAGTTACGAACGGCTTAATTGTAAAGACAGTCCAGAGGTACCCACATGGTGTTGTACAATCCGCCGCTCACCTCGCCTGCCGCCTCCGTTTGTCTACATCAATGTGGCATTTAAGTCATTGGAAATTACCCCAGCTGTCCGTCTGCGTCACTGTGGCATTTAAGTAGTACTGCCACATAAACAGTATAGGCAAAATCATCTCATTCTTGCTACTCCCTCTCTGTTTTAAAATGTAAGGCGTATTCTTTTTGACAAGACCAGCATTTGACCGATAGTACTCTGGTATGCAATTCAGGGAATTTATGGAAAGTACTAACAATATTATCATCATTTACCCTCTATCACCGCCTTCCATTTTTGCATCAAAGTTCATGCAATTGTATTTCGATTTTCTTTGTTTCTCCCCAATAAAAGAACATTTGATCTTGAAACTTCGCAGATCAACAACACACAAGTACTACCATGTGCAGAAATAATTTCGGATGTTTTGGCGCAATATAAAAAAGGGCAGCCTGGTGATGTACAAGGGTCTGACCAGTTCAGATCCTTTGGCGCAATATAAATGTTTAAAAATGATACAACTAATTCAGAATTTGAAATTTGACAAACTTATGCTTCATCAAAAAAATTGGAAACATTTTATTATAATGAGTGGCACTTGTGTATAGTTGAACTGCAAAGTTTCAAGGTCAAATGTTGTCTTGATTGAAAGAAACAAAAAAGAGAAATTTCTAGATAAGGATAGCACGAACCTTGACGCAAACTGAAAGGTTTAGATACAGGGTAGAGTGGTATTGTAGTACAACAAATCCACCAAAATTCAGATTGTTTCTTAGGTGTTCATGTATGCTTAAGAGTACCCGTGGACGTGTGTGAACTGTTGAAAATACAAAATACATTCATCAAAGTAGTAAAATATTTCCTATTTTTTGTCAAAAGTTGTTAGCATGTACTGTAGCTGGTTTGGTTGAGTCGTAGGTGATAGGCAGCAGTCCTGGAGTGTGGATTGAGTGAGCCGGTCAGCACAAAAGTGGTTGGTTTGGTTGGGTCATGTGTGCAGGATCGTGTGAGTAGCCAGCCAACTAGCCAAGTGATTTGGTTGGGTCATATATATAGTCGTGGAGTGATCCCAGGAGTTGTGTGAGAGGCGTGAGCTTAGTTCAGACTTGAGAGGCTAACAGAAGCCTATACATGTAATCAGGCTTGCTAGTAAGAGGTAGCGAGAGAAGGTAGTGAGCCAGGAAACAGTGTAGCTAGTCTATAGTGTAAGAGATGTGAGGTGTAGTCCCAGCAGATAGTTGGAGAGAGGTCTGTGGGATTTTTGAGCGGATAGAGAGGTCTGTGGGATAGTGGAGGAAAACAAAGAGTTGTGGGATAATGCATACATACCAACATGATGCCGTACATGCTGACGGTGAGCTCACCTGCAGCGAGGCAACACTGCGCCTAAGCACGCCGCTCTTCACGATGCCTCGACGTAGCACCTTGGCCAGGATAGCTTGAATATCTCCAGCGAGGAAGGGACTCAAATGCTGACCTTTGGAAAATACATCTGTTCTTGTTCTGCTTCAATCACGGTGGCGTTGTCCGAGTAGTACTGCCTCATAAACAGAATACATTGTATTGGACTTCACTCTATGAACGCATAAGCTTAGAGAACATAATTTAGGTAGCCATGGTGTTTTGGTGGAACCACCTCTTCTCACACATTAGCACAACCATGAAACTCTCATGAATTTATCGGCAACTTCTTTATTAACGTATTCAGGTGGGAATTCTCTCCCACGGATATCCGTAAAAATAATATTAATGTGATTGGCGCTAGTAGCAGCTGGTTTGGACAAGCATAGTGATGTGGAGATAAGGCGTAGCCTATTTGTTGATGAGAAAATAGCACTGTGAAAAGGCAGGCCCATTGATTTTGAAAACGGTGAGTTTCAAGAATTTGTCAGGGTAATATGAATCACAATGGGACGCAAACGGCAATAGGAGGGACGAGGGCACCAGTCGTTACTCCCATTACTGGATCATATAATGTTTTCGGTGCAAGGGTTGGACAATATAATGTTTTCAGTTCAAAGGTCACAATTTACACAAACAGATGAAAAATATCTATCAAGATGTTTATTCCTTGTGAAACAGTCTTGAATATTTGAATGTCGACAAGAGACTTGCAAACAGTGGAAATGAGATGGTAACAGCCAAATCAATAGGTTATTATTAAAAAAGGGCATGGACAACACATCTGTATGTATTTGGCAGCTACACGGTGCCAGGCATGCCGTTGGAGGTAGGGACTGGTGAAGGGAAATACCATCGCCCACTAGTTGGCTTGAGAACTTGCACGCTGACTTGGCCAGAAGGACCAGTGCATAATACGAGGCCAAAATGCAGCATCTGATGGTTGAATTTCGTGCAACGGTCACACAAGGACTAGCAAGAACAAAATTGCACGCAGAGTGCGGTAATATACTCATGACTATATCCATGGCCATCTGATGATCTAGCCAGGTGGCTCGTCTATATATAGACCATCACAAGTCTGGAAGCTATATATTGGTTTAAATGGAAGGACGAAATCCTAGACTTAGTGGGATACTTAGGGTGTGTTTGGTTGGGGACGTAGAATGTAATGTTATGGTTCCATTCCACTAGAATGCGTTGGTTCCGTTTCTATGTTTGGTTTGGACAAATAGGTGAAATGGAACGGTTCCATTTTAGTGTTTGGTTGGAGATGTGGAATGGAATGCATTTTGGTTCATCTCACCTTTTGCATAAAAATAATGGTGTTTCTTCTCACATATATATATATATATATATATATATATATATATATATATATATATATATATATATATATATGCACAATTGTCACTAGTCTTCATATTTTTGACACATAATAAATAATTGCCAAGGAAAATACTACCTATTCATTAGGAAAAGGAAGCTAGCAAGGGGCAGAACATAATTATCTTCCCCATTAGAGCTTGCTGTGATTACGAGAAGCTAGCAAGTAAAATGGTCGTTACTGCCGCTAATTGCTGTGACTGCTTGCCGCTGCTTGCCCATCTGTAGCACGTAGCCCAGGGACGGGCATTGCAGAGCATGTGCGAGGAGGCAGGGAAAGCCGAGCAGAGCTGATGGACGATGGTGCCCACGTGGAGGCGGTGCCAGGAGGCCGAGCGGAGCAGGAGGTAGTGGGAGTCGCGTGCGCTGCTCTACCTCCCAGATCGGCCGCCGCGGCCGCTGCTCCGCTTGTCGGATCGGACGCCGCCGCCGTGGCTCTGCCTGTCAGATCGGACGCCCGCCGCTGCTCCGCCTCTTCCCGGTCAGACCCGAGGATCCCACCGCAGCGACCAGGTCGTCCTTTCAACGGGGAGACATGAGGGACAGGAGTGTGCCGGCGGTGAGACATGAGTGAAGGGTCGAGGCTGGGGCATGGTCGAGGGAGAGAGGGCAGAGTTAGGCTGTGTTCGGTTGGGAGGGATTTGGAGGGGGTTTGGCAGGGATTGAAATGGATTTAATCCCCTACAAGTCAAAACCTCCTCAAATCCCCTCCAATCCTCTTGTGAAGGGGTGTAACCGAATAAGGCCTTAGGGAGAAGGGAAGACGCGAGCCGTTCCGTGTGGTTCCTCCGATTTGGAGGTACCAGCGGGTTCCGCATCCGGGACGAATATGCCATTCCATGGAATGACTTGGTTCTGGTTCTTCGACCCAACCAAACGCGAGAACCACCCCTGGGAACGGGACGGACCCATTACATTCCAGTTGATGACCTGAACCAGACACACCCTAGCTACATACAACTCTTATGAGATATTGAAGTGAAACAAACAAGCCAAATGTTTTGCTATGCGACTGGTGCGATCAAATAACCTATGGCCAGAAACTGATCAGGCAAATGATGATGCGTTATAGGTTTTGTACCAGCTGGCTGGAAGCCATTTGGATCGGAACCTAAGCGGACAGAGCGCTTGGATTCAAGATCACTTTGTATCACTTCAAACAACACCCACATGTTGTTGGCTCAGCCCGCAGCGAGCTCGCCGGCAAAGAGCGCATCTCCCTCCACCATGCGGTGCATGGGCATCACTGGCATGTGCCGTCAGCACGTCCATCAAGTTCTCCAACTTTCCCGTATCAAGCCTCACTGTCGGAGAGCACCACAGCCGACGCCCCCACCAGAGAAGAAACGGCTAGAACATGTAACCTTGGAAGGCGACCTTAATGGTGTGAATTTTTCAGTTTCCCTTTTAAAAAGTGGTTGGAAGCATGGCGAGATGGAAGATGAGATCTGGTTCCAGCTTTATTTCTGAGGGCACCTTCAACTTTCGTTTTCTACATCGCTCATTCACTCCTTTTTTTGAAAAAAAATCTCTATTGACATAAGAGGTAAGAGTATATAATAGATCTGAGTCATTAATTTTTATTAAGTAGTCAGTCTAATTAACTCTTACCTTCTTATCTCTCATATGAAAAGAGGGAGTAAGAGGGAGCATGTCAAAATTGCTCAAAAATATGCGGCGGAAAACCTTCATATACATGGAAAGCACTATCCTTTTAGTTTTTTAAATAATAAATTTTAACGAAACATTACAAATGAAAAATGGTTCACGCATATTTGAGCCATGGAAGCCACAATATTCGCCGTGGATTTTATTGTGGAGTTTTCCCCCTCATGTTAGGTCTACCTCCTTGCATCATCCTTTGGCTGCGTTGAGTATCCCACCCCCACCCCGCCTGATCCCCGTCGGCAATCCCCACTCAGGCTGACTCAGGGGCGACCTTGTGTCACAGACCGACTTTGGTGCGATTGCTTGGAGGGTAGGCGCGCCTTGGGGTCTGGATCATGAGATACTCTTAGGTGTCCAGGGTTTCAAGGATGGTGTCTAGTTTGTCTATGGATCATGACCTTGAAAAGATGGTGAAGAGGCTCGGATTGTCTCAAGCCAATCTTGATGATGTGGTGTTTGAGAAGGAAGAATTGCTACCGGCAGGGGCAACCTGCTGAGTGGCCATCATCAGACTCCACATAGGTTAAGAGTATAGTGAGATTATTTTATAAAACATGAGAATTACATGGGATCTAGCTCTGGAAGTAAAGTTTAGATCATTGGTGGATAATTTGTTCATATCAAAGTTTTTGTGCCTTGGTGATTTGGACAAAGCAATGGAGGAGGTCCATCGCAATTTCGTGGCAGCCCGGTTATCCTAGCTTCGTATGATGGATTCTCTAAGACGTCTAGAATCGACCATTTCCAGTTCAAGATTTGGGTGCCGATTCATGATTTGCCAGATGGGTACAACTCAATGGTAAAGTCTCTGCCTCAAAGGTGAGGGAGTTTGATGCTGCTGAAACAGCCTCGAACGACTTCTCTTGGAATTTGTATGGTGAAATATTGAAAATGTCAGATCTTTTTGGATTAAATATGAGCGGCTTCCAGATTGGTGTGATGTATGCGGCATGATTAGACATTTTCGTACCAAGCACGAGGACCGAGTTCACCCGACATTCACCCTCATGTTTAATGATCTTGTTTCTGAAAAAGACCCATAAATTAACTATTTAAAAAAGGTTATTAGGATCGTTCATTACAAAATTCACCATGCAGGGCGGAACACTATTAAGAACAATCCCATCAGATCTATTAATAAAGCTAAACTTCGCAATTTTGTGAGCCATCCCATTGGCTAGCTGGTTGATTTTCGCAATTTTAAAATCCTTGATCATCCTGGATATACTCAAGGCTTCTTTCTTCATATGAACAAGAGGAGACATGTCAAGCTTCTCATTTGCAAAGAAATAACGAATAAAAGCACAACCAGTCTCCAGAATAATGGACCGGTGAAGAGTAATAACAATATAAATGCCTGCCATGCATGGACGCAGCTCAGCTTCATTCACGCTGGAACACTGACATAAAAGTCCCACAAAGAAATAATAACTTCACCAGATGAGTTCCTAGTGACCACCCCCACACTGACAGCATTAATACTCTCCACATAACTCGCATGGACATTGATCTTGATGTAATCATAAGGTTTCCACACCACATGATCTTGTAATGGTGCATAAACTGGTATAGCACCTCCCATTTCCCCCTTACCTTTGTTACTAGGAACAACCTCAATAGTATCCTGATAGGATTCCTTCCCCTTTCCAATAATTAAATCGTTTCTCAGGTGCCACGCTTGCCAGAAGAGAAACAAAATTTGCTCTCGCTGTTGCAAGCTCAAATGCCAACAAAATCAAAAGCCAATCTGGTCTCGATAATTTGAACAACTCTTCATCAGGAATATTCTACAACTCTCTCAAAGCCAATACATAGCACTAGCCATTGAACAAGTAACAAGAGCATGAAAAGTGCTTTCATCTTCTACTCCACAAATAGAGCACATACCTGAAGTAATCTGATGGTGTTTAACTCTATTAGTCTGGACCGCCAAGCTATCAGATGCGGCACACCATGCAAAAATGCTTATCTTCTGAGGAATATTAGCCTTCCAAATTAGATTCCAAAGCCTTTTTTCTCCGTTTGGTTCGCCACTAGATTGACCCGCTTTATCCTGACTATCCTTCAACTTAAGCGCTAAATTGCACGCACTTTTAACGAAAAATATACCATTCTTCTCATAGTGCCACGCAATAAAATCCTCATCCCTAGAAGTGTGGATATGAATCTTACGAATCTCCTATGCATCATGGCGACGGAAAAGATACTTAATAAAATTTTCATCCCAAACCTTTCTCCCGCTCAAGAACAAATCGAAGACCCACTTCAATCTAGTATTATGCCTTTTAGCTGAAATTTTAAGGCCAGAGCTCCTAGGTAACCAATTATCCCTCCGAATATCAATGCTAGATCCATCACTCACCCGCCAAATGACTCCCTTCTGAAGAAGTTCCAGACCATGCATAATACCTTGCCAAGTCACTCATGCAGACTGCGGAACCACCGTATCAAGAATATGTCCTAGAGGATAATACGTTGCCTTCATCAGCTTAGCACACAACGAGTCCAGATAAACGAACAACTGCCACACTCGTTTAGCTATGAGGGTTTGGTTAAATAATCCGAGGTCCTGAAATCCCATACCTCCCTTACTTTTAGACCTTGTTAATTTTTGGTGGGAGATGAGGAAGACAGAAGAAAAACACATTTGTGTTTAACGATCTTTGATCTACTTTCTAGTATGCTCACTGGTGGTCATGGTCGTGGTGGCGCGCGTAGTGATAGGCCGAGAAGGGGTCGTGGGCATGCTTCTCAGGGAAGCCATTTTCAGGATGAATTCTCTGATGCTGGTTACTTTGAAGAGTTTGCCAGGGGGCTGAAACTCATGACCGTTTGGTGGATTTATATGAGGAATATCTGTTGCATAGCTTGGAGATCATCTAATAAAAGAAGCTTGTTGCGGTCAGTGCTGATGCACAGAATAATTCGTAATGATAGTATGATAACAATAGGAGGACACCTATGTTACGAAAGTGGACGCCTCAATATACAACATGCATTTCAAGCTTAGCAGATATGTGTTTTCCCTTGCATGTATGCATAGTTGTGTGAGTAGCCAGCCAAGCAATTTGGTTAAGTCGTGAGTTTTCGTTGAATGATTCCACTTAGTGATGGTGTTTGGCATGAATTTAGCTGAGGCTAACAGCCTACACATGTAGCCAAGTTATCTATATAAGAGAGGCCAAGAGGAGAGGAAAAGGCTGTGAGGAACCAAGTTTGCTATTTGGTTAACAGTCGGAAACAACGCACTAGCCTCTAGTGCCACCAAGGAGAAATGCTTCCGCGCAAAGCAAATCTAGTGTTTCCCTCTCGGTGTGTGTGTGTGGTGGGTTGTGTAAAACAAGGAGAAAGAGTTGTAAGAGTGAAGGGAAGAGCTGTGAGATGCAGCCCCACCAGTTAGTTGACTAGGTATGTGGGTAGTGGAGGAAAACAAAGAGTTGTGGGATAGTGCTATTCGAACAGACAATGATGGTGTCGTATATGCCAACGATGAGCTCACGAGGGACAGAGGAGCTTCTTATCCATGCCGGGATGTAGTACGCACATGAGCACATATTGCATATCTCCAATGAGAATCGGACTGCATATCCTGATAGTTGGAAATTACCCCAGATGTTTGCCTGTTTCATTCTGTGGCATTTAACTAGTACTGCCATATAAACATTAATTTTTGAAAGAACATAAATAGAACATATTGTATCGAATTTCACTCTATAGACTCATAGGTTTAGACAACTAAGTTTGAAGGTAGCTATGATATCTTGACGAACTACAACTCTTGCCAATATGTTGGCAAGCTTGTGCGGTGACATATTTTCAAGTTTTTTTAGGGAACGTAAGCGCATCTTCAACATGGTGCCGAAAAATGGACTCACTGTCCATCCGCATCTATGGACATGGATACAGGAGGGTGTCATCCAACCGCATGCCCAAAATGTCTACCTCTATTACAAGGTTAAGCAGGTGAATGTAGAAATTAACCATGTTGTCCCAGTACATGTAGGATTAGGAATAGGAGCAAGTACGAGTCCTAACTGTATTAGGATTTCTAGTCCAAATCTGTTTCCATAGTCCCTCATGGACGTGTACAAAAAGCACCCCAGGGGTGTTGCTTATAACACATTGGAAAAGAAAAGAGAAAAGTAATAGTAAGACTCGATACGAGCCTTTTGTATCGGTTTCCTCGGCACAACGGGGTGCAAACATCAATAGGGGGACAACGGTATCAGTTGTTACCCCAATTACTGTATCATGTAATGTTTTTAGTGCCAAGATTGCAGTTCACTGAAGAACTAAACAAGAAAATCTCTCAGAAAGTCTTGTCCTGTAGAAATACACTTGAAATTTGAAAACGTGCACACAAGACTCAAACACATTAAAATAAAATTTTCATAAACACTAAGAGTGAGACAATAACAACCAAATTGTGAGGGTATAATAAGACGCTATAGATAACTTGTTTGCATGTATCACGTACACATGGCCAGACAGATCTTTGGAGGCAGGGACCGCATGGGAAAGGGAAGCACCATCCACTAGTTGGCTTTGCATCTTTACTCAAAATTTTAGACTTGATTTTGCACGCTGACCAGGTCACTTACAACCATGACATTAACGTATGTAGTATCAATTAGAAAATGCTTTATTTTGCGAGAAAACCATGGCCTTGGAAATAATCAGTTTTCGTATTTCAAAATTTGAAGTCTTTCTGTCTAAAGATGCAAACCATTGCGGGTTTTTTTGAACCATGCAGGAGGAGTGCATGTATTATACTAAAGAGAGAGGGAGCAATACACGACCAAAGTCCATCAGAGTTGCAACAAGGACAACCTAAACTACTGCAAACAAAGAAGACCCAAAGGCCTAACCACCAAAATTGTGTACAAACACCGCAAACCGAATGAAACTAGTGTAATACAAAATGACCTAGACTTGCTTCTGCCCATTGCACCGCGTCAATCTTAATTTGATTGATGATTCCTTGAAGCGGTGTGTGCGAATTTTAAAAAATTCTGCCATTTCTTTCCCTCCATAAACTCTATATAATTAGTGGTACCACAGTGTTCAAGGAATTCCTTCTGGGTTCATGGACTCTATTTTTGGCGTCTTGCCACCAATCCTGGAGATCAGGAGCATTTTGGGGGATGGCCTCACTCAGATTTGCCCAAAGAAGTACTGAACTCCAAAAGATGGTCCCTACATTGCAGCCCATGAACAAATGATGAACTGATTCTTGCGCAATGTTGCACAAACAACATGCAGCATTACGAGGCAAATCACGCTAAGCTAGACGGTCCGCTGACCAGACACGCCCCTTGATGACCAACCGGAGGAAGAGCTTGCATTTGAAAGGAGCCCAATGCTTCCAAATGGTGTAAGCAGTACTACACATAACGGATACAGCGAAGTGTACTTTATAAACATATTTTGCCGAGTAGGCACCTTTATAATTCCACGACCAGATCCATTTGTCTTCGGCACCATGTGTGATTTGAACTTCAGAAATCGATCACCTCCCATAAGGTTAAGACCTGATGGAAAATGTGAATATTTATTTTTTCCTTTATGTCTTTGATCCATACTGCACTAATCATTGCTTGTGCTATTGTTCTTCTCTCCCCGACAACCGGAGGCACGGAATTGAAAACATCTAGTGTGATATCTTCTACTGTGGCACCATTGATCCATTTATCAGTCCAAAAGAAACATCTATTTCCGTTGCCTAACTCAACACGAGCAGCATCATTTAGTAGACGCCTTTCATAATTTTCCAAAGGGTTTAGTAAGATGCTGCATGCACGATTATTTGATGTACGTGCCTTCCAAGCCCACCGCAACAGAAGCGTGTCTTTAGGAAATACAAAATGTTAGAAGAAAAATTCTTTGTTATTGGAGTGGTGTCCAGACGACCAGGACACATATATCACTAGTCCATATGCAGCAGCAGCAGATGATTTAATTTCCAGTAAGAGTCGCACATGTTGTGTAGGTTTCCAAATAAAAGTTGTTTTATCTTCTATTTGCACAAAAAGTGGTCTTGTAAAGGTTCGGTAACTTCAAGATATGGCCTCGACCAAATAATCCTCCACTGGCGTGCTCATTCCTCACAGCCAGCGCAGGAAAAAGACAACACCGATTTTTCCAAGAATCTAAGTGTAGTGTCTTATTAGATAACTTCAATATATGTCCAGTTTTTGGGAGAGTGGTCTTCTAAATGTTGGATAACTTCAATATATAGCCTTGGCACTTTGGCAGTACATCATAATGGGCCGCATCAGCAACAGGGTGACAACAAAAGAAGTGCAGTAGCACCTTAAACCAATTGTAACTCCCATTGCTATACCATAAAATGTTTTCGCTGCAAAGATTACAGCTTAGTCAAGAGTCAAACAGATACAATCTCTTGAGAGGTTTCTTTCTCGAGAAAGACTCTTCTATTTGAAAATATTGTACGCTGACTTGGTCAGCAGGACCAGTGCATAACACGCGAGGCCAAAATGTGCAGCAACAACCGGTTTAATTTCCTGCTATAAGGGTCACACATGGGGTGCATGCATGCATTCTTCATGGGAAGTGAAGGTAAACAGAAACAAGGTATGACTAGCTCGAACGAAATTGCACGGAGTGGGGTAATATACTCATGATAACATACATGGCCATCGAGTGATCTATGCATGCATGTTGGCTCGTCTATATATAGTCCATCACAATGTGTGGGAGCTATAGCTTTAAGTGGAAGCGCAAAGTCTTAGACTTCGTGGACTATTTAGCTACATATACTACTTCTATGAGATATTGGAGTGAAACAAATAAGCCAGATGCTTTCCTATATGACTGGTACGATGTATGATCCCTTATGTATTAGCTGGCTGGAAGCCCTTTGGACTAGAATCTAAGTGCATAGGGCGCATGGATCGTAAATCATTTTGTATAACTTCAACAAGCACCCACATGGTGACGGCTCAGCCAATCGTGGTGCTCTGTCGCGAAGAGACTTGCGCCTTCCACCATGTTGTACTCGCACGGCACGGGCATGTCCCGGCATGTTCATCAACTTCTCCAACTTTCTCATGCCTAACCTCACCGTTGGCTAGCACCATAGTCGCTGCCGCCACCAGCCAACAAACGATAGGAATATTTAGCCTTCAGTGGCAACTTAATTAGTGTGAAATTTTCAGGCAATGTATCTTGGACTGAATGTGGGTGATGTGAGATCTGGTAGCGCAATTAGAAAAATGTAGAAGAGTAAATGTATCATAGTCATAGGTCCAATAACTATTTTTGGGGTTTCAAGCTAGTCCAAAAATTATACAAGTTGTTCATCGAGAGCCCTAACTTGCCCAGATTAGTGTTGACCTGCTCATGTGGCGCTTGACGGTTGCCATGTCGACATAGTGTGTGGAAAATAACCCTTACAAAAATACAATTTGATATCCACTCTCAAAAATTCCGTACAACCACGTTGAAGAAGCGAGGTGTTTTTCATTCTTAAAAAAAGGCACATCATCACGATGCACACAGACAGAAGGAGTGGGATGTATTGGTAGGTTTGCTGACACTTACCAATACTTGCCACATGTCCACTTGCGCACCACCTTGCTTACTTGCTGTTTCGCCTTGAAAAAAAGTACCAATATGTGAAACTTTTGATGAAAGACACCTTAAATTAAAACTTTGAACAACAAGATAGTATACGAAGAAGCCATATGTACAACATATCTATGTATGATCTCAGCTCCCGTCGAACAGATACGCACGAAGATTGCTAGCTTCTGCTTTTCCGGTGCAGCAGCTATATGTCCGATCCTGAATTTCTCATGGCGACATCGTCGTGGATGTCGTGGATGTCCGATCCAGTCATAGGGGATGTGTTTGGGCGCACGGTGAAGATGGTTATTGCAAGGGACGCTGGATGGAAGGGCATACCGGCCACTGTCCCATCGCGTAGAGGAAAATGTTCCAATCGCTCGGCCATGAGAAAATCACATTCGGATTGCTGCTGCATCGAAGAAGCAGAAGGTAGCAATCTTCGTACATATCTGATCAGAAGCCACGAGAAGCAACCAACCAAGCGTTTGAGCAGGTATCGTCCGATGGTAATGTTGGGTATATGGCCAGCCAACTGATTTGGTTGAGTCATGTGGTCGTCGAGTGATTCCACTAAATGGTACTGTGAGGCGTGAATTTAGTTGAGGCTAAGAGCCTACACATGTAACCAAGTTTGCTATATAAGAGAAATTAACAGGAGAGGAAAAGGCCTCTTGTGTTTCTCTCATGGTGCTTGTGTTGGCGTGTGTGTTTTGTAAAACAACGAGAATGCGTTGTGGGAGTGAAGGGAAGAGCAGTGAGATGCAGCTCCGGCATTTAGTTGAAAAGAGATATGTGAGGTAGTGGAGGAAAACAAAGAGTTGTGGGACACTGGAAACATACCTGCATGGCGTCACTCTACGTGCCGACGGTGAGGTCACCAGCGACGAGGCAAGCATGCACCTCTTCTTACTGCCGTTTCGTATCATCACTTGTAGAAAAATGGTCAAACGTGAAGCACATTAGTGCCGGTTTGAATTTGAGCCGGCAGGAATGTGTGCATTAGTACCGGTTCCAACGGCTAGCCGGCCACTCTCATTAGTACCGGTTCGTGGCGAACCTTTAGCACCGGTTCGTGCCACGAACCGGTACTAAAGTGAGTGGTGGCAGGATGTTGTCAGTCCGGGGCCCCTCCAGCACCTTTAGTACCGGGTCGTATCACGAACCGGTACTAAAGGTTGTCCTACATAGACCCTTTGTCCACCCGAGCTCGCTCTGTTCTTCCCCTTTCCCGTCTCCTCTTTGTTATTTTCCCTCTTCCTCTCAAGCTCATCACACATTTTGCCCAAAATTTGTCACGATTTGAAGGCCCTCATCCATTCAAATGATCACAAAGGTTAGCAACTTTGTCCTTTCATCTCTCATTGCTAGATTAGCTCGTGCAATGCTTTATATAGTGATTGATTTTTGAGTTTAGTAATTTGGGAGGAATTATATATATGTGTTAGTATTTGATTTATATGCAATTTGAGGTCAAAAATAACACTTAGTTTGCATATGTAGGTGTGGTTTACTTAGTACCTTCTAAATCTCCGTCGTAACCACCGTCGATCGCTCGCAACGTCCCGTCGCCGGCACCACCTTGTGGTGAGCCTCTTGTTCATGAAGTTTTATATAAAAAATTGATGTTTGTGTGATTTGGATATATAGTTACTCGTATAATTATCTTACCCATACGTTGTTTGTTATACATAGTGCCATGGTTTTGATATCCGTCCCCGTCGGCCCTCGTCCGGGTTATGATTCGGATGTGGTATATTCTCTTTTAAAACTATTCATTACATTTCGTGTTTATGACAAATTATGCCCATCAAGTTGACATAGATATTTGTATGTAGGAGGTAGTTGAACCGAAAATTCCAACCGACCCTATTGTCGAGAGGTTAAATTTAGTTGAAAGAGAAAACGAGGATTTGAAGGAAAAATTGAAAAGAATTGAGGGGGAGAAGATGGAATTGGAGTTGCATGTTGCCGATGTCGTCGATGATCACAAGATTAAGATGGAGAAAATGCGCTTGAAGATTGGAAAGATTAGAAAATATGCCATTCATAGTGAGGCTTGGTATCATTATGCTGTTGGATCAATTGTTACCTTAGTTGCGATCTTGATTGCATTTGTTGTTGCACTTAAATTCTTTAGCTAGAGAGTTATTTGTTTCTTTAGCTAGAGAGTTACCTTAGTTGCGATCATGTCCACCTGTTTGAGTCCGGTTTCATGCCCCACTACAATGTTAGGACCAAGCATGGAGAAAGAGGGGTTATGATGGAAGACAGTGAAGAAGAAGAGGACGACGACTACTATCCTGGCCATGGGTTCCCTGAATACGATGATACAACAATGAGGGAAGAAGCTGAGCCGGTAATGCGGGAAGAAGCTGAGTCGGTAATGCGGGAAGAAGCTGAAGAAGAGGCATCGGATGAGCCCGTTGATGATCTAGGTCGGGCTATTACCGATGCAAAGAGAAATTGCGCAAGTGATTTGGAGAAGAAGATGTTGCAGCGCATGTTAGAGGATCACAAAAAATTGTTGTACCCGAATTGCGTAGGTGACAAGAAAAAGCTGGGCACCACACTGGAATTGCTACAATGGAAGGCAGAGAATGGTGTATCTGATAAGGGATTTGGAAAGTTGCTGGTAATGATAAAGAATATGCTTCCAAAGGACAACGAATTGCCCGAGAGTACGTACGAAGCAAAGAAGGTTGTCTGCCCTCTAGGGTTAGAGGTGCAGAAGATACATGCATGCCCTAATGATTGCATCCTCTACTGCGGTGAGTATGAGGATTTGAACGCTTGCCCAGTATGCGGTGCATTGCGCTATAAGATCAGCCGCCATGACCCTGGTGATGTCGAGGGCGAGCGCCCCAGGAAGAAGATTCCTGCCAAGGTGATGTGGTATGCTCCTATAATACCACGGTTGAAACGTTTGTTCCAAAACAAAGAGCATGCCAAGGCGATGCGATGGCACAGAGAAGACCGTAAGAAAGACAGAAAGTTGAGAGTACCCGCTGACGGGTCGCAGTGGAGAAAAATCGAAAGAAAGTACGGGAAGGAGTTTGCAGATGACGCAAGGAACGTATGGTTTGGTCTAAGCGCAGATGGCATTAATCCTTTTGGGGAGTAGAGCAGCAACCATAGCACCTGGCCTGTGACTCTATGTTTGTATAACCTTCCTCCTTGGTTGTGCATGAAGCGGAAGTTCATTATGATGCCAGTGCTCATCCAAGGCCCTAAGCAACCCGGCAACGACATTGATGTGTACCTAAGGCCATTAGTTGAAGAACTCTTACAACTGTGGAATGGAACAGGTGTACGTGCGTGGGATGAGCACATGGGGGAAGAATTTGACCTAAAGGCATTGCTGTTCACGACCATCAATGATTTTCCAGCTCTCAGTAACCTTTCAGGGGATACCGCGCATGCACGCACTGTTTGGACGATACCGACAGTATATATTTGGCTAATTGTAAGAAGAATGTGTACCTGGGACATCGTCGATTTCTTCCGAGCAGGCATCCCGTAAGAAAGAAAGGCAAGCATTTCAAAGGTGAGGCGGATCACCGGACGAAGCCTCGCCACCGTACTGGTGCTGATGTACATGATATGGTCAAGGATTTGAAGGTGGTCTTTGGAAAGGGTCCTGGTGGACAACCTGTTCCGAATGACGCTGACGGACGCGCACCCATGTGGAAGAAGATATCTATATTTTGGGACCTGCCCTATTGGAAAGACCTAGAGGTCCGTTCCGCAATCGACGTGATGCACGTGATGAAGAATCTTTGTGTGACCCTGCTTGGCTTCTTGGGCGTGTATGGGAAGACAAAAGATACACCTGAGGCACGGGAGGACCAGCAACATATGCATGGAAAAGACGGCATACATCAGGGTCATGCAAGCTACGCTCTTACCAAAGAAGAGAAGGAAATCCTCTTTGAATGCCTGCTCAGTATTAAGGTACCGTTTGGCTTCTCGTCGAATATAAAGGGAATAATAAACATGGCAGAGAAAAAGTTTGAGAACCTAAAGTCTCATGACTGCCACGTGATTATGACGCAACTCCTTCTGGTTGCATTGAGGGGGCTTCTACCGGAAAACGTACGATTAGCCATTGTGAAGCTATCTGCATTCCTCAATGCAATCTCTCAGAAGGTAATCGATCCAGAAATCATACCAAGGTTAGAGAATGATTTGGTGCAATGTCTTGTCAGTTTCGAGTTGGTGTTCCCACCATCCTTCTTCAAAATCATGACGCACGTCCTAGTTCACCTATGTGAAGAGATTAACGTTTTGGGTCCTGTATTTCTACACAATATGTTCCCCTTTGAGAGGTTCATGGGAGTCTTAAAGAAATATGTTCATAACCGTGCTAGACCAGAAGGAAGCATCTCCAAGGGCCATGAAAATGAGGAGGTCATTGAGTTTTGTATTGACTTTATTCCTGACCTTAAGCCGATTGGTGTTCCTGAATCGCTGCATAAGGGCAGACTGGATGGAAAAGGCACGCTAGGAGGGGAACAAATAATATGTATGGACGGAAATTCTCTCACTGAAGCACACTACACAGTTCTACAGGATTCCACCTTGGTGGCTCCGTATATGGATGGACACAAGAATTTGCTACGCTCCAAACACCCGGAGCGGTCTGATGACTGGATTACACGTGAACAAACCAGGAGTTTCGCCAGCTGGTTGCAGACACGTACCATGCATGACGCCTCTATTGAAGATGACTTGTACTTGCTGTCCCAGTTACCATCTTCGAATATAATGACTTTCAAAGGGTACGAGATAAATGGTAATACATTTTACACGATCGCCCAAGATAAGAAGAGCACCAACCAAAACAGTGGTGTCCGCTTTGATGCAGAAACCAAGACGGGAAAGGAAACATATTATGGTTATATACAGGACATATGGGAACTTGACTATCGACGTGGTTTGAAGGTCCCTTTGTTTCGGTGCAAATGGGTCAATATGACATGAGGCGGGGTAACGGAAGACCCGCAGTATGGAATGACAACAGTGGATCTCAACAATCTTGCGTATGCAGACGAACCATTCGTCCTAGCCAATGATGTGGCACAGGTTTTCTATGTGAAGGACATGTCTACCAAGCCGACAAAAAGAAAAGATAAGGAAGCGAATGCATCGTACAATGAGCCAAAGCGGCACATAGTTCTTTCTGGGAAGAGAAACATCGTGGGAGTGGATGACAAGACAGACATGTCAGGAGATTATGAAAAGTTTGATGAAATTGCTCCATTCACAGTGAATATTGACCCGAGCATCCAGTTAAATGATGAAGATTTTCCATGGCTACGGCGCAAAGGGACACACGCGAAGAAAACGTTTCACACCCAAAGATCTGGGATGTGATCGGCTTCACTATCATCACTTTCTTCTGTGTTTCACACCCAGGAGGGAATCTCTCTAATAGTTAGGGTAGCTAGTTATGTGTTTTGGCATTTGAAACGCGAAGAAATTTTATGTGCAAGCAAATTCTTTCATGCATTTACTGATTTTTTCAGCTCAATGGCCCTGAAATTGAAAAGCATTTCAAATGAACTCAGAAAAGGTTGAAAGTTGGCATGGCATCATAATTTCACCCACATAGCATGTGCAAAAAAGTAGAGAGGGTTACCGCAAAAACTGGATGCACTTCGTGTACAAAATGGACAATCTCTTTCGAAGTATCAGGGTTTCAGACGAAAACTCAACCGTTACAAAGGCATTTCATTTTTTAAATAACCTAAGTATTACCAAATTGAATATAATGATAAAACACACTAATATTAAACATAAGAAAAAGAATCACTGAAAAATCTATTTTCAAAGTTAAGTTATTCACAAACTAGTGATTCACACAAATTTCAAATAATTCAAAATTTAAACTATTCAAATTTGTAAACTACCGGTACTAACATAAGTTTGTAATTTTTTGTACCTAAAGCAAAAATATTCACAAAAAAACTCTAAATACAGCAAAAAACAACTCTAAAATAAATAAATCAAAAATAAATAAAGCAAAAAAAATAAGGAAGAAAGCCCACCTACTGGGCCACAGCGGCCTGCATACGACTAGAAACCCAAATTTTAGTTGGGCCAGGATGTAGGCCCGCTAGCCCAGTAGGCCCAACAGGGCATCACAGAAGAGGTAGGCCCAGAAGGCCTGCTTAAGAGAGGAGCTCGAGACAGCAGCGACGGCGGGGCTTATAAGCAGGTGCGAGTGCCCCTCGGCTAGCGAGGTGGGACTAAACTTTTGCGCCCCTCGCCTGGCAGCGCACACCCTTTAGTACCGGGTCGTGGCTCCAACCGGTACTAAAGGGGGGGCCTTTAGTAGCGGTTGGTGCCACAACCCGGTACTAAAGGGGGTGCGGTTCCCGCCGCTTCGCCTGGCCAAAACAGACCTTTAGTACCGATTGGTGACTCCAACCGGTACTAAAGGTGGGTTCTATATAAGAAAACACTTCAAAAAAATTGTCAGTTTCTCATCTCTCCCTCCTTCTTTCTCCTCTGCCCCGTCGCCGCCGCCCCTCGTCGCCGCCCCCGTCGCCGTCCATCGCCGTCCTCGTCGCCGCGCCCCGCCCCGTCCTCCCATCATCCCCGCCCGGCCCGTCCTCCCGTACGTCGTCCCCGCCCGGCCCGTCCCCGTCCCCATCGTCGCTGCCCCGTTCCCGTCGTCGCCGTCCCGTCTCCGTCCCCATCCCCGTCGCCGCCCACCGCCGTCGCGCCTCGCTGGTGAGCTCCTGCCCCGGCCGCCAACCACACACACACACACACATATTGTTATAGAATTGTTAGCAATCTTTCTGTTTTTTAGTTACAGAATTATTAGAAATGTTAGTTTTAGTTATAGAAATGTTAGTTATATAGAAATGTTAGTTATATAGAAATATTAGAAATGTTAGTTATATAGAAATGTTTTTTAGTTATAGAAATGTTAGTTTTAGTTATAGAAATATTAGAAATGTTAGTTTAGTTATAAAATTTAGAATTTGCATTTATGAAATCACAATCCATCATTAAAAAAAATGTTACTTTACTTTTGCGGCATATAGTATTTGTTGTCGACGATGCCCGGCCCGCATCCTCGCCGTCGACCCGTTCGCGACAACGTCCTGCTTCAGAGGACCCATGTCCAGGACTGGGCTCCGCCAGGCTGGCACTAGGAGGTGCTACCTTCAGGGGCGCGACGCTTGGTGAGGAACCCGGCCCCGGGTCCTGTCGTCGACCCTCATCTCCTTTGGTGGCGTTCGCGTGGGCCACTTTCGGTGCGGAGGGAGCCGGCCCCGCCGGAGGTGGTACGTCGCCGTGTCAGGGAGGAGGACGAGCACGTCCATCGCTACATGGCTGCTATGGACGTCAGGTTCTCAAATACCTGGCAGGTTCTTTTGGGAGATCACCCGAGCTATGATCCAGTGATGGTTCCTTCTCTTTGGGTGTTCACCGCCCGCACCTCAGGAACCGCGAGTGGCCTAGATTAATCTGTAGTATTCGATCTTTATTAGCTTGCTAGCTAGCTAGCTAGTGATGTATTCGATATTATATCTATTATTCGAGACGATGTATTCGAGATTATATCTATTATTCGAGACGATGTATTCGAGATTATATCTATTATTCGAGACGATGTATTCGAGATTATATTCGATGATGCTTATTATGTACTATGATTGATTCAGTTTTTCCTTATTAATTGATTGCATCCATGCATTGTAATTTGAATATATTTCTTTTGGATTAGTTAAACAAAACCTATGGCGGAAAATACCGGCAGAGAGGGAGAAGAGGCTCTGTTCAATATCATACGCAATCCTCGCGGGCTAGATGATGATCAGAATGAAGAAGATTATGACGGCTCCGAATATCTAAACAACACCGGGGAGGGTGATATGATATTCGATCGTGACGACCGAATTGATGAAGTCATGAACTATGAACATGACGAAGAAAATGTTGATCTTGAAACAACAAAGACCGGCGAGGTATATATATTTATATAAGCAGGCATCTGGTGATCATCACATGTTTTAAATGACATGAAGATATATTAAAGAATAGATCTTTCTTCTTTCAGCCATCCGGATCAAGCAAATCTTCAGGCAACAGGAAATGAGGCCCGAACAAAAAGTTGAAGGAGGGCGTAAAGTACAATATCGAGGCCATCAAACCTAATGGCGAACCATTAGCGCCTAAGAAGATTGTGGACAAGTTCATTCGTCAGTGCGGAGTTCTTGTGAAGGACCAACTCTCGATCTCCCTTCAAGAATGGAGAGAGCCAGCAAAGCCACGTCCAGGAGTTACTTTTGTCGACGATAGACAAAAACTTCTGCTTTGGGAAACGCTCATGGAACATTTCACCCTACCAGATCATTTCACAGATGCAGATGTGGAGAAAGTCAAGGACGCTGCTCTTAGGAAGATGGCGGTTGCATTCAAGAACCACAAGATTCGTGAATGGGCCAAGTACGTCAAGGGAGGAAGGGAGACTCCATTATTCGAGGGAACACTAGAGAAACAAAGTGCTCATTGGGACAATTTCGTGAAATTCAAGGATTCGGAATTATCTAAGGAACGGTCGAGAATAAACAAGGCCAATGCCGCAAAAAAGGATAAGTTCCATAAGCTGGGGCCAGGTGGCTATGCGGTGGGAATGCCTAAGTGGGATAAGTCTAAGAAAGAGATGCTGGATGCAGGTGTCACTCCAAAAACATTGAGCTGGCCCCAGGTGCAGGACTTGGTTCTATGCGCATGGGGGGGGGGGGTTGGACCCGAAGATAGGCAAAGTTTCGAAGAAGGCATGTCTGGACGGAGCCGAAGATAAGCTACTTGTTGCAATAGAAGAGGCTCGATCGGGGGTGTTCAGCCCAACAGAGAGAACGACGAGCTTATGCGTAACCTGGGAAATCCTGAACACCTGGGAAGAACATGAGGCATGGGCGCTATGCCGTGGTATGAGGGGTTTTCGGACTGGAACGCCGACTACAGAACCCGTGCGAGAAAGAAGATTGCGGAGGAGAAGAAGAGGAAGATGGAGGAGGAGCAGAGGAAGCTAGACTATGAATGCCTTCAAGGCCTAGAATCAGCGCATGCGGACTTGGCAGTCAAATTCCAGCGGCAGCAGGAGCAGATCGACTCACTTAGCCAGCAAAGGGGTTCTCAGCAGCTAGCGGATGATCCACCATTTGATAGCACCGTCCCATCCATGCCAAGAAGTAGTGTGGGTTCCGCCCCGGGCGACGCATTGCTGGATAGCTACCCAGTGGATGACATCATGGAGAACACTAACTGCGAGCTACACTTCAAAATGAAGAACATATCCATGAAGGTGGCGGACGCCCTTGCTTTTACAAATCCCCCCGAGGCAACCTTCCATTGCAACCCGCTTCCAGCAGGCCATGCTCGTGTCTTGGTTGATGAGGTGGTGGACCAATATTCGGGGCTAGAGCTTGACATTCCTGGAGGTGACGATGAGCACACACTGGGAGAGGCCAACCATCGTATCATCCTATGGAGAAAGGATTGCATCATCTTTCGAAGGCCACTGACACCGCGTCATCCGACTCCTCGTCGAAGTCCGCCACCGAGTTAGCAGACTCCCGCTCCTCCAAGTCCACCAACGCGTCAGGCCACTCCTCCTCCAAGTCCGTCACAGCTTCAGGCCACTCCTCCTCCTCCAAGTCCGGCAAAGCGTTAGGCCACTCCTCCTCCAAGTCCGGCACAGCTTCAGGCCACTCCTCCTCCTCCAACTCAGCCACATCAGCTGTCTTCGCCGCCTCAGCAATCACGGAAGAGAGCTGCCTCAGCTATGGTGCGTAGCGGTACAAGTCGAGGTAGTACTGGAGGTACAGATGAAGGCAAGCGATTTCAATATGGTCCAAGCCTCGCGCCTCTTCCGCAGAGGCCTTACGACAAGTCCGCGGAGGAAAACGTAGCCATATCGAAGGCCGAGGTGGAAGCCCATTTTGCACCAAAACCGCCATCGCCGCCAAGGGAGAAAGTGCCTGTGGAAAAGATTGACAACTTCATTCGTATGGCTAGAGCACCAGCTCCCAAGCCTGTTGACACAGACTATGAGCACCACATCAAGAAGTTAAATCGAGCACGTCTACAGAAAGAGGCGAGCTCGAGCTCGAGCAAATCAGCTGGCAAAAGGAGCAGTAAAACCGTTCCCCAGCTGGGAGAACAGGCAGCGCAATCAATCCCCCCGCTTGTTGTGCCAACAACACATGAGAGTAGGCGCGCCCAATATTATTGTGGGCAAACTGTTAACGTTCCCGGGGTGGGCGACATGGTAATAACCGAGGACCATATTGCGCAGGCTAAAGCGATCGGGATCACTGTTGGACAACTCCTCGATATCGAGCCCATGTCTTCGACTAGAGAGGAGGAAATAAAATAGAAATATGTCCGGGGCCAACCTTTGGTCGAGCCAGACGAGGTCAAGAACCTCCCAACGAGAATGTATGAATTGCATCGATGGTACATGGACATTACCAAGATTTCCAATCGAGAGTCCCTCATGGTGAATGTCAAGGAGGAGCATTACTACCATGAGAAAGCTCTGGCCGTTGAGTATTCAGAACTGTTTCAGCTATACAATCAAGACGCACTCGACAAATCTATCGTCAGTTGCTATTGTCTGTAAGTGATTTATTTCTGTAATTTATCTTTCAAGCTAGCTGTAGTGATCATTTTGATCAATCATTACCTGTAATTATCCTCACTATATTCTTTTCTGTGGTATTATGCAGGATGAAGATTTATGAAATGAAAAAAGGTGGACGCTATGGCATTGGGTTCGTTGACCCAAATACCATTAATGAATACACATGGAAATTAGATCCATATTACGAAAAAAGTGTAGAGGAAAGCATGCTAGAGTTCTTCAAACTCCTCAAATACATTGAAGATATACTACTTCCTTACAACTTCGAGTGAGTCACACTGTCTTGTACTACAAATTCTGTTTTTGCCTACTAGCTAGCTACATGTTTTTGCTTACATATGCCCGCTTAATTAAGACATGCAAATGTGTGTGCATGCAGATTTCACTGGATCTTGTTAATCATTAAAGTTGATGAAGGAACAGTTGAAGTACTAGACTCACTACTTAAGAAAGCAAGTGACTACACCATCGTGAAGGGGATAGTCAACAGGTAATTTCAATCATTATTAACTATATCTCGGCCTATTTAATTAGTTCGTCATTTCCTGATAACAACTATTTAATAACCCATTTATTCATTTTCTTTGTCGACGGGCAGGGCTTGGGCAAAGTTCATCAGGGCCACTCCAGGCCCATGGAACCAAAATCTGAAATGGTATCGACCCCAGGTAAGTAATTAAGTACTACTAGCTAGCTGCCATCTCTTTAATTATCATGCTTGATTAATTATTATTTGATCAAATTCCATTCTCGTAAAGGCCCTAAAGCAGGCGCCGGGGAATAATCTGTGTGCATACTACGTTTGCGAGAACATTCTCATGATGGCGTCCGAAAGGAGCAAATCTCAAAGACAGGAGTGGGTACGTTTGTTAGAAAACTATTCACAATTTTTACACCATTATCGATATCTAGTCACACAATTAATACACATGCATATTGATCTCCTTCTTAACAGTTCAAAGAGGTGCGGGAGAAGCTCCTAACAGAGGAGCACATACAAGCAATTCAAGAGGAAATAGCGGGATTTTTGCTCGACCAGGTCATAGATCCCAAAGGAGAATACTATTACCCGCTACCGCCCCCATGAACCACTTCCAATTGTTATCGTGCTCCGAAGGCACCAATTAGGCTAATGCCACTAGCTCCGAAGGCACCAATTAGGAGAAATTGTATATATATATATACATGTGTGTATATATGTGTGAATTAATTAATGGTGGTTGTGAGACATTCGATGATATATATATATATATTATGATCGGTTCTACTAGAAATTCTATTTATATATATGCATAACGTGTACAATATGTAGTATCGTAAAGTACCAGCAAACGAAAAAGAATTAAATGGAAAACACAAAATTAAATGAAAAAGAAATCATAAACCCAACCCCCCCCCCCAACCTTTTAGTACCAGTTTGTGACACCAACCAGTACTAAAGGGCTCCCTGCCCCCGAAGCTGGCTCGTGCCACGTGGTTGCCCTTTAGCACCGGTTCGTGCTGAACCAGTACTAAAAGGGGGGGGCTTTAGTTCCTACAGTTTAGCGCCGGTTACGAAACCGGCACTAAAGGGCCTTACGAACCGGTGCTATTGCCCGGTTCTGCACTAGTGCATGCAAGCGAGGGCAACATGCATATCTCTAATATGAATGGGGCTCATATGTTGATCAATAAAAATTACCCCAATTGATCGTCTATTTTATTCATTGCGGCATCTGACCAGTACTACCACACAAAAAGAAAACATTGTCTGGGATGGATTTGAGGGAAGAGAACCAAGTTTAAAGGTAGCCACAGTGCCTTTGCCTAACCACCTTTCCTCGCTCACTAGCACAAGTCCCCCAACTTGTTAACAATATTTTGACTAATGTATGTGTTCAGGTGAAAAACCTTTGGTCAAAAATAAAGAATAAACATAAAAATGTAAGGCATACTTCTCATTAAGACAAATATTTGACCAACAATTACTCTAGTATGCAGTTCATGGATCAGATTTTCTCCTCCGAAATTTAAACCGCCTATTGAATTGATATTTTGACGGTGCCAGTGGCACTCATCCCTCATCAATCTTTGTCACATATGACATGATGATCAACGCTGCTCGGAGCCTTTGGTAGCGACCAAATTTTGTCGCAACTGACTGCATGCTTGTTTGGGCATGGTCTTCACTTGCATGACATCTCATGTCAAGATCATGTTACACATGAGCTGCTGGGATGAAAAGTGGTGGCGACAACACCTATGCCTTCGATTTTGTGGTCCTTCTCAAAAAAAATTGAAAAGGAGGACAACCCCCGGCCTTTGCATCCTTCTCAAGTACCCGGTCTTGAGCTCCGAAGTGATAACCCTAGGTTTGACTCTAGTTGATTATATCTACAAATGGTGGTGTTTTTGTGTCCTTACCTTGTCAACGGCATTACTCGGATTTTCTCAAACTTTATCTCCAGGATGAAAACACGGGATATCTAGCGGTTGGAACCCGCAACGATGGATCTTGAGCGATGTTCCCTACTAGAAAACCTTTCTCAATGTCCTCTTGAGGTCAAGAAGTTGTTGGTACGAATGGTCTTCGTCCTAGGCATAACTTCGATCGTGAATGATTTTACTCTTTGATGGCATGATTCATTGTATCTGTGCAATGGTGTTTGTTGCTACTTGTGATCTACGTTGGGATTTCCCCGAAGAGGAGATGATGATGCAGTACAGTAGAGATAAGTATGTCCCTCAGTTATGAAACCAAGGTTATCAATCCGGTAGGCGAACCAAGTACCATTGTGTAAACAGCACCTGCACACAAACAACAAATACTTGCAACCTAACATGTAGAGGGGTTGTCAATCCCTCAACGGATACGAGCAAGATTAAAAGATATAGTTTTTGATAGATAGAACTGACAAAAATACAAAACAAATAAATAAAATAAAATTGCAGTAAGGTATTTTTTGTTTTAATATATGATAGAAAATAGACCCGGGGCCATAGTTTTCACTAGAGGCTTCTGTCGAGAAAATAGTATACGGTGCGTAAACAAATTACTGTTAGGCAATTGACAGAAAGGCAAATAATTATGACGATATCCAAGGCAATGATCATGTATATAGGCATCGTGTCCAAGATTAGTAGACCAAAACAATTTTGCATCTACTATTATTACTCCACACATCGACCACTATCCAGCATGGATCTAGTGTATTAATTTCATGGAAAAATAGAGTAATGCTTTAAGCAAAATGACATGATGTAGACAAGATAAACTCACGTATCAATAATCCCCATATTGCTACCCTTAATAAGTGGCGGAGACAGGGGGGTGCCTCCCCTAACATCTGTGATTTAGGCCTAATATATGAATACTAGAAATGTTTTTTTTGCTAAAATGGATGTTTTTGATGGATTGGCCCACCCCAACAAGGTTGAACAATACTCGACCCTCCTCATCCTATTTTTCTGGCTCCACTACAGCCCTTAATAGTAATGATACATGTGTGGCATGTCTCTTTCTATCATTGAGATTGAACACTGCAAAATCAAACCCATCACAAAGCACCTCTTCCCATGGCAAGATAAATCAATCTAGTTGGCCAAACCAAACCAATAAATCGGAGAAGAAATATGAGGCTATAACAATCATGCATAAAAGAGTTCAGAGAAAACTCAAATAATATTCATGGATAGATCTGATCATAAACTCGCAATTCATCGGATCCCAACAAACACACCGCAAAAATTCATTACATCAAATAGATCTCCAAGAACATCAAGGAGAACATTGTATTGAAGATCAAAATGAGAGAAGAAGCCATCTAACTACTAACTATGGACCCATAGGTCCATGGTAAACTACTCAAGCATCATCGAAGGGGTAGCAAGGATGATGAAGAACCCCTCCGTGATCGTTTCCCCCTCTGGCAGTGTGCCGGAAAAGGCCTCTAGAATGATTTCATGGTTCTGGAACTTGCGGCGACGGAAAAAGTATTTCGTGGACTCCCCTGTAGGTTTTGGAATTTTATAGTATTTATAGAGGTGGAGGTCGGTCAAAAGGAGGCTCGTGGGCCCCACTACCCACCAGGGTGCGCCAGAGGCCCCTGGGGCACCCTGGTGCTTGATGGACCACTCCTTCATCCTCTGGTTACCTCCTGAAGATTCCAGGGTCTCTTATTGCCAGAAAAAAAATCTCCAAAAGGTTTCGTGGCATTTGGACTTCGTTTGGTACTAATATTCTGCGAAGTCAAAAACAAGCAAAAAATAACAACTGACACTGGAAACTGAGTTAATAGGTTAGTCCCGAAAAATGATATAAAATTGCTTGTAAATGTATGTAAAACATCCAAGATAATATAATAGCATAGAACAATCAAAAATTATAGATACGTGGGAGATGTATCATTTGTTGTGTGCATCCTAGTCATGTAGATGTCGTGTGTATGCTCATTGTGTTTATACACTAGTAGAAAACGGAGCTTTAAAACCGGTTCATAAGGGCCTTTAGTGGCGGTTCCATAACCGGCACTAATTGGTGGGCACTAAAGGCCCTCCCCTTTAGTACCGGTTCGGCACGAACCGGCGCTAAAGTGCCACCACGTGGCGTGAGCTCGCGCCCTGGTATGGGGGGCCTTTAGTACCGGTTGGTGTTACCAACCGGTAATAAAGGGTTTATTTTTGAAAATTTTGGATTGTTTTTGATTTTTTTCGATTTTTAATTTTTCTGAATTATTTGGTGATTTAGTCTCTAATCACCTCTCTTAACTGCTGAAGTGTGGATCACTCATTCCAAATCATCTATCTTCCCGACTGGTCACCCATCCCTCTCACTACTCCACAGCCCAAGCACGCTTAACTTTCGGGTTCTATTCTCCTTCGTTTCCAAGTCTGCACTTGTTGTTTTCCTCACAATAGTAAGATGTCAATCCTATTAACCCTTAGGAGTTTAGCTTGAGCATGAAGTCACACATTTCATTGTTTGAGTTTGAAACTATTATTCTAAAAAACAGTAATTATTTAGTAACACTAATATTTCTTGAATAAGTTTGACCATAGTTCGACCACAGTTTGACCATAGTTTGACCACAGTTTGACCAGATTTGACCAAAATTCAAAAAATTCAAATAATTATTTAGTAACACTAATATTCTTGAATAATTATATAGTAACATTAATACTTCTTGAATTAGTACTTTGACCAGATTTAACAAAAAAATTTTGAAAAAACTTAAATTTGACCATATCTTTTTTTCCTTTTGGCATGCATAATACCTTGCCAAGTCACTGACGCGGACTGCGGAACCACCGTATCAAGAATATGTCCCCGAGGATAGTACGTTGCCTTCATCACCATAGCACACAAAGATTCCGGATAAATGAACAACTGCCACACTTTTTTAGCTAAGAGGGCTTTGTTAAATAATCTAATGTCCTGAAATCCCATACCTCCCTTACTTTTAGACATTGTTGAGGAAATCGTTAACTGGTAACTGCTCGGTTGGCTGGCGAGTAGGGGATTAATAGGCTAATCGGCAAGTTAATCGGCCATTTAATCAATTAATCGGACAATTTATCAGTTTACCGGCTACTCGGTGACCCTATGAGTAGGGATTAATTGGCAAGTTAACTGGTTAATCGGATGAATTCTTGAACAGGGCTTTTAGACCTTTTTAATTTTTGGTGGGAGATGCGGAAGACAGAAGAAAAACACATTTGTGTTTAGCTATCTTTGATCTACTTTCGACTATGCTCACTGGTGGTCATGGTGGCGCGCGTAGTGATAGGCTGGGAAGGGGTCGCGGGCATGCTTCTCAGGGAAACCATTTTCAGGATGAATTCTCTGACGCCGGTTACTTTGAAGAGTTTGCCAAGAGGCTGAAACTCATGACCGTTTGGTGGATTTATACGAAGAATATCTGTTGCATAGGTTGGAGATCATCTAATAAAAGAAGCTTGTTGTGGTCAGTGTTGATGCACATAATAATTCATAATGATAGTATGATAACAATATGAGGGACACCTATGTTAAAAAAAAGTGGACGCCTCAATATACAACATGCATTTCAAGCTAAGCAGATATGTGTTTTCCCATGCATGTATGTAGAGTTGTGTGAGTAGCCAGCCAAGCAATTTGGTTAAGTCATGAGTTTTCGTTGAATGATTCCACTTAGTGATGGTGTTTGGCATGAATTTAGCTGAGGCTAACAGCCTACACATGTAGCCAAGTTTGCTATATAAGAGAAGCCAAGAGGAGAGGAAAAGGCTGTGAGGAACCAAGTTTGCTATTTGGTTAACAGTTGGAAACAACGCACTAGCCTCTAGTGCCACCAAGGAGAAATGCTTCCGCGCAAAGCAAATCTAGTGTTTCCCTCTCGGTGCGTGTGTGTGGTGGGTTGTGTAAAACAAGGAGAAAGAGTTGTAAGAGTGAAGGGAAGAGCTGTGAGATGAAGCCCCACCAGTTAGTCGACCAGGTATGTGGGATAGTGGAGGAAAACTAAGAGTTGTGGGATAGTGCTATTCGAACAGACAATGATGGTGTCGTATATGCCAACGGTGAGCTCACGAGGGACAGAGGAGCTTCTTGTCCATGCCGGGATGTAGTACGCAAGTGAGCACATATTGCATATCTCGAATGAGAATCTAACTGCATATCCTGATAATTGGAAATTACCCCAGATGTTTGCCTGTTTCATTCTGTGGCATTTAACTAGTACCGACCATTAAACATATAATTATTCGTGAGTCATACTAAGGCACTGATTTACTCACTAGAGAAATTATTGTCTAGTGTAACTCGATTTAATTGTACTTCAATCCCTTGATGCGATGTAGTGAACTATAGGTTTAGAAACTAAGCTCTGAATGTGAGCGTTGATATCTTGCGACCGTCTCTCTCAGCTACCACGCTTCCTTGGCGACTGATCTTAGTGTGGCCTTAGCTGTCTCTCGGATCCAATAGGTGTCGCTGTTGAACTCTTGACTGAATTATTGTCTTCGGGAAGCTTCTTGCGTACCATCGATTTTACATCTAGTTGTGCTACGCTACCTATTTTCAAGCATTTTCTAGTCATAGGAGAACTACCTCCTAGCGCTCGTCTAAATCTCTCTAACCTTCTCTACTGTTTGCCGACCAAGATGGCAGTCAGGTTCAGTGGTGAGATCGTTCTTAGTACCGATATCCCTTCGTTATAGCGTCTGAACTCTTCGCCTTTGTGGAAAGTGGACTTACAGAGAGTATGGGCCTGGGCCCTTGATCGGGCTGTCAGTCCCTCACAAACCGCATCTCGCCGCAAGAACATCGGCATTCGGATACAGTTCAATCACTATGACTATCTTCTCATTCTCCTCTTATATTACAAGGTTAGCAAGTTGTAACTGTGGTTTAGACTTTAACCATGTTTGTCCCAGTCCCTACTATAGTAATTAGGATTACGGAGCATATAGGAGCCTCAACGAGTTTAGTTCACAGCGTTGCCGCTTCTAACCCACGTATTGCTAATTAGGATTGTCTCGTCCAATTACTGTTTCAAATAGTAATGTTCCCTCATGGACGTGACAAAGACCCAGATTCGTTGTAGTCTGCGTCTCTAGAAATAGCACCACTTCTGGCTAGAAAGAGAAAGCTGCGAATCAAGCCCGATCATGGGCTCTTTCTCTCGTACTCTACGAGCCTTTAAAAAGTAAATGAGTATTCACAGCAATATCGGCGTGCCTTCTGAACTGTCGTCGTCGAACCTAGCATCTCTTATACTCGGGCAGAGGTACACGTCCTTCTACCTTTTCAGCTCATGTTTCAGCTCACTCTATATGCATGTATGTTTTTCCCGTTCTGCTGGCCTCTGTCATTGCTCGTTCTCTTCACGTAGTTCATAACACGAATAAACGTTAAATGCTTTCTCGAGCCAGACTTCTGAGTCTCTTCCTCTTTCGCACTGTCTTCGACATGGACTGTTAAGCGACAGTATTGCTACACTCTCAATTAATTCATGTCTTGCATCAACTATCATTATACTAATCTACCCCGACTTATCTCTCTCCAATCTCAGTTATGTGATTGTGTTCCGACTAAACAACTAATTGTGAGGTTTAAGGGCCCAATTGCGTATAATATATCATGCTATTCGCTATTATCGTTCTAGTCCTTGTAGTATAATAAGACGTCTTGATAGTATTCTATCACGTACACATGGCTAGACAGATCTTTGGAGGCAGGGACCGCATGGGAAAAGGACCATCCACTAGTTGGCTTTGCATCTTTACTCAAAATTTTGGACTTGATTTTGCATGCTGACCAGGTCACTTACAACCATGACATTAAAGTATGTAGTATCAATTAGAAAATGCTTTATTTTGCGAGAAAACCATGGCCTTGGAAATAATCAGATTTCGTATTTCAAAAATTGAAGTCTTTCACTAGTAGAAAACAGGGCTATGGTCCAGGCCGGCTCAGCCCATTAGTCCCGGTTCAGTCTACAACCGGGACCAATGTGGGCATTGGTCCCGGTTGGTGAGCCCAGGGGGCCGGCCGGGCCACGTGGGCCATTGGTCCCGGTTCGTCTGGACCTTTTGGTCCCGGTTGGTGGGACGAACCGGGACCAATGGGCCTCGCTCCTGGCCTCACCACCATTCTGGTCCCGGTTGGTGGCCTTGAACCGGGACCAAAGGCTCTCACGTGTGTGCTTCCTTCATGTCATGCTAACCGGTGAGTGCTGTGATCTACTTCTCCTATTCACCTCTCATGACGAGCGGTGGCTCCAAGGATTGGATCCCTGCTCCGCCCATGTTGTGACGTTTTTCTTCCTCAGAGTTAGAAGTGTAGCCTCTTTGCCTAGATACGCATTAGGGTCGGTACAGTCTGTGCATTCTCACGGGAGATCTAGAGTATGTTCAGCTCTCTCTGATAACCCGATTCGCGATCGGACAGTGTACCAGAATTATCATACCCCCTCGCGCAAGAGCAGAGCCTCAAGACAGTGCTCTGTTTTTTCTGGCCGAGGGGGAGAGGGCTTTGTGGTGCTCTAGCTCACCTCCTATGCACATGAGGTGTTCGATGGAATGCCCGAGCCACACTACTTAAGCTTTCTCCTCTCGAAGCTCGACCTCCAAGCTCCATTTTCCTCGAGATTTGTCTAGATTTAGCGGTCCGTCACGCCCCGTCCCCGTCTTCACCGCCGTCGATCACCCGCACCGATCTCATCACCGACACCACCGTGGTGAGCCTCTTGTTCTTATCTTCTTTCTGAAAGGAAAAATATTCTTACTTGTATGTTTAGATAGATACTTGTATCATTTTCTTACATTTATTATTGCATCTTATATAGTGCGATGGTTTTGGTATCCGCCCCCGTCGGCCCTCGTCCTGTCTATGATTCGGATTTGGTATGTATATTATCTTTATAACTATTGGTTCATTTATTGTTTATGAAAATTATGCCGACCAACGTGACATAGATTTTATTTATCTAGGATGTATGTGAATCAGAAATGCCAACCGACCCTATTGTCGAGAGGTTAAATTTAGTTGAAGAAGAAAACAATTTGTTGAAGGAAAAAATAAAAAAATTGAGGAGGAGAAGATGATATTGGAGTTGCATGTTGCGGATGTCGTCGATGATCACAAGATCAAGATGGATGCAATGCGCTTGAAGATTAGAAAGATTAGAAAATATGCCATTCATACCGAGGCTTGGTATCATTATGCCGTTGGATCAATTGTTACCTTGGTTGCGATTATGATCGCATTTGTTTTCGCATTGAAATGTTTTACATAGTTTCAATGTATGGTTTAATTAATTAGATGCTCTGGAGAGCTATATGTTGTTAGATGAGAACTATGTATGCACTTTGGTTTTAATGTGATGATGAACTTCTATTAATTTGGACACTTAATTATATATAATGCACGCAGATGAACCGGCAATGGATGTACGGTGACAGACACACCCGCGAGTACATTAAGGGCGTGCATGAGTTTCTCGATGCGGCTGAGGCAAACAAGCAGAATGGTTTTATGTGTTGTCCATGCACTGAATGTGGGAATACGAGGTCTTACTCTAACCGGAAAATCCTTCACTCCCACCTGCTTTACAAGGGTTTCATGCCACACTATAATGTTTGGACGAGGCACGGAGAAATAGGGGTTATGATGGAAGACGGCGAAGAAGAAGAGTACGATGACAACTATGTGCCCCCTGAATACGGTGATGCTGCAACGGGGGGAGCTGGTGAAGATCAAGAGGAACCAGACGATGTGCCCAATGATGCTGCCACGGGTGAAGCTGCTGAAGATCAAGAGGAACCAGACGATGTGCCCGATGATGATGATCTCCGCCGGGTCATTGTCGATGCAAGGACGCAATGCATTAGTCAAAAGGAGAAGCTGAAGTTCGATCGCATGTTAGAGGATCACAAAAAAGGGTTATACCCCAATTGCGAAGATGGCAACACAAAGCTCGGTACCGTACTGGAATTGCTGCAGTGGAAGGCAGAGAATGCTGTGGCTGACAAAGGATTTGAGAAGCTACTGAAAATATTGAAGAAGAAGCTTCCAAACGATAACGAATTGCCCGACCAGTACATACGCAGCAAAGAAGGTCGTATGCCCTCTAGGATTGGAGGTGGAGAAGATACATGCATGCCCTAATGACTGCATCCTCTACCGCGGTGCATACAAGGATCTGAACGCATGCCCGGTATGCGGTGCGTTGCGGTATAAGATCAGATGAGATGACCCTGGTGATGTTGACGGTGAGCCCCTCAGGAAGAGGGTTCCTACGAAGGTGATGTGGTATGCTCCTATAATACCACGGTTGAAACGTCTGTTCAGAAACGAAGAGCATGCCAAGTTGATGCGATGGCACAGTGAGAACCGAAAGAAAGATGGGAAGTTGAGAGCACCCGCTGATGGGTCGCAGTGGAGAAAAATCGAGAGAAAGTACTGGGATGAGTTTGCAAAGGACCCAAGGAATGTATGGTTTGCTTTAAGTGCGGATGGAATTAATCCTTTCGGGGAGCAGAGCAGCAATTATAGCACCTGGCCTGTGACTCTATGTATGTATAACCTTCCTCCTTGGATGTGCATGAAGCGGAAGTTCATTATGATGCCAGTTCTCATCCAAGGCCCTAAGCAACCCGGCAACGAAATTGATGTGTACCTAAGGCCATTCGTTGAAGAACTTTTACAGCTGTGGAATGGAAACGGTGTACGTACGTGGGATGAGCACAGACAGGAGGAATTTAACCTTAAGGCGTTGCTGTTCGTGACCATCAACGATTGGCCCGCTCTCAGTAACCTTTTAGGACAGACAAACAAAGGATAGCACACATGCACACACTGTTTATATGACACTGAAAGTATATACCTGGACAAATGCAGGAAGAATGTGTACCTGGGCCATCGTCGATTTCTTCCGACCAACCATCAATGTCGAAAGAAAGGCAAGCATTTCAAAGGCGAGGCAGATCACCGGAAGAAGCCCGCCATGCGCACCGGTGATCACGTGCTTGCTATGGTCAATGATTTACACTACGTAATCTTTGGAAAGGGTCCCGGTGGACTAGCTGTTCCGAATGACGCTGAGGGACACGCACCCATGTGGAAGAAGAAATCTATATTTTGGGACCTAACCTACTGGAAAGACCTAGAGGTCCGATCCTCAATCGACGTGATGCACGTGACGAAGAACCTTTGCGTGAACCTGCTAGGCTTCTTGGGCGTGTATGGGAAGACAAAAGATACACCTGAGGCACGAGAGGACCTGCAATGTTTGCACGAAAAAGACGGCATGCCTCCGAAGCAGTATAAAGGTCCTGCCAGCTACGCTCTTACGAAAGAAGAGAAAGAAATCTTCTTTGAATGCCTGCTCAGTATGAAGGTCACGACTGGCTTCTCGTCGAATATAAAGGGAATAATAAATATGCCAGAGAAAAAGTTTCAGAACCTAAAGTCTCATGACTGCCACGTGATTATGACGCAACTGCTTCCGGTTGCATTGAGGGGGCTTTTACCGGAAAATGTCCGATTAGCCATTGTGAAGCTACGTGCATTCCTCAATGCAATCTCTCAGAAGGTGATCGATCCAGAAATCGTAACAAGGCTAAGGAGTGATGTGGCGCAATGTCTTGTCAGTTTCGAGCTGGTGTTCCCACCATCCTTCTTCAATATCATGACGCACGTCCTAGTTCATCTAGTCGACGAGATTGTCATCCTGGGGCCCGTATTTCTACACAATATGTTCCCCTTTTGAGAGGTTCATGGGAGTCCTAAAGAAATATGTCCGTAACCGCGCTAGGCCAGAAGGAAGCATCTCCATGGGCCATCAAACAGAGGATGTTATCGGGTTTTGTGTTGACTTCATTCCTGGCCTTAATAAGATAGGTCTCCCTAAATCGCGGTATGAGGGGAGACTGACTGGAAAAGGCACTCTTGGAAGAGACTCAATAATATGCAGGGACGGATATTCTTGGTCTCTACCTTGGTTCTACAGAACTCTACCTTGGTGACCCCGTATGTCGATGAACACAAGAACAGTCTGCGCTCCAAACACCCGGAGCAGTGTGACGACTGGATTACATGTGAACACGTCAGGACTTTCAGCAGTTGGTTGGAAACACGTCTCAGAGGTGACAACACTGTTTGTGATGAGTTGTACTTGTTGTCCAGGGGACCATCTTTGACTGTATTGACTTACAAAGGATACGAGATAAATGGGAATACATTTTACACGATCGCCCAAGATCAAAAGAGCACCAACCAAAACAGCGGTGTCCACTTTGATGCAGCAACCGAGAGCGGAAAGGACACATATTATGGTTACATAGTGGACATATGGGAACTTGACTACGGACCTGATTTTAAGGTCCCTTTGTTTAAGTGCAAATGGGTCAATCTGTTAGGCGGCGGGGTACAGGTAGACCCACAGTACGGAATGACAACAGTGGATCTGAAAAATCTTGGGTACACTGACGAACCGTTCGTCCTAGCCAATGATGTGGCACAGGTTATGTATGTGAAGGACATGTCTACCAAACCGAGAAAAAGAAAAGATAAGGAAGCGAATACATCATATGATGAGCCACAGCGCAACATAGTTCTTTCAGGAAAAAGGGACATCCTGGGAGTGGACGGCAAGACAGACATGTCTGAAGATTATGAAAAGTTTCATGAAATTCCTCCCTTCAATGTCAAGGCTGACCCAAGCATCCTGATAAACAATGAAGATTATCCATGGTTACGGCGCAATAAGCAAATGACACAAGCGAAGAAAAAGTGAAGACTTTCTCCCGCAACTATTATGATGATACCATGCCAAATTTGTAACAGACGAACATGCTACCATTGTCCATTTTGTACATGCACATGCTATGTGGGTGAAATTATGATACCATCCCAACTTTCAACTTTTTCAGAGTTCATTTGAAATGCTTTCATGTCTTATGGTTCGAAACTTTGATACTTCGAAAGTGATTGTCCATTTTGTACACGAAGTGCATAAAGTTTTTGTCATAACCCTCTCTACTTTTTGGAACATGCTATGTGGGTGAAATGATGATACCATGCCAACTTTCAACCTTTTCAGAGTTCATTTTGAAATGCTTTCCAATTTCAGAGTCATTTAGCTCAAAGAATGAATTAATAGCAAACAGAATGAACTACAAAATTTTTATGAAAATAAAAACAATCAATTAAAATATTATGTTATGATCAACTAAAATAAAACTATAATATTCTTTCAATAGCAAAAAGAATATAATTTTTGTGACCTAAAATCAAACTATAAGTATTTAATTGTAAGTATAAATAAAAAATAAATAGCAAAGAAGAAAAATTCTATTTTTATAGTAAAGTTATTCATAAACTAGTGATTCACACAAATTTTTAAAAATTCAAATTTAAACTATTCAAAATATTTAAAACTAATGGCACTAACAGAAAGTTTATAATTTTTGTGACCTAAAATCAAAAAGAAATCACTAAAAAACTATAAGTATTTAGTTGTAAGTATAAATAAAAAATAAATAGAAAAAAATTCTAATTTTATAGTAAAGTTATTCATAAACTAGTGATTCACACAAATTTTTAAAAATTCAAATTTAAACTATTTAAAATTTAAAACTAATGGCACTAACAGAAAGTTTATAATAAAAAAATAAAAAAACCTAAAAAAATGTGAAATAAAAAAGAAAAAAAAAATGCCTCCTACTGGGCCTCCACGGCCTGAATACGACTAGAAACCCTACATGGGCCAGGATTCAGGCCCGCAGAAGGCCCAATAGGCCCACAGGCAGTAGCAAGTTTAGGCCCGAAAGCCTGCATTAGAGAGGAGCTCGAATGGGGAGGCACACAGCGCTTATAAAACCAGTGCCGGCGCCCTTCAGCTAGCGATGTGGGACTAAACTTTTGGGCGGGGCAGCACAAGGCCATTGGTCCCGGTTGGTGCACCAACCGGGACTAAAGGGGCATTGGTCCCGGTTCGTGGCACCAACCGGACTAATGCCCCCCTTTAGTCCCGGTTGGTGCCACCAACCGGGACCAATGGCCTTCGCTTCCCGCCCTTTGGGCTGCCGAAAATTGGCCTTTGGTCCCGGTTCGTGGCACCAACCGGGACTAAAGGGGTGCATTAGTCCCGGTTGGTGCCACCAACCGGGACCAAAGGCCTGGCTATATATACAACACTTGTCAAAATTTTCATTCAGTTCCTCAACTCCCCGCCGCCGACGCCACCCTCTGCCCCGACGCCCTGCTCCTCGTCGTCGTCGCCCCGTCGCCGCCCGCGCCCCGCGTCGCCCCGACGCCGTCGCCGCCGCCCTCGACGCCATCTGCCCCGACGCCCTGCTCCTCGTCGCCGTCGCCCGCGCCCGTCGTCGTCCCCCCGTCCCCGCCCGCGCCCCGCGTCGCCCCGACGCCGTCGCTGCCCCGCGCCGCCCCGACGCCGTCGCCGCCGCCCTCGACGCCATCTGCCCCGACGCCGGCGCCGCTCCCCTCTGTGAGCACCTGCCACCATGCCCCTCTGCCCTGCCGGCGCCACCATGTTTTTTTTTCATATGTTGCAATATGTTTTTTTATTTTTATTAGTTTATTTTTTTTGGTTCATTAATAGTGATGTAATATGTGTATGTGGCTATAATGTATATGTGTATGTGATGTTATGTGGCTAAGAATTTGCTAAATATATATATGATTTTTTTAGGTTATTTTCATTTGTAGAAATTTTTTATGTATCTAGGAATATTTTTGTTCATAGATGATAGATGATCAAATGATGAGAGAGGCGGGGAAGAAGGGGAAGAAGAGGGAGAAGAAGAGGAAAGAGAATAAAGAGGAGAAGAAAGAATAAGGAGAAGAAGTTCTTCTCCTCTATTCTTTCTTCTCTTCTTTTTTCTTCTTCTTCTTCCTCTTCTTTTTTTATCGGGAACGAGGGTCGTCGAGGGGTCGAGGGGGGGGGACGGCGAACATTCATGAGAGAGGCGGGGAAGAGGGAGAAGAAGAGGAGAGGAAGAAGAGGAAAAAAAGAAGAGGAAGAAGAAGAATAAAAAGAGGAGAAGAAAGAATAGAGGAGAAGAAGTTCTTCTCCTCTATTCTTTCTTCTCTTCTTTTTTCTTCTTCTTCTTTTTTTTATCGGGAACGAGGGCATGTCGAGAGTGTCGTCGAGCGGTCGAGGGTCGGGAAACTAGGGCTTACCCGAAGAAGGAGAAGAAGAGAAGAGGAAGAAGAGGAGAAAAAAAAGAAAAGGAAAAAAAGAGGAAGAAGAAAAAAAGAGGAGAAGAAGAAGGAATAGAGGAGAAGACTTTGTCAGTTCTTCTTCTCCTCTTTTCTTCTTCTTCTTCTTCTTCTTAATTTTTATCGGGGGTTCGAGGGGTCGAGGATCGCCGAGGGGTCGAGAGAGGTTTCCTAGTGTCAAAGTATTGAAGAAATCCATGCCTTCATCATTAGCCGGAAGTAACCAGGGCATGTTGGTACGAAGTTCTGCAAAGTTGTTTCTGGAATGGAGTCCCGGATAGAATAATCCGCCTTTTGGTACGAATTCAGCAAAGGCCTTCCAAATAGCGATATTCGGAAGGCTCTTTCTGAACTTTGTACCAAAAAGCGAATTATCCTATCTGGGACTCCGTTCCAGAACAACTTTGAAGAGCTTCGTACCATCATGCACATGTTACTTTCGCCTAATGATGAAGACATGGTTTTGTTGAATCCTTTGACACTACGCAACCTCCCGACCCCTCGGCGATCCTCTCGAACATGAGAGGAAGAAGAGGATGCTGAGGGGTCGAGGGTTCCAGGGTCGTCGAGGGTTCGAGGGGTCGAGGATCGCCGATGGGGGTTTCCTAGTGTCAAAGTATTGAAGAAATCCATGCCTTCATCATTAGCCGGAAGTAACCAGGGCATGTTGGTACGAAGTTCTGCAAAGTTGTTCTGGAATGGAGTCCCGGATAGAATAATCCGCCTTTTGGTACGAATTCAGCAAAGGCCTTCCAAATAGCGATATTCGGAAGGCTCTTTCTGAACTTTGTACCAAAAAGCGAATTATCCTATCTGGGACTCCGTTCCAGAACAACTTTGAGAGCTTCGTACCATCAATGCACAATGTTACTTTCGCCTAATGATGAAAGACATGGTTTTGTTGAATCCTTTGACACTAGGCAACCTCCCGACCCCTCGGCGATCCTCTCGAACATGAGAGGAAGAAGCAGGGTCGTCTAGGGGTCGAGGGTTCCAGGGTCGTCGAGGGTTCGAGGGGTCGAGGATCGCCGAGGGGTCGAGAGAGGTTTCCTAGTGTCAAAGTATTGAAGAAATCCATGCCTTCATCATTAGCCGGAAGTAATCAAGGCATGTTGGTACGAAGTTCTGCAAAGTTGTTCTGGAATGGAGTCCCGGATAGAATAATCCGCCTTTTGGTACGAATTCAGCAAAGGCCTTCCAAATAGCAATATTCGGAAGGCTCTTTCTGAACTTTGTACCAAAAAGCGAATTATCCTATCTGGGAATCCGTTCCAGAACAACTTTGAAGAGCTTCGTACCATCATGCACATGTTACTTTCGCCTAATGATGAATATATGGTTTTGTTGAATCCTTTGACACTAGGCAACCTCCCGACCCCTCGGCGATCCTCTCGAACATGAGAGGAAGAAGAGGGTCGTCTAGGGGTCGAGGGTTCCAGGGTCGTCGAGGGTTCGAGGGGTCGAGGATCGCCGAGGGGTCGAGAGAGGTTTCCTAGTGTCAAAGTATTGAAGAAATCCATGCCTTCATCATTAGCCGGAAGTAACCAGGGCATGTTGGTACGAAGTTCTGCAAAGTTGTTCTGGAATGGAGTCCCGGATAGAATAATCCGCCTTTTGGTACGAATTCAGCAAAGGCCTTCCAAATAGCGATATTCGGAAGGCTCTTTCTAAATTTGTACCAAAAAGCGAATTATCCTATCTGGGACTCCGTTCCAGAACAACTTTGAAGAGCTTCGTACCATCATGCACATGTTACTTTCGCCTAATGATGAAGACATGGTTTTGTTGAATCCTTTGACACTAGGCAACCTCCCGACCCCTCGGCGATCCTCTCGAACATGAGAGGAAGAAGAGGGTCGTCTAGGGGTCGAGGGTTCGAGGGTTCTTCTCCTCTATTCTTTCTTCTCCTCTTTTTTTTCTTCTTCTTCCTCTTTTTTTTATCGGGAACGAGGGTCGTCAAGGGACATAGATGTAGTGTCATCGTTGTCGATATATACCCCCTCCCGATAGCTTACTATGATTAAGTAGCTAGTTCTACGTTCGGCACTAATATATCCATCTGTCATGTTTGAATAATAATTGCCATGTTGTAAATATTTGTAGAAACTATGGACACCGCCCTAGACGAAGCAACAAAAGAAGCGTTGTTGAGGGACATAATCGCAGAAGGAAGTGATGCCATCTCGTTGTTTCTCAACGAAACCGATGGTCTGGAAGGAGAGGGTGAACAAGCTGGCTACGGTGACCTAATGCCGGTGCAATAAGAAGAACATGAGGACGGCTCCGGTGACCCAATGTCGGTGCAAGAAGGAGACCGTGATGACGGCTCCGGTGACCGAACCGAGTCCGGCCAGGTATATATATTAGTTAAGCCTATGCTGACTAGCTGATTGATGCATTCATTGTTTTGGTATGTACACATATTAATTAATTCTTTGTTCTTTTTTCTAGCCCTCCGGATCGAGCACAACTTCGGTAAAGAGACGAGGCCCGAAGAAAAAGTTGAGCTCGGATGAAAAGTTTGAGATCATAGCAATCGCGCCCGAAGGCCAACCTATTGAACCCCTCCGGACAAAGAGCGCATTTGTTGCTCATTGCGGGGTTCTGGTTAGGGACAAGATCCCGATAAGCATCCAGCAATGGTTTAAGCCGGCTACAGAAGACCCTGAGGTCTCTTATGTCAATGATATGCAGAAAAATGATCTTTGGACTGAGCTGAAGTCAAATTTCACCCTACCTCCTGAGGATAATCCAGAGAACCCAGTTAAAAAGAAATTAATCAAGTCTTTTGCTCTGAAGAGGATGGCAGAACTATTCAGGAGGTGGAAGAAAGAGCTGAATAAGTTTGTCGAAAATAATGAGACACCAGAATTTAAGGGCAGATATGAGAAGATCAGAGATCACTGGCCCGCATTTGTGGCCCACAAGACATCAGAAAAGAGTCAGAATATGTCGGCGACAAACAAGCAAAATGCTGCGAAGAAGAAGCTTCACCATCGCACGGGGTCAGGTGGCTACCTCGTAGCCCGGCCTAAGTGGTCCAAGACTGAGAATGATCTGGTTCATAAAGGGATCGAACCAGAGACAATTAACTGGCCAGACCGTTGCCGGACTTGGTTCTTCGGGGCTGGTGGAACCCTGGACCCTGTAACAGGGAAGTGCATTTGGACGAACGATCAAATGGACATACCAGTCAGTAAGCTTAAGCAGTATATCGAAGCAGCGCAGGAAGGGACGTTCTTTCCAGACAGAGAGAACGACGAGCTCGCAATGGCCCTCGGGAATCCTGAGCACCCTGGATGGACACGAGGCACGCCAGGCTCCATTCCGTGGAAGGTTGGGTTTCCGAACGCAGGCGGTTACAAATCCCATGAGAGGAGGAAAAAAGTGCAGCAGACCCAAATGCAAGCGCTGCAAGCAAGGGTAGACGCGATAGAGGAACGAGAAGCAAATCGCAGCAAACGTACTGCCGAAGCCTCCCCCGAAGCTACCCCGCCATCTCAGCGCAGAAGCAGCATGGCTTCCACCGAGCTGCTTCAGCCGGAGCATGCCTTGACGGCTCCTGCCAGCTATCCCGTGGATGCTATAACGGAGTCTCAAAATTGCCACCTTATGACGCAATGGATGAATTTGAAGGTCAAGGCGGCTGTTGGCTCTGTTTATCCTACTGAACCCGGCGCAAATTTTCACTGCCGGCCGATTCCAGAAGGATATGCTAGGGTGATGGTGGATGAGATAACGGAGGGATTTGAGGACCTCCAGCTTGACCACCCTACCGATGAAGGGGAGACTCAGCTGGGGTCTGCTCTGAAGACTCCATGCCTATGGCGGAAGGAGCTCATCAACCTTCCGAACTGGACGCCACCGCCTCCTCCTCCTCCTCCGGCGAGTCAGGGCACTCTGCCTCCACCGCCTCCTCCTCCGGCGAGTGACGATCAGGGCCCTCGGCCAGCTCCTTCTCCGGCGCGTGGCAGCACACCGCCTCCTTCTCCGCCTGCGCCGACGCGCCTGAGCAGCCAGCCTCCTCCTTCTCCGCCTCGTCAGCAAGGGCGGAAGAGACCTGCCGCCGCTCCAGCTGCTCCGGCGCGTCGTAGTCCTTCTCCTCCGCCTCTTAAGCAAGTAAAGAAGACAACCGCTACGTCTGCTCGGTCGGCGTCTAGCATTACAACCAGAGGCGGGAGGACATACAGATTCGGTCCTTCTCTGAAGACTCCAGAGAAGTTACCATACGAGAGGACCCAGGAGGAGAACGCCGAGATCGCGCGAGAAGAAGTGAAGAAATTCTTTGAAGGGGTGAAAGCAAAGAAACATCCACCTCCGGAGGAGAAGGTAGATCGGGTGAAAGTGAAGTGCACTCTGGTTGCCCTGACAAAACCACCGAAGTCTGATCCGCCGAAAGGAAACTATGACCGCATTATTGGAAAGTAATTTGCCGAAGTGGAGCGGTCGGGAACTACTGTCAGTGATCAAAGGCTGAAAGAACGACGAGCTGGGAAACAAATTGCCCAGCTCGGCGAACAAGCGAAGCAATCGTGCCCCCCGCTCAAGGTGCCTAGCCACAACGTCGCTAATGATCCGAGGATGGTGCCCGGTTATAGCAATCTTGCAGATTACCTGCCCGACGAAGTACATTATGAACCCATGGACGTGCAGATACAAAGATACGAGTACGGGAAGCCTCTCGTCAAAGATGAAAGATCTCTATCAACGATGATGCGAAGATTGCATGATTGGTACATGAAAATCTGCAGAGACTCTGGGGGGAGGAGTACTTTGTATGTGAAAGTTAAAAAGGAGCATGACCTCGTTGGAATTGATCTGTTGCCTGTTCCATTTGAGGAGTTCTATCAGTTTTTCAATCAATTGGCCCTCGATAAAACAACGGTCGCCTGCTACTGTCTGTAAGTAGTATTACTTCTGTCATTAAGTTTCTCTATATAGCTTAGCTCTTTCATTGCATGTATTTATAATCATCCTCACTATATTATGCAGATTGAAGATCGTCGAATTGAAGAAAAGACAAGTCGGTGATATTGGGTTCATTAACACATATCTCATAGATGCAACTGAGGTTAAACTTCATGCCGCAGCTACCGAGGCCAACTTGCTACGATCGTTCGTAATAAATCAAAACAAAGATATAATACTCTTTCCTTACAACTTCAGGTGAGTGTTACTGTCTTGTGCGTATTCGGTTTTCCTTATATATTAGTCAAGGTTATAGTAATGTAATTGATGAGTTATGCATGTGTGTGCAGTTTCCACTATATTCTCCTAGAGATTAAGCTTGAGCAGGGAGTAGTAACCGTCTTAGACTCTAAACGAAAAGATCCCCAGGACTATGCAGACATGACTCAAATACTCCAGAAGTAAGTTAAATCGATCATTATCCACCATATCAGCAACTTTGTTCATTTCCTGATATCAAGTAATTGTTTTCTTTGTCCGGCAGGGTTTGGAGAAAATTCACCAAAACAGTTCTGGGACTGCCGAAGGAGCTGGAATTTAGACACCCGAAAGTAAGTACTCTAGTAGCATGTTTCGCGCATCTCCTAGTGATTCAAGCGCTAGTTTCATCAATACCATTTAGCATTCTTGCTTATCAGTTTGATTGACCTCTATTTCTTGTAAAGTGGTTGTGGCAGGAACAAGGGAATGATTTCTGTGGATACTAGATCTGCGAGTCCATCCGCCACACGACCTGTGAGCGGGGCGGGTACTCTAACGATCAATATGAAGTACGTAAATAACAACATTCACAATTTTATTTTATTACCATCATTTGTGTTGAGTTTCATTCATTCATATATATATGTATTGACCCCCTTCTTCAAATTAGATGTTTCGGAAGTGGGATGAACTCCTAGCACCAGCTCGCATGCGAGCAATTCAAGAGGAATTTGCGGCATTCTTTCCTGACCACGTGATCCCTGAAGACGGAGAATTCTATGTGGACCCTGAGTCCGTATGATTATATTTGTAAGAGATAATTATTGTATATATGTAGCCGGTAGTGTCAGATAGATATACAAGAACTTGTTGTTCGACCAATCTCTTGGAGAAGGAGAGGTGGTCGATATCACTTCTCTCTGTATGCATATATGTTCATGACGATCTTCTGTTTCCTTCGTTTGCTTACTAGCTAGCCAGCGTGTCTAGTCCTCTCTATACGTATGTATAGTACGTAGCGTCGACCAAGCACGGACATAAGAGAGGACACTTCTCTCTATTAATTATAGCTAGCTAACACAATATATGAAACACCTAAATTAACCCCCCAAAACCCCCAACCCCCCCCCTTCAAAAAAAACAAAAACCCCAGCCACAGAAATGCTGACGTGTGGATGCCTATTGGTCCCGGTTGGTGCCACCAACCGGGACCAAAGGGTCTCCTGACTGGGCTCTGCGCACTGCCCACGTGGAGGGCCTTTAGTCCCAGTTCTGGATTGAACCGGGACTAAAGGGGGGAGGTATTAGTACCGACACTTTAGTCCCGGTTCCGGAATCGGGACTAAAGGCCCTTATGAACCGAGACTATAGGCCCTTTTTCTACCAGTGTTTCTGTCTAAAGATGCAAACTATTGCGGTTTTTTGGAACCATGCAGGAGGAGTGCATGTATTATATTAAAGCGAGAGGGAGCAATACACGACCAAAGTCCATCAGAGTTACAGCAAGGACAACCTAAACTACTGCAAACAAAGAAGACCCAAAGCCGTAACCACCAGAATTGTCTACAGACACCGCAAACTGAACGAAACTAGTGTAATACAACATGACCTAGACTTGCTTCTGCCCATTGCACCGCGTCAATCTTAATTTGATTAAAGATTCCTTGAAGCGGTGTGCGCAAATTTAAAAAATTATGTCATTTCTTTCCCTCCATAAACTCTATATAATTAGTGGTACCACAGTGTTGAAGGAATTCCTTCTGGGTTCATGGACTCTATTTCTGGTGTCTTTCCACCAATCCCGGAGATCAGGAGCATTTTGGGGGATGGCCTCACTTAGATTTGCCCAAAGAAGCACTGAACTCCAAATGATGGTCCCTACACTGCAGCCCATGAAGAGACGATGAACTAATTCTTGCGCAATGTTGCAGAAACAACATGTAGCATTACGAGGAAAATCACGCTAAGCTAGACGGTCTGCATCGGATGCGGATTTTCGTGCTGAATTTTTTGGTATATTATACGTTTTTTCCCGACATCGTATGCAAAAGTTATAGCCGTTTTACATTTTCCCTACACTTTTTGCAAAACATGTCCAAATTTAAGTTTTCAAATTTTCCTAACGTGTAGATGTAGTAATATAACTACTTCTCGAAGGATTTTATTTTTTGAAGTTTTTATCATTTTCTTTTGATTTTCTCAAAACTGAAATGGCGATAACACGGGGGGGGGGGGGGGGTAGAGTTTGAAAATTGCCCTATAGTGCCGGTTTGTGTCTTCAACCGGGACTATAGGTTAAGACTCTGTAGTGCCGGTTGGTGACACAAACCGGTACTATAGGTAAGACCTTTAGTACCGGTTTGTGTCACAAACCGTCACTAAAGGTGCTCGTGGGGCCCTGGCCTGACGCCAGCCTGCCACCACCCCTTTAGTACCGGTTCGTGGCACGAACCGGTACTAAAGGTTCATTACGAACCGGCACTAATGCATAGCCATTCGAACCGGCACTATTGATCACATTAGTGCCTGTTTTTTTACAAACCGGCACTAATGTGCTTCACGTTTGACCCTTTTTCTACTAGTGATATCCCCTGGATGCTTTATTTTGAGTTAGGAAAATCCATCCTTTGTCATAAAAAAATCTATTTCAATGCGAAAGTGTTCTTCTGCGAGATCTAGAACTTCTAAAGATTTGATTGCATGCCTACATGCGAGAACTATCCCATAATGGAGTTCCATTCTAACTCAAAAGGTTATATAGAAGCAGTGTTGTTCATATGCAGGTGATGAACTGATGACTCGGGTTTTATCAACTACAAAAAGAGAGAACCTCGGTAATTAAATCTTGGGTACATCATCGTACTTGTGATTATCATGAAAAATGTAATAGTGTTATAAAATAATTGACAGAGAAGTAGAAATGTTAAACATGGTGTTAAGAGGCCACCTCAACATATACAACATGCATTTCAAGCTTAGCAGATATGTGTTTTCCCATGCATGTATGCAGGATCGTGTGAGTAGCCAGCCCAGCAATTTTCTTGAGTCATATTTTCGTCGAGTGGTTCCACTTAGTGGTGGTGTGAGGCGTGAATTTATTTGAGCCTAACAGCCAGCCCATGTAGCCAAGTTTGCTATATAAGAGAAACTAAGGGGAGAGGAAAAGGCTACGAATGCAGGAAACAAACGTACTAGCTAGCCTCTATTGCCATAAAGAAGAAATGCTTTTGGGCAAAGCAAATCTAGTGTTTCCCCCTTGGTGCGTGTGCAGTGCGTGTGTGCGAGTGTGTTTTGTGAAACAACGAGAAAGAGCTGTAAGAGTGGAGGGAAGAGCTATGAGATGCAGCTCCACCAGTTAGTTGACCAGGTATGTGGGATAGTGGAGGAAAACAGAGAGTTGTGGGATAGTGCAGTGAAAACACATGCCGACGGTGAGCTCGCCAGCAACGGCGGACTCCTTCTCCATGCTACAATGTACCCCCTTTGTCCCATAATATAAGAACATTTTTGACACTACACTAGTGTCAAAAACGTTCTTATATTATGGGACGGAGGGAGCAGTATGCAAATAAGCACAGCTTGCATATCTCCGATGAGAATGGGACCCATATGCTGATGATTGCAAATTACTACCCCAACTATTTACCTGTTTCATTCAATGTGATATTTAACTAGTACTGCCATATAAACATTTTTTTGAAACAACAAAAACAGAACACATTTTATCAAGAGAAGAACTTGACCAACAATTACTAGTATGGAATTCATGGACCCAATTGTCTACCCCAAAATTTTGACAATCCATGGAACTAAAATATTGCGTATCCTGTTCATGTTATCATCATGTCTGCTTCACGAGGTAGGTACTCGTGGTGCGTGTGGGAACTATGAAAAGGTACAAAATATATGTGGCAAAAGTACTTGCAATTTTGTTCGAAATATCGCAAAATATCTAATTTTTTGTCAGGATGCTAAGGATACAAGTGCAAGCTGTGAAGTGCCACCAGTGCGGAAAATGCTAGTGATGGCATGCCAAGAACAACCTTGGTGGTGTGTCGGCCTCACGTCACCAGTATGACACCACTGATAAAATATAGTGGTGGCATGTAGGCCCCCGTGCCACCAGTAACATATATGCTTATGGCGTGCCACGTGTTTGGCTCCATGTCGGTGCAGCGTGTGCCGGCGCTCGGATAGTCGGTGTGCGTTATTGTGACACGGTCACGGTGAGGAGTGTCTGTAATCATGCCCTAGGGATCTAGCCAAATTCGGTGACCTCATTAATAAATCTCGGTGCGGTGCTTTGTATAATTGCTTGTTCCTTAGAGGATCGATTGCGTGTCTCAGATTATTATAACACTGTTCAAGCTGCTACAGTTAAAGAAAGGTGTGGAGAAACACTGCTAGTTCTAGACTTCTAGCATGGAGCTTGCCTCTGATAGAAGTGTTTGCATGTAGCTGGTTTGGTTGAGTCGTAGGTAGACCCCGCAAAAAAAAAAAGATACGCAGTATCGGTATGGAGTGCCGATCAGCACAAAAATGGTTGGTTTCTCATGTGCATGCAGGATCGTGTGAGTAGACAGCCAAGTGATTTGGCTGAGTCATGTGGTCCGACGAGTGATGGTGTGAGGCGTGAGTTTAGTTGAGAGGCTAACAACAGCCTCTGGATGTAATCAGGGTGCTTTATAAGATACTGTATAAAGATAAAGGGTTATGATGCGTGTAATTAATCAGGCATGAGCGATTTAATCTACTAAAAATACTTACTTAATTTGCTATCTCTGTCAAGATGCATGAAACAATAAATGTGATTGGCGCTAGCAGTACGTAGCTGCTGCTCTCGACGAGCATAGAACGTAGCCTGGAGTTTCTAGGCTTGACATCCTGCACGCTGACTAGGGTAGCAGGACCAGTGCGTAGTGATGTAAGGTCTCACACGGATTCGGATTCGCTGACTTAGCCACAGCAAGTCCCCGCTGACTTTGCCGTGGGATCAAGAATCGAAGGCTGAGATTAGCCAAATCACTGTTCTGATCACTGTTCACATAAACAACTGTTCACACAAATCACTGTTGGTCACACTAGCATCCGATCTGATCCGCCACTTTTCAATCCGACGAACGAGACCGGGCAAAGGTAGCGGTACAGTAGCTTCGCTACCTTTGCCACGGCGAGTCAGCGAATCTGAATCGGTCTCACACATGGAGTGCATGCATGCATTGTTCATGTGAAGTGAAGTGAAAGAGAAACTGGGTATGACTAGCACAAACGAAATTGCACGCAGAGTGCAGTAGTATACTCATGACTAGATACATGGCCATCGAATGATCTAGGCATGCATGTTGGCTCGTCTATATATAGTCCATTCATAACGTGTGGGAGCTATATACTATATAGCTTTAAGTGGAAGCGCAAAGTCTTAGACTTAGTGGACTATTTAGCTATCCCCCCATATACTACTTCTATGAGATATTGGAGTGAAACTAACAAGCCAAATGTTTTTCTATATGACTAGTGCGATCAAATCATCCGTAGCTAGAAATTGCTCACTCAAATGACGATGTGTGATACGTTCTGTATTAGCTGGCTGGAAGCCATTTGTACTAGAGTCTAAGTGCAAAGGGGGCATGGATCGTAAATCATTTTGTATAACTTTAATAAACATCCACATGGCGACGCCACTTGCGCCTTCCACCAGGTTGTACCGGCATGTCCCGGCAGCATGTCCATGAACTTCTTCAACTTTTCCATGTCTAGCCTCACTGTCTGCCAGCACCATAGTGGCGACCGCGACCGCAAGAATACTTAGCCTTCAAAGGTGACTTAATTAGTGTGAAATTTTCACTATCCACGCAAAACGATGTGGTCTTCTATTATCATTTCGTAAAAAGAAATGATGGAAGCATGGAAAAGGTAAATGTATCTTGGACTGATTATGGGTGAAGTGTGATCTGATAGCGCAATAAGAAAAATTCAGAAGAGTTAGTGCATCATAGTCATAGATCCAGTGACTATTTTTGTGGCGTCAAAGTTAGTCCTAAAACTATTTAAGTTGTTCATCGAGAGCCCTAACTTCCCCAGACCAGTGTTGAGCTGCTTATGTGGCGCTTACCTGTTGCCATGTAAACATAGTATATGCAAAATAGCCCTTACAAATATACACGTGAAAATCTACTCTCGAAAATGTCATACAACCACATTGAAGAAGAGAGATGTTTTTATATTTCTTCAAAAAAAGGACACATCATCATCACGATGCACACATACAGAAAGAGCGAGATGTATTGGTAGCTTTGCTGACACCTAGCAATACTCGTCCCATGTCCACTTACGCACCACCTCATCCAGCGCGGCCGTGGCGGCACCTCCCTCAAGGAGAGCTTCTGTGGCTAGCTTCTGTAGTGCCGCCACATTAGCTCTTACCTCGGCGCCTTTGCCTTGGCCAACCATCACTTCCGTCACCGTCATGGCAATTTTCTCCTTCCTCTTCGTTGCCGGCACTCGCATGGCGGCACCAACACCATCTGAAAGCATCACAGCGTTCTGCCGCTGCTCGGCGAAGAGCGGCCATGCGACCATGGGCACGCCGTGAACCAGGCTCTCCAGGACGGAGTTTCACCCGCAGTGCACCAAGAAGCATCCCATGCCCTCTGTTAGACTGTATATACATAGCCTCTGTACACATATATTGTAACGTTGTATTGTACCCTTTGGGTACCTCTATATAATGAGATAGTCACACCCCATTCAGGGTGTCGAGCAGTTCCCAAATCATATGTCTTATATGGTATCAGATTAGGTTACGATGCCTTCCGCTTCCGCCGCCATCACTGCCGCCGTCGCGCCCGCCGCCGCGGTGCCGGCCCTTGCTCATGTGTCACCATTCCTCGCCTCGCGGCCGCTTGTGATGGCCTACGGTGCTCCTCCGTCACCCGGGTCCCCGATCGGATCGGTTGTCCAAGGCGATCACGCTGCCTCGCCGAGGGTTGCGGTGCCCTCTGGCGCTGATCTTCCTGCGGGCGGCGTCTCTACGCCGGTCCATGGTGGGCCGCCGCCATCGTCGTCCTGGCTGGCGCCGCACTACGGTGCGTCGCCCCAACAGCGACCCTACGATGCCCCGCCGCCACCCTACGGCACCCCGATGCCTCATCCCTACGGTGCGCCTCCGCCGCACCACTACGGCGCGCCGCCGCCGCCACCCTACTCGGCGCCCCCGATGAACCCCTACCCGGCGCCGCCCCAACCCTACTCGGCGCCCCCGTCGAACCCCTACCTGGCGCCGCTCCAACCCTACCCGGCGCCATCTCAGCAGCCACAAGGGGCTGCGGCTGCTCGCAGTATGGGGCTCCGGTTGTGGCATCCTACTACGCCTTGGTGGCTGGTTCCCCTGGATCCTACCCGCCCTACTCGGTGTCTGCTACGCATCTAGGGGCGGCCCCGTCGATGGGTCTTTATGCACCGTCGCACGCTCACGCTGATCCGGCCACGGTGTCGTCGCCGTTTTACTTCTTGCATCTGCTGCCGATGAAGCTCACGCCGGACAACTACCTGTCCTGGCATGCCCAGGTGTTGCCTCTTCTGCGGAGCCGCTATCTGGAGGGCTACGTTGACGGATCCATCCCGTGTCCGTCCTCTCATCACCTGGTGTATCACACATGGGTGGCCCAGGATCAGGCCATCCTCTCCGCCATCCAGTCCTCGCTCACCCCGAGCGTCTCGTTGCTGGTCATCTTCGCCGCTACATCCCGGGAGGCGTGGGCGGTACTTCACAGCAGTTTCGCCTCTCAGTCTTAGGCGCGTGCTCACTCTATACGCACCGGGCTGGGTGAGACTAAGCTTGGTGACCTCAGCATCACGGACTACTTCAACAAGATGCGGGGTCTCGCCGACACGTTGGCCTCAGTTGGCCAGTCGCTGCAGGATGAGGAGTTCACCACCTTCGTGCTTAATGGGCTAGACGATGATTATGACAATCTCGTTGAGAATTTCCATGGCCATGATGATCCGCTCCCACCTCGTGAGCTCTATGCACGACTCCTTGGTCGTGAACAACGCATTAAGGCATGACGCGTCTCCCCCGGTTTCGCCTCCGCCAATGCCGCGACTCGTGGCAAACCCCCGCGGTCATCCTCTTCAGGTGGCAGACCGGCGCCGTCTTCACAACCGGCCTCGCGGGGCAATGCTCCGACCATCACGGGCAGTAACCGGCCGGTGGTGTGTTGTTCTTCTTGCGGTGCTCCGCGGGCCTGCCAGCTGTGTGGCATTGAGTGCCACATTGCCTCTCGCTGCCATCGTCGCTACAAGCAAGACTTTCTGGGCCTCGGCAACAATGGCAAAGGGAACGACAAGCAGGCCGCCGCCGCGGTGATGAATCATGATCATGGCCGCACTCCATCTTACTCCATTGATCATGCGTGGTACATGGACACTGGAGCTACCAACCACCTCACCGGCGAGATGGGCAAGCTCTCTACTCAGGAGCCATATCGTGGTCATGATCAGGTGCACACCGCCAGTGGAGCAGGTATGCGCATCTCCCATGTTGGTTAGGCCTCTCTCCTTGCACACAATTTTCGCACATTACATCTTTCCAATGTCCTTCGAGTTCCCACTGCTACGCGTAGTTTGTTGTCCATTCCTCAACTTACTCGTGATAATAATGTCCTTGCTGAGTTTCACCCTTTTCGTTTCTTTATCAAGGATCGGGACACGAGGGCCATTCTGCTTAGCTGTCGTCTTTGCCATGGCCTGTATGCACTTGATGCGCCGTGTGTTGGGGAACGTAGCAGAAATTCAAAATTTTCTACGCATCACCAAGATCAATCTATGGAGTAATCTAGCAACGAGGGGAAGGAGAGTGCATCTACATACCCTTGTAGATCACTAAGCGGAAGCGTTCAAGTGAACGGGGTTGATGGAGTCGTACTCGTTGTGATCCAAATCATCGATGATCCTAGTGCCGAACGGACGGCACCTCCGTGTTCAACACACGTACAGCCCGGTGACGTCTCCTACGCCTTGATCCAGCAAGGGGAGAAGGAGAGGTTGGGGAAGACTCCATCCAGCAGCAGCACGACGGCGTGGTGGTGGTGGAGGAGCGCGGGACTCCAGCAGGGCTTCACTAAGCACTATGAGAGACGAGGAGGGAGAGGGGTAGGGCTGCGCCAACTGGGAGAGCAAATCACATGTGTTGGGCAGCCCAAACCTCAAGTATATATAGGGGAAGGGGAGGGGCTGCGCCCCCACCTTGGGTTCCCTCCCTAGGGGTGGCGGCAGCCCCCAGATCCCATCTGGGTGGCGGCCACAAGGGGGAGAGGGGGAGGCGCACCTGGGGTGGGCCTTGGGGCCCATCTGCCCTAGGGTTTGCCCCCTTCCCCTCTTGGAGGCGCCTTGGGCCTTGGTGGGAGGCGCCCCAGCCCACCTAGGGGCTGGTCCCTTCCCACTATTGGCCCATGTAGGTCTCCGGGGCTGGTGGCCCCACCTGGTGGACCCCCGGACCCCTCCGGTGGTCCCGGTACACTACCGGTGATGCCCGGAACACTTCCGGTGGCCAAAACCATACTTCCTATATATCAATCTTTACCTCCAGACCATTCCGGAACTCCTCGTGACGTCCGGGATCTCATCCGGGACTCCGAACAACATTCGGTAACCACGTACATACTTTCCCTATAACCCTAGCGTCATCGAACCTTAAGTGTGTAGACCCTACGGGTTCGGGAGTCATGCAGACATGGCCGAGACAACTCTCTGGTCAATAACCAACAGCGGGATCTGGATACCCATGTTGGCTGCCACATGTTCCACGATGATCTCATCGGATGAACACGATGTCAAGGAATCAATCAATCCCGTATACAATTCCCTTTGTCTATCGGTACGATACTTGCCCGAGATTCGATCGTCGGTATCCCGATACCTTGTTCAATCTCATTACCGGCAAGTCTCTTTACTCGTTCCGTAACACATCATCCTGTGATCAACTCCTTGGTCACATTGTGCACATTATGATGATGTCCTACCGAGTGGGCCCAGAGATACCTCTCCGTTTACACGGAGTGACAAATCCCAGTCTCGATTCGTGCCAACCCAACAGACACTTTCGGAGATACCTGTAGTGTACCTTTATAGCCACCCAGTTACGTTGTGACTTTTGGCACACCCAAAGTACTCCTACGGTAACCGGGAGTTGCACAATCTCATGGTCTAAGGAAATAATACTTGACATTAGAAAAGCTTTAGCATACGAACTACACGATCTTTGTGCTAGGCTTAGGATTGGGTCTTGTCCATCACATCATTCTCCTAATGATGTGATCCCGTTATCAACGACATCCAATGTCCATGGTCAGGAAACTGTAACCATCTATTGATCAACAAGCTAGTCAACTAGAGGCTTACTAGGGACACGGTGTTGTCTATGTATCCACACATGTATCTGAGTTTCCTATCAATACAATTCTAGCATGGATAATAAACGATTATCATGAACAAGGAAATATAATAATAACCAATTTATTATTGCCTCTAGGGCATATTTCCAACAGCGCCCACCTTCCATGTCGTCTTCTCCTCAGGTGTTCAGTGGTGTTCGTGTGTCGCCTACACACTGGCATGCGCGCCTTGGCCACCCGGAGGCTCCCATAGTTCGACATGTATTGCATCGTCATGAACTACCACTTATGTCCAATAAAAGTGCTGAAACTATTTGTGATGCCTGTCAGCAGGGCAAGAGTCATCAACTTCCTTTTTCAGAGTCTAGTCGTGTTGTGAAACATCCTCTTGAGCTTGTGTTTTCTGATGTATGGGGTCATGCCCAGACGTCCGTTAGTGGTCATAATTATTATGTCGGTTTTATTGATGCTTATAGTCGGTTTACTTGGCTATATCTTATTAAGCGCAAGCCTGATGTGTTCGATGTCTTTATTCAGTTTCAAGCACACGTTGAGCGTCTTCTTAAGCAGAAAATCATCCATGTTCAATCCGACTGGGGGGTGAATACCACAACCTCAACTTGTTCTTTAACAAACTTGGGATTTCGCATCGTGTGTCATGTCCTCATACACATCAGCAGAATGGAACTGCTGAGCGTAAGCATCGTCATCTTCTTGAAATTGGCCTAACCTTGCTAGCTCATGCATCCGTTGCATTTCGGTTCTGGAGTGATGCTTTCTCCACATCCTGTTTTCTTATAAATAGGCTTCCCTCAAGACTTCTGAAAATGCAAACCCTGCTTGAACTCTTGCTCAATGAGATTCCAGACTACACATTTTTCAAAGTGTTCGGGTGTGCATGTTGGCCTCACCTTCGTCCGTATAACAAACGTAAGCTAGAGTTTCGGTCTAAGAAGTGCGTTTTTCTCGGCTATAGTTCTCTTCACAAAGGGTACAAGTGCTTACATGTTCCTACCAATCGCGTCTACATCTCTCGTGACGTTGTGTTTGATGAAAATGTGTTCCCTTTTTATGCACTTCCGACTCACTCTACCATTCCTACATCACCGGTGCCCATGTTTATACCTTCGCCTAATCAATTTGTGGATGTTGCATATGCCCCTGCGTTGCTTCCTAATCATGATGCGGGTATTGGACGCGACACTCGGCTTGAGCTTCTTGATGAACAGGTCACGGATGAGTCTCCTGATCGAGACGTGCATGCGCCATGCATGTCGGGTGGCAGCAGTGGCACCCGCCAACCCGTCACCGCTTCACCCGTGGAGGCTGTCCCGCGGGCGCCGGTCCCGCCACGGCTCCTAGCTGGGCTCGCCTGGTCCACTGGCTGTCGTCTCGCCCGGGCCGGTGTCGGCCTCGCCCGCACTGACGGGCCTCTCGCCTGGGCCGGCTGCTGCCTCCACTGGCCCGAAGGTGCAGTCACCTTCTCCGGCCAGTCCCGTCTTAGCGCTCGGGTCGCCGACCAGCCCTGTCTCGGCCTCCCATGATCTCGACTCATCTGGTTCTGTGCCGGCCTCGTCAACGTCATTTGCTGCATCGATTTTGCCAGCAAAGCCTGCTGTCACTCTTCATCCTCGAACACGGAGCCAATCCGGTGTCTTTTGTCCAAAGGAACGCACGATGGGACGGTTGCGTGGCTTGCTACGTGCATGGCTCACACTGCTGTCGATCCCACTGCAGAGCCTCATCACTTTCAGGCTGCACTGAGTACCCCTCACTGGCGTGATGCAATGGAACAGGAATTTCAGGCTCTACAAAAGAATGACACTTGGCATCTTGTTCCTCCAGTATCTGGTGTCAACGTCATTGATTACAAGTGAGTTTTTAAAGTCAAGAGACATGCTGATGGCTCAATAAAATGCTACAAGGCACGATTAGTTGCCAAGGGCTTCAAACAGAGGTATGGTCTTGATTATGAGACACGTTCAATCCAGTCATCAAGCCTACTACTATTCGATTACTACTGTCTCTTGTTGTTACTCGTGGACGGTTCCTTCGTCAGCTCGATGTGCAGAACGCTTTCCTACATGGAATTCTGGAGGAGGAGGTTTATATGCGTCAGCCGCCTAATTTCGTTGATCCGGCATGCCCTCATCATCTCTATCGTGTGGTTAAGGCGATGTATGGACTCAAACAGGCTCCTCGTGCATGGCATGCTCTCCTTGGATCTGTTCTTCGGGCTCTTGGTTTTACTCCCTCCACTGCTAATACGTCGCTATTTCTCCTACAGCGCTCTGAGGTTACGATGTATCTCTTGGTTTATGTTGATGACATCATTCTCATCAGTTCCTCTGATGTTGCTGCTGGTCGTCTTGTGACTGCCCTCAGTGACGATTTTGCTGTCAAGGATTTAGGTGCTCTGCATTTTTTCCTTGGTCTTGAGGTTTCACGGTCCTCCGCTGGGTTGACTCTCACTCAGAAAAAGTACTCCTTGGACTTGTTGCACCGTGCTGGAATGCTCAAATGCAAACATGCTATCACTCTGATGTCTGCCACTGATTAGTTGTCTGCTCTTGATGGTGACTCTCTCTCCTCTGATGATGCTACTGAGTATCGCAGCCTCGTTGGTGGTCTGCAATACCTTACTATTACCAGGCCTGATATCTCCTACGCAGTCAACCGTGTGTGTCAATTTCTGCATGCACCTAGGACGTCTCATTGGTCAGCTGTGAAGCGTATTTTGCGATATGTCAGTCTTACTGCCTCCGATGGTTTGCTTCTTCAGCCTGCACCCTCGTATGAGCTCTCAGCTTTTTCTGATGCAGATAGGGCTGGTAGTCCTGATGACAGGCGATCCACGGGGGGTTATGCGGTATTTCTGGGTCCTAACTTGATCGCTTGGAATGCTCGTAAGCAAGCAACAATGTCTCACAGTAGTACTGAAAAACGGAAAATGGTTCACGCATATCTAAGCCATGGAAGCCACAATATTCGCGTGGATTTTATTGTGGAGTTTTCCCCCTCATGTTAGGTCTACCTCCTCGCATCGTCCTCTGGCCACGTTGAGTATCCCACCCCCACCCCGCCTGATCCCCATCGGCAATCCCCACTCAGGCTGACTCAGGGGCAACCTTGTGTCACATACCGACTTTGGTGCGACTGCTTGGAGGGCAGGCGCGCCTTCGGGTCTGGATCATGAGATAGTCTCAGGTGTCCAAGGTTTCAAGGATGGTGTCTAGTTTGTCTATGGATCATGACCTTGAAAAGATGGTGAAGAGGCTCGGATTGACTCAAGCCAATCTTGATGATGTGGTGTTTGAGAAGGAAGAATTGTTGCTGGCGGAGGCAACCTGCTGAGTGGCCGTCATCAGACTCCACATAGGTTAAGAGTATAGTGAGATTATTTTATAAAACATGAGAATTACAAGAGATCTAGCTCTGGAAGTAAAGTTTAGATCGTTGGTGGATAATTTGTTCATATCAAAGTTTTTGTGCCTTGGTGATTTGGACAAAGCAATGGAGGAGGTCCATCGCAATTCTGTGGCAGCCCGGTTATCCTAGCTCCGTATGATGGATTCTCTAAGACGTCTAGAATCGACCATTTCCAGTTCAACATTTGGGTGCCGATTCATGATTTGCCGGATGGGTACAACTCAATGGTAAAGTCTCTGCCTCAAAGGTGAGGGAGTTGATGCTGCTGAAACGGCCTCCAATGACTTCTCTTGGAATTTGTATGGTGAAAGATTGCAAATGCCAGATCTTTTTGGATCAAATATGAGCGGCTTCTAGATTGGTGTGATGTATGTGGCATGATTAGACATTTTCGTACCAAGCACGAGGACCGAGTTCACCCGACATTCACCCTCGTGTTCAATGATCTTGTTTCTGAAAAAGACCCATATATTAATTAATTAAAAAGGTTATTACAATCGTTCATTACAAAATTCACCATGCAGGGCGGAACACTATTAAGAACAATCCCATCAGATCTATTAATAAAGATAAACTTCGCAATTTCGTGAGCCACCCCATTGGCTAGCTGGTTGATTTTCGCAATTTTAAAATCCTTGATCATCCTGGATATACTCAAGGCTTATTTCTTCATATGAACAAGAGGAGACCTGTCAAGCTTCTCATTTGCAAGGAAAGAACGAATAAAAGCACAACCAGTCTCCAGAATAATGGACCTATGAAGAGTAATAACAATATAAATGTCTGCCATGCATGGACGCAGCTCAGCTTCATTCACGCTGGAACACTGACCCAAAAAGTCCTACAAAGAAAAAATAACTTCACTAGATGAGTTCCTAGTGACCACCCCCACACTAACAGCATTAATACTCTCCACATAAGTCGCATGGACATTGATCTTGATATAATCATAAGGTTTCCACACCATATGATCTTGTAATGGTGCGGAAATTGGTATAGCACCTCCCATTTTTTCCTTTACCTTTGTTACTAGGAACAACCTCAATAATATCATGATAGGATTCCTTCCCTTTTCTAATAATTAAATCGTTTCTCAGGTGCCACGCTTGCCAGAAAAGAAACAAAATTTTCTCTCGTTGTTGCAAGCTCAAATGCCAACAAAATCAAAAGCCAATATGGTCTCGAGAATTTGAAAAATTCTTCATCAAGAATATTCTACAACTCTCTCAAAGCCAATACATAGCACTAGCCATTGAACAAGTAACAAGAGCATGAAAAGTGCTTTCATCTTCTACTCCACAAATAGAGCACATACCTGAAGTAATCTGATGGTGTTTAACTCTATTAGTCTGGACTGCCAAGCTATCAGATGTGGCACACCATGCAAAAATTCTTATCATCTGAGGAATATTAGCTTTCCAAATTAGATTCCAAAGCCTTCTTTCTCCGTTTGGTTCGCCACTAGATTGACCCGCTTTATCGTGACTATCCTTCAACTTAAGCGCTAAATTGCACACACTTTTAACGAAAAATATACCATTCTTCTCATAGTGCCACACAATAAAATCCTCATCCCTAGAAGTGTGGATCTGAATCTTACGAATCTCCTGTGCATCATGGCGATGGAAAAGATACTTAACCAAATTTTCATTCCAAAACTTTCTCCCGCTCAAGAACAAATCGGAGACTCACTTCAATCTAGTATTATGCCTTTTAGTTGAAATTTTAAGGCCAGAGCTCCTAGGTAACCAATTATCCCTCCAGATATCAATGCTAGATCCATCACTCACCCGCCAAATGACTCCCTTCTTAAGAAGTTCCAGACCATGCATAATACCTTGCCAAGTCACTGACGCAGACTGCGGAACCACTGTATCAAGAATATGTCCCAGAGGATAATACGTTGCCTTCATCACCATAGCACACAACGATTCCGGATAAACGAACAACTGCCACACTTTTTTTAGCTAAGAGGGCTTTGTTAAATAATCTGAGGTCCTGAAATCCCATACCTCCCTTACTTTTAGACATTGTTGAGGAAATCGTTAACTGGTAACTGCTCGGTTGGCTGGCGAGTAGGGGATTAATAGGCTAATCGGCAAGTTAATCGGCCATTTAATCAATTAGTCGGACAATTTATCAGTTTACCGGCTACTCGGTGACCCTATGAGTAGGGATTAATTGGCAAGTTAACTGGTTAATCGGATGAATTCTTGAACAGGGCTTTTAGACCTTTTTAATTTTTGGTGGGAGATGCGGAAGACAGAAGAAAAACACATTTGTGTTTAGCTATCTTTGATCTACTTTCGACTATGCTCACTGGTGGTCCGTGGTCGTGGTGGCGCACATAGTGATAGGCTGGGAAGGGGTCGTGGGCATGCTTCTCAGGGAAACCATTTTCAGGATGAATTCTCTGACGCCGGTTACTTTGAAGAGTTTGCCAAGAGGCTGAAACTCATGACCGTTTGGTGGATTTATACGAAGAATATCTGTTGCATAGGTTGGAGATCATCTAATAAAAGAAGCTTGTTGTGGTCAGTGTTGATGCACATAATAATTCGTAATGATAGTATGATAACAATATGAGGGACACCTATGTTAAAAAAAAGTGGACGCCTCAATATACAACATGCATTTCAAGCTTAGCAGATATGTGTTTTCCCTTGCATGTATGTAGAGTTGTGTGAGTAGCCAGCCAAGCAATTTGGTTAAGTCATGAGTTTTCGTTGAATGATTCCACTTAGTGATGGTGTTTGGCATGAATTTAGCTGAGGCTAACAGCCTACACATGTAGCCAAGTTTTCTATATAAGAGAAGCCAAGAGGAGAGGAAAAGGCTGTGAGGAACAAAGTTTGCTATTTGGTTAACAGTTGGAAACAACGCACTAGCCTCTAGTGCCACCAAGGAGAAATGCTTCCGCGCAAAGCAAATCTAGTGTTTCCCTCTCGGTGCGTGTGTGTGGTGGGTTGTGTAAAACAAGGAGAAAGAGTTGTAAGAGTGAAGGGAAGAGCTGTGAGATGAAGCCCCACCAGTTAGTCGACCAGGTATGTGGGATAGTGGAGGAAAACTAAGAGTTGTGGGATAGTGCTATTCGAACAGACAATGATGGTGTCGTATATGCCAACGGTGAGCTCGCGAGGGACAGAGGAGCTTCTTGTCCATGTCGGGATGTAGTACGCAAGTGAGCACATATTGCATATCTCCAATGAGAAACTAACTGCATATCCTGATAATTGGAAATTACCCCAGATGTTTGCCTGTTTCATTCTGTGGCATTTAACTAGTACTGCCATATAAACATTAATTTTTGAAAGAACATAAATAGAACATATTGTATCGAATTTCACTCTATAGACTCATAGGTTTAGACAACTAAGTTTGAAGGTAGCTATGATATCTTGACGAACTACCTCTACTCATGCGCTAGTGCGAAAAGGCATGTAACTCTTGCCAATATGTTGGCAAGCTTGTGCGGTGACATATTTTCAAGTTTTTTTTAGGGAACGTAAGCGCATCTTCAACTCGGTGCCGAAAAATGGACTCACTGTCCATCCGCATCTGTGGACATGGATACAGGAGGGTGTCATCCAACCGCATGCCCAAAACGTCTACCTCTATTACAAGGTTAAGCAGGTGAATGTAGAAATTAACCATGTTGTCCCAGTACATGTAGGATTAGGAATAGGAGCAAGTACGAGTCCTAATTGTATTAGGATTTCTAGTCCAAATCTGTTTCCATAGTCCCTCATTGGAAAAGAAAAGAGTAAAGTAATAGTAAGGCTCGATACGAGCCTTTGGTATCGGTTTCCTCAGCATAACGGGGTGCAAACATCTATAGGGGGGGACAACGGTACCAGTTGTTACCCCAATTACTATATCATGTAATGTTTTCAGTGCCAAGATTGCAGTTCACTAAAGAACTAAACAAGAAAATCTCTCAGAAAGTCTCTTCCTCTAGAAACACACTTGAAATTTGAAAATGTGCACACAAGACTCAAACACATTAAAAATAAAACTTTCATAAACACTAAGAGGGAGACAATAACAACCAAATTGCGAGGGTATAATAAAACGCTGTAGTTAACTCGTTTGCATGTATCACGTACACATGGCTAGACAGATCTTTGGAGGCAGGGACCGCATGGGAAAAGGAAGCACCATCCACTAGTTGGCTTTGCATCTTTACTCAAAATTTTGGACTTGATTTTGCATGCTGACCAGGTCACTTACAACCATGACATTAAAGTATGTAGTATCAATTAGAAAATGCTTTATTTTGCGAGAAAACCATGGCCTTGGAAATAATCAGATTTCGTATTTCAAAAATTGAAGTCTTTCTGTCTAAAGATGCAAACTATTGTGGTTTTTTCGAACCATGCAGGAGGAGTGCATGTATTATATTAAAGCGAGAGGGAGCAATACACAACCAAAGTCCATCAGAGTTACAGCAAGGACAACCTAAACTACTGCAAACAAAGAAGACCCAAAGCCCTAACCACCAGAATTGTCTACAGACACCGCAAACTGAACGAAACTAGTGTAATACAAAATGACCTAGACTTGCTTCTGCCCATTGCACCGCGTCAATCTTAATTTGATTGATGATTCCTTGAAGCGGTGTGCGCAAATTTAAAAAATTCTGTCATTTCTTTCCCTCCATAAACTCTATATAATTAGTGGTACCACAGTGTTCAAGGAATTCCTTCTGGGTTCATGGACTCTATTTCTGGTGTCTTGCCACCAATCCCGGAGATCAGGAGCATTTTGGGGGATGGCCTCACTTGGATTTGCCCAAAGAAGCACTGAACTCTAAATGATGGTCCCTACACTGCAGCCCATGAAGAGATGATGAACTAATTCTTGCGCAATGTTGCAGAAACAACATGTAGCATTACGAGGAAAATCACGCTAAGCTAGACGGTCTGCTGTCCAGACACGCCCCTTGACGACCAAACGGAGAAAGAGCTTGCATTTGAAAGGAGCCCAAGGCTTCCAAATGGTGTAAGCAATACTACACATAACTGACGCAGCGAAGTGTACTTTATAAACAGATTTCACCGAGTAGGCACCTTTAGAATTCCACGACCAGATCCATTTGTCTTCAGCACCATGTGTGATTTGAACTTCAGAAATCACCTCCCATAAGGTTAAGACCTGATGGAAAATGTGAATATTTATTTTTCCCTTTATGTCTTTGATCCATACTTCACTAATCATTGCTTGTGCTATTGTTCTTCTCTCCCCGGCGACCGGAGGCACGGAATTGAAAACATCTAGTGTGATATCTTCTACTGTGGCACCATTGCTCCATTTATCAGTCCAGAAGAAACATCTATTTCTGTTGCCTAACTCAACACGAGCAACATCATTTAGTAGACGCCTTTCAAAATTTTCCAAAGGGTTTAGTAAGATGCTGCATGCACGATTATTTGATGTACGTGCCTTCCAAGCCCACCGCAACCGAAGCGCATCTTTAGGAAATACAAAATGTTAGAAGAAAAATTATTTGTTATTGGAGTGGTGTCCATAACGACTAGGACACATATATCACTAGTCCATATGCAGCAGCAACAGATGATTTAATTTCCGGTAAGAGTCACACATGTTGTGTAGGTTTCCACATAGAAGTTGTTTTATCTTCTATTTGCACAAAAAGTTGTCTTGTAAAGGTTCGGTAACTTCAAGATATGGCCTCGACCAAATAATCCTCCACTGGCGTGCTCATTCCTCACAGCCAGCGCAGGAAAAAGACAACGCCGATTTTTTCAAGAATCTAAGTGTAGTGTCTTATTAGATAACTTCAATATATGTCCAGTTTTTGGGAGAGTGGTCTTCTAAATGGGCCGCATCAACAACAGGGTGACAACAAAAGAAGTGCAGTAGCACCTTAAACCAATTGTAACTCCAATTGCTATACCATAAAATGTTTTCGCTGCAAAGATTACAGCTTTGTCAAGAGTCAAACGGATACAATCTCTTGAGAGGTTTCTTTCTCGAGAAAGTCTCTTCTATTTGAAAGTATTGTACGCTGACTTGGTCAGCAGGACCAATGCATAACACGCGAGGCCAAAATGCAGCAACAGCCGGTTTAATTTCATGCTATAAGGGTCACACATGGGGTGCATGCATGCATTCTTCATGGGAAGTGAAGGTAAACAGAAACAAGGTATGACTAGCTCGAACGAAATTGCACGGAGTGGGGTAATATACTCATGATAACATACATGGCCATCGAGTGATCTATGCATGCATGTTGGTTCGTCTATATATAGTCCATCACAACGTGTGGGAGCTATAGCTTTAAGTGGAAGCGCAAAGTCTTAGACTTCGTGGACTATTTAGCTACATATACTACTTCTATGAGATATTGGAGTGAAACAAATAAGCCAGATGCTTTCCTATATGACTGGTACGATGTATGATCCCTTCTGTATCAGCTGGCTGGAAGCCCTTTGGACTAGAATCTAAGTGCATAGGGCGCATGGACGTAAATCATTTTGTATAACTTCAACAAGCACCCACATGGTGACGGCTCAGCCAACGTTGGTGCTCTGTCGCGAAGAGACTTGCGCCTTCCACCATGTTGTACTCGCACGGCACGAGCATGTCCCGGCATGTTCATCAACTTCTCCAACTTTCTCATGCCTAACCTCACCGTTGGCTAGCACCACAGTCGCTGCCGCCACCAGCCAACAAATGAAAGGAATATTTAGCCTTCAGTGGCAACTTAATTAGTGTGAAATTTTCAGGCAATGTATCTTGGACTGATTGTGGGTGAGGTAAGATCTGATAGCGCAATTAGAAAAATGTAGAAGAGTAAATGTATCATAGTCATAGGTCCAATAACTATTTTTGGGGTTTCAAGCTAGTCCAAAACTATACAAGTTGTTCATCGAGAGCCCTAACTTGCCCAGATTAGTGTTGACCTGCTCATGTGGCGCTTGACGGTTGCCATGTCGACATAGCGTGTGTAAAATAACCCTTACAAAAATACAATTTGAAATCCACTCTCAAAAATACCGTACAACCACGTTGAAGAAGCAAGGTGTTTTTCTTTCTTTAAAAAGGCACATCATCACGATGCACGCAGACAGAAGGAATGGGATGTATTGGTAGGTTTGCTGACACCTACCAATACTTGCCACATGTCCACTTGCGCACCACCTTGCTTACTTGCTGTTTCGCCTTGAAAAAAAGTACCAATATGTGATTGCTAGCTTCTGCTTTTTGGGTGCAGCAGCTATATATCGGCGACATCGTCGTGGATGTCATTCCTGTTCGATCCGGTCATGGGGGTGTGTTTGGGCGCGTGGTGAAGATGGTTATTGCAAGGGACGCTGGACGGAAGGGCATACCGGCCACTGTCCCATCGCATAGAGGAAAATGTTCCAGTCGCTCGGCCGTGAGAAAATCACATTCGGATCGCTGCTGCATCGAAGAAGCAGAAGGTAGCAATCTTCGTACATATCTGATCAGAAGCCAAGAGAAGCAACCAACCAAGCATATGAGCAGGTATCGTCCGATGGTAATGTTGGGTATATGGCGGCATCTGCCAGAGGATGCAAGAGGAAGAGTTTGCAGGCTGTACACAAACGATTTTTTTCAGCTATCGACAACAATTATGCATCTCAAAATGGAATGGCGATGAAAATATATGAGAACAAAACAAAAATCGTACAACCACATTGGAGAAGTGAGATGAAATGGTAGGTTTGTCGTTAGCCACATGTCCACTTGCGCACCACCTCATCCAGCATGGTCTCTTCCGTGCCCACCTTTTCCAGCACCGCCACATTAGCTCTTACCTCCACGCCTTTGCCTTGGCCTGTCATCACTTCCCTAACTGCCACGGCAATATCCTCCTTTCGGTTGGTCACTGGTTCTCGTATGGCTACCTCAACCCTCTCGGTTAGCATCACGGCATTCTGCCGCTGTTCTGCGAAGAGCAGCCACGCCACCATGGCTACACTGGGCACCAGGCTCACCAAGATGGAGTTCTACCGGCAGCGCACCACATCATGTGAAAAGGGGAGGTAAGAAGGAGCATGTTAAAACTGCTCCTGTAAATCTGGATGAAAGCCTTTTTCAGGGATAGTAGTTCAACCATAGGGGACCGCCTCAAGATATACAACATGCATTTCAAGCTTAACCGATACGTGTTTTCCCATTAATGTATGCAGGATCGTGTGAGTAGCCAGCCAAGTGATTTGGTTGAGTCATGTGATCGTCGAGTGATTCCACTAAATGGTGCTGTGAGGCGTGAATTTGGTCGAGGCTAAGAGCCGACACATGTAACCAAGTTTGCTATATAAGAGAAATTAACAGGAGAGGAAAAGGCCTCTTGTGTTTCTCTCTTGGTGCTTGTGTTGGCGTGTGTGTTGTGTAAAACAACGAGAATGAGTTGTGGGAGTGAAGGGAAGAACTGTGAGATGCAGCTCCGGCATTTAGTTGAAAAGAGATATGTGAGGTAGTGGAGGAAAACAAAGAGTTGTGGGACACTGGAAACATACCTGCATGGCGTCACTCTACGTGCCGACGGCGAGGTTGCCAGCGACGAGGCAAGCATGCACCTTTTCTTACTGCCGTTTCGTATCATGCAAGCGAGGGCATCATGCATATCTCTGATACGAATGGGGCTCATATGTTGATCAATAGAAATTACCCCAATTGATCGTCTGTTTTATTCATTGCGGCATCTGACCGGTACTACCACCCAAAAAGAAAACATTGTCTGGGATGGACTTGAGGGAAGAGAACCAAGTTTAAAGGTAGCCACAGTGCCTTTGCCTAACCACCTTTCCTCGCTCACTAGCACAAGTCCCCCAACTTGTTAACAATCTTTTGACTAGTGTATGTATTCTGGTGAAAAACATGTGGTCAAAAATAAAGAATAAACATAATACAAATGTAAGGCGTACTTCTCTCATTAAGACAAATATTTGACCAACAATTACTCTAGTATGCAGTTCATGGATCAGATTTTCTCCTTTGATATTTAGACCATTTATTGAATTGGTATTTTGGCGGTGTCAGTGCACTCATCCCTCATCATTCTTTGTCACATATGAGATGATGATCTTCGTCGCTCGGAGCCTTTGGCGGCGACCAAATTTTGTCGCAGCTGACTGCATGCTTGTTCGGGCATGGTCTTCACTTGCATGACATCTCCATGTCAAGATCATGTTACACATGAGCTATTGGGATGAAAAGTGGTAGCGACAACACCTGTGCCTTCGATTTTGTGGTCCTTCTCAAGTACTCGGTCTTGAGGTCCGAAGTGAAAACCCTAGGTTTGACTCTAGTTGTCAAAGGCATTACTCGGATTTTCTCAAACTTTATCTCTAGGATGAAAACACAGGATACCTAGTGGTTGGAACCCGCGACGTTCCCTGCTAGAGAATCTTTCTCGATGTCCTCTTGAGGTCAAGAAGTTGCTGCTGTGGATGGTCTTCGGCCTAGGCATAACTTCGATCTTGTATGATTTTGCTCTTTGCTGGCGTGAGTCATTGTGTGTGTGCATTGGTGTTTGTTGTGTGCATTCTAGTCATGTAGATGTCGTGTGTATGCTCATTGTGTTTGTATCCCCTGGATGCTTTATTTTGAGTTAGGAACTCCCATCCTTTGTCAAAAAAAATTGTATTTAGATGTGAAAGTGTTCTTCTGCTAGAGCTAGAACTTCTAAAGATTTGATTCCATGCCTACATGCGAGAGCTAGCCCATAACGGAGTTCCATTCTAACTCAAAAGGTTATATAGAAGCAACATTGTTCATATGAAGGTGATGAACTGATGATTCAGGTTTTATCAACTACAAAAAAAGATCACCTCGGTAATTAAATTTTGGATCTTGCACGCTGACATGCTCAGCGGGACCTGTGCATAACACGCGAGGCCAAAATGCCGCAACAGCCGGTTTAATTTCCTGCTGTAAGGGTCACACATGGGGTGCATGTATGCATTCTTCGTGTAAAGTGAATGTAAAGAGAGACAGGGTGTGACTAGCCCGAACAAAATTCCACCCAGAGTGCAGTAATATACTCATGACTACATACATGGCCATCGGATGATCTAGGCATCCTCGTCTATATATATAATCCATGACAACGTGTGGGAGCTATAGCTTTTAGTGGAAGCGCAAAGTCTTAGACCTAGTGGTCTATTTAGCTATATATACTACTTCTGTGAGATGTTGGAGTGAAATATATAGTCCATCACAACGTGTGGGAGCTATAGCTTCAAGTGGAAGTGCAAAGTCTTAGACTTAGTGGACTATATATTTAGCTATATATACTACTTTTGTGAGGTGTTGGAGTGAAACAAACAAGCCAGATGCTCTCCTATATGACTGGTACCATGTGTGATCCCTACTGTATCAGCTGGCTGGAAGCCATTTGGACTAGAATCTAAGTGCACACGGCGCATGGATAGTAGATCATTTTGTATGACTCACCCACATAGTGACTATTCAGCCAACGGTGATCGCTCTATGATGACGAGACTTGCGCCTTCCACCATGTTACTCACGCAGCACTGGCATGTCCCGGTAGCATGCCCATGAACTTCTGCAACTTTACCTGTGTCTAGCCTCACCGTCTCCGAGCACCCCAGTCTCTGTCGCCACCAGCCAACAACGGAAGAATATTTAGCCTTTGAAGGTGACTTAACTGGTGTAAAATTTTCACTATCCAACCGAAAAGATGTGGTCTTCCGTTATCCTTTGATAAAAAGAAGTGACTTTTGGTTGGAAGCATCGAAAAGCCAATGTATCTTGGGCTGATTGTGGGTGAAGTCAGATCTGAGATAGCGCAATAAGAAAACTTCAGAAGAGAAAGTTAGTCCCTCCGTCACAGCTTGGAGGCATGGTTGTGACGGTGCATCATTAGCAGGTGCCTCGGGACGATGTGTGTGTGGCCATGGCGCCGGTCACGCAGCGTGTGACCTCCTCTACCTTTAGTTGTCTTCATCGTCAGTCCAAAGGGATCTAGCCGGTGGGTGTTGCCTCGCGGTGGGTTCCCAGCGGCGGATCAAGTATTGAAGGAGATGGTGTCCTAGCTGCTGAAGTGGGTGAGGATGCCACCATCGTCGGTGGCGCCCGTGGGTATCGTTTTCCTGCTTGGAGGCGATGGTGGGGGCGTGCCTCGCTCCATTATTTTCGGGGAAAACCTCAGATTTGGAGGAGGCTAACATTGACGGCGGCGCCCATGGACGTCGTAGCCCTCGTTGGAGGCGTTGAGGGGCCTCCTGGATTGGTTGATGGCGACGTCTTCGTTGTCACCCCCGTGGGGGCATCATCTTTGGAGACATTCATCAGTTGGACGGACATGTGGACGGCTTGGTGGTTGGGCGTCGGTAGGGGGTGGTGCGGTGCTTCATCCTACACATCGATGGCGGCAGATCTCGGCGGCATGGCGCAATGGAGACTCAACGTCCGATGGGTGGTGATGGAACCGTGCAGGAGGATGATGTTGTCTAGCATCGTGGTGGCGTCGATGGCAAAAAGACCTGGCATGGTTGATGCGTCAGTATTTGATCTGAGGATGGATCGATGGATGAAGGAGGTGACCGCCCTTGTAACATGTGCATGTGGTGCCCAGTGAAAGTGCGCCGGACCGGTGTGTAACCCAGTCCAGGTATTGTGGCTTGGATAGGGCATCCGGCATTAGATGTTAGGTGTTGGTACGATGTCTATTTGATACTTGGACATTTGGCACCCTTTCATCACGGGGATAGGAGTAGCGACAGGTGTTGCCAAGATGACAGCTTCAGACTTACTGATGTATTACCTTGTAAGGGCTTTGTGAATAATTAATAAAATGGTTGCATGCATCGTCCAGATGCAGAGGCCGGGGGTACATCCTCATTTTCAAAAGAAAAGGTTAGTTCTAAAACTATATAAGTTGTTGGTCGAGAGCCCTAACTTGCCCAGACCAGTGTTCACTTGCTCCTGTGGCACTTGACTATTGCCATGTCGACATAGTATATGCAAAATAGCCCTTTCATCAAATATAAAGTTGAAAATCCACTCTCAAAAATGTCATACAACCACATTGAAGAAGAGAGATGTTTTTATAATTTCTTAAAAAAGGACATGTCATCATCGTGATGCACACAGACAAAAGGAGCGAGATGTATTGGTAGGTTTGCTGACACCTAGCAATACCCGCCACATGTCCACTTATGCACCACCTCATCCAACATGGTCGTGGCGGCACCTCCTTCAAGGAGAGCTTCCGTGGCCACCTTCTGCATCGCCGCCACCTTAGCTCTTACCTTTGCGCCTTCGCGATGGCCAACCATCACCTCCCTCACTGCCACGACGATCTCCTCCTTTCTCTTGGTCACCGGCTCTCGTATGGCTACCCTGACCCCTTCGATCAGCAAGACAGCATTATGTCACTGCTCGGCGTAGAGCAGCCATGCGACCATGGGCACGCCGTGCACCGGGCTCTCCAGGACCAAGTTCCACCCACAGTGCACCAAGAAGCATCATGTAGCCCTGTGAGCCAGTACCTCCGTCTGCGGCACCCACGATGGCACGAGGAGGCCGGCATCCTTGGTACTCTCCACAAACCCCTGTGGGAGGTAGGCCAGGGGGTCCTTCTTGCTCTCGGTGTCGTAGTAGTTGGCGTTCACGGCCCCCTCATCGCTCGGGCTCCGCACCACCGACAGGAAGCGCTGCCCGCTGAGCTCCAGCCCAGGCGCTAGCTCAGGCATATGCTTTGTCGGCAGCAAACCTCCAGAGCCAAACAAGACGAAGATGACTGACTTGGGAGGCTGCCGATCAAGCTAGTCCAGGCAGGCAGCGCACGGCTCTCCGCTGGCGTCGGCACGTATGAGACTATGAGTGGACCGATGTTATACACTAGAGGGCGGCCAAGCTTGGGGTGAGAGAGCACCCTGGCGGCGTCCTTCTTGAGGCCTCGGCCTCGTGGTAGCGCTTAGCGTGGTGCAGCATCGACCGGTAGCAGGGGTCATACTTGTCCTGGATCGGCGGGATGGGCACGCAGCCGGGCAGCCTGACGGGCTCGAGGAGGTCCAGGAACTCGTCGGGCATGGAGTTGTCGAGCTCCGGGAGGTGAAGCATGATGAGAGACAGGCTTAGAGTAACATACGCAGATACCTTATCACAGTATAAATGTTACGCTAATATGTGTCATACATGGCAACAAATAAGATCATATATAATACTATGCACTATGAAGGTGATATCATACACTACTATCGTATGCACAAAACTAATATATGATACTCTCCAATGTGAGTAGCCTCACAAACGCATCTTCGTCGTCCGCCTCCTCGGCACAACACTGCTATCCCCCGTGAAGCTCATCCATCTTTCCATCTACAACCTTATCTTTTCACCGACCTCTCTTCCCCGCTTGTTTCTTCCTCATCTTTTCTCCTTTCCATCTCATTCGTTAAGCTAGCTAAGAAAAAGCAGAGCGGCGGCAGCTTCCCATGGCAACCACCATCCATCAGCTCAAGATCTATACCAATATACAAATATCACAGGGGCAAATTCAATTAATCTCCACAATCAAACCATGTCAAATCATCGAGCTATATTACTCTAATGGTGAGTTCTCGACATGTTTAGCATACAGTTAATATCTTACCTAATGTCATCCTCGAGTGCGCTGACACTAGCAAAATCAAATATCCCAGTAGTGCTTCACATCCAAACACAGTTAATCTGCGAGAGGAGAGACATATTTATGCACGTCCTCGCAGATCGGAGAGCATAAAGCATGAGTTGACATGACAACGATGGTGAGCCTCTATAAACCAAGTCAGCAAACAAAGGTGAAAGAGCATGCGCTCTCATGCAATGCTCATTGTTGTTGCCGGATAATAAGTTGTCGGTTTATTGTGACCACCGCCACCATTATGTATGATGCAGGGGACAAAAGAAGAACTTCAAAGTTAGGCACCAAATGAGGGCGCTACAAGGTCTCGCTTATTGCGAGACCAAAGGTAACTTTGCCTACACCGCACTCTCGCATGGGCCTAGCCCAACACTGATGCAACGAAGCAAATTTTTTCCTTATGCTTTTTTACGTTTACTTATATTTTGAAATATTCTCTCTATATATGCATATATAAAGACTTAGTTTACTTAATTTTACAAAAACATTTTCCATCTATTAAAAAAATCCATGCAGTTTTGAAAACCTATTCATGCTCTTTTACTAGAAAAAAGTTGTGCCATTAAAAATGTTCAAATTTTTTAAATTTTGTTCATGATATTTTCTAAGAATTCTATTAAAATGATAAAAACATTTCTCATAATTGGAACAAAATGTAAAATTCGAAACAAATCATGGAATTTTAAAAATGTTAGCAAGCTTAAAAATATGTTTAATGACATTTTAAAAAAATGCTTATGAAATGTAAAAACGTTGTTCACACAATTTCAAAAGATATTCGTAACATATAATAAAATGTTTCTGATATTTTAGAAAAAATGTTCTAACAACTGTTTACATGTTCACAAAAATATTCATGATATTTTTTAATGAATTTTAATGCATGTTCTTAAAAAGTTTTTTTTGTACTTATAATATTCAATGTTCATTTTACAAATATTTAGCGTGTATAGTTTGATAAATTTTCGACATATATCTAAATAATGTTGAATTCGTATCTAAACAATTTTTCAATTTGTATACAAAAAAGGGGAAAAACTTGGAACGTAAATAAAAATGAATATAAAAACATGAAAAAATAGAGAAAATAAAAATAAAAACCTTGTAGAACCTTTCCAAAACCAACCAAAATAGTGCAAAATTTTCACTAACCGGATATCAAAAGGTTCCCAAAATCACTCGGTACATATTGTTGGGCCGGCCCACATAACATATCACTTGAGGCAAGCGTTGCTACGGTCTTGAAAAAGGCGTAGCATTTGCGGCAAATGAACCAGGTGTCGAAAAAGAAGAAGAAAATAGAGTAGAAATTAAGGCTTGCCAGACAAGCGTTGCTACGCGTCAATGGAGACCTCAGATGAGATTCTACCTACCTATAAGGGGGTCGTATGGATAAAAAAAATTGCGTAGCACGCTAATGGATCAGGCGGACTACAAGTCGTAATCAAGGCCCAACAGATAAGCACAATGGAGAAAACTAAAAATGGAGTTAAGGCGTGTGGATAAAAATCGCTTTCCCTATTTGTCTCATGTCGCCGGAACACACAGGCAGCGCTCCGAATCGAGCGACTTGGGCCGGGCCATTTTGTAGCTGTATGCAAAAATTTCTCATTGGCGCTAGTAGTAGCTGGTCTGGACAAGCATAGTGATGTGGAGATATGGCGTAGCCTATTTGTTGACGAGAAAATAGGACTGAGAAAGGGCGGGGCCGTTGATTTTGAAAACGGTGAGTTTCAAGAATTTGTCAGGGTAATATGTATCACAATGGGACGCAAACGGCAATAGGAGGGACGAGGGTAGCAGTCGTTACTCCCATTACTGGATCATATAATGTTTTCGGTGAAAGGTTGGACAATATAATGTTTTCAGTGCAAAGGTCACAATTTATCCAAACAGATGAAAAATATCTATCAAGATGTTTATTCCTCGTGAAACAGTCTTGAATATTTGAATGTCGACAAGAGACTTGCAAACAGTGGAAATGAGATGGTAATTCTCTGCAGGCGAAGAATGTGAGATCGTTCACAGAAGAACAAGACAAAGTAATTTGTCACCTTACATCTCTTCATATTCTTGATTTTTGCTACTGCTCTGATCTCATATCGCTGCCTAAGGAACTGCATCGTCTTTCTTCCGTCAAGAAACTATCTATCAAGGCTTGTCCAGGAATTCTATCATTGCCAGAAATGGGCCTGCCGGCTTCCCTGCAGGAGCTGTATGTGAGCAACTGCAGTACAGAACTAAAGGAACAGTGTAGAAAGATAAAAAAACGTTAGATGCGTTTATGTTCTTTATCGAAAAAAAAGATGCGTTTATGTTGATAGACATGACTCAGATAGAAGTGTTTGTATGTAGCTGTCCGATTTGGTTGAGCCGTAGGTAGACACCAATGCATGTAGGATCATGTGAGTAGCCACCCAACTGATTTGGTTGAGTCATGTGTTATTGAAGTGATTCCAGGACTGGTGTATGAAGCGTGAGTTTAGCTGAGTCTAAAGCATATGCATGCAACCAAGTTTGCTATATAAGAGAAGTAAAGAGCAGAGAAGAAGGCTGTGAGGGCAGGAAATAATGTACTAGTCCTAGTGCCACCAAGGAGAAATGCCTCTGGGCTAAAGCAAATCCCTGAGCGTGTCTCCCTTGGTACGTATGTGTTGTGTGATAGTGGAGGAAAACAAACACCAAGATATTAACAGTTTGCTTTTGTGCAGTAGTAACACTAAACTTCAAGCTAACGATCTACAAGTGAATCCTTGGTCCAGTCTCATCATCTCTTTCTTCGTGGTTCAAAATCTGCATTTGAAGTTACGAACGGCTTAATTGTAAAGACAGTCCAGAGGTACCCACATGGTGTTGTACAATCCGCCGCTCACCTCGCCTGCCGCCTCCGTTTGTCTACATCAATGTGGCATTTAAGTCATTGGAAATTACCCCAGCTGTCCGTCTGCGTCACTGTGGCATTTAAGTAGTACTGCCACATAAACAGTATAGGCAAAATCATCTCATTCTTGCTACTCCCTCTCTGTTTTAAAATGTAAGGCGTATTCTTTTTGACAAGACCAGCATTTGACCGATAGTACTCTGGTATGCAATTCAGGGAATTTATGGAAAGTACTAACAGTATTATCATCATTTACCCTCTATCACCGCCTTCCATTTTTGCATCAAAGTTCATGCAATTGTATTTCGATTTTCTTTGTTTCTCCCCAATAAAAGAACATTTGATCTTGAAACTTCGCAGATCAACAACACACAAGTACTACCATGTGCAGAAATAATTTCGGATGTTTTGGCGCAATATAAAAAAGGGCAGCCTGGTGATGTACAAGGGTCTGACCAGTTCAGATCCTTTGGCGCAATATAAATGTTTAAAAATGATACAACTAATTCAGAATTTGAAATTTGACAAACTTATGCTTCATCAAAAAAATTGGAAACATTTTATTATAATGAGTGGCACTTGTGTATAGTTGAACTGCAAAGTTTCAAGGTCAAATGTTGTCTTGATTGAAAGAAACAAAAAAGAGAAATTTCTAGATAAGGATAGCACGAACCTTGACGCAAACTGAAAGGTTTAGATACAGGGTAGAGTGGTATTGTAGTACAACAAATCCACCAAAATTCAGATTGTTTCTTAGGTGTTCATGTATGCTTAAGAGTACCCGTGGACGTGTGTGAACTGTTGAAAATACAAAATACATTCATCAAAGTAGTAAAATATTTCCTATTTTTTGTCAAAAGTTGTTAGCATGTACTGTAGCTGGTTTGGTTGAGTCGTAGGTGATAGGCAGCAGTCCTGGAGTGTGGATTGAGTGAGCCGGTCAGCACAAAAGTGGTTGGTTTGGTTGGGTCATGTGTGCAGGATCGTGTGAGTAGCCAGCCAACTAGCCAAGTGATTTGGTTGGGTCATATATATAGTCGTGGAGTGATCCCAGGAGTTGTGTGAGAGGCGTGAGCTTAGTTCAGACTTGAGAGGCTAACAGAAGCCTATACATGTAATCAGGCTTGCTAGTAAGAGGTAGCGAGAGAAGGTAGTGAGCCAGGAAACAGTGTAGCTAGTCTATAGTGTAAGAGATGTGAGGTGTAGTCCCAGCAGATAGTTGGAGAGAGGTCTGTGGGATTTTTGAGCGGATAGAGAGGTCTGTGGGATAGTGGAGGAAAACAAAGAGTTGTGGGATAATGCATACATACCAACATGATGCCGTACATGCTGACGGTGAGCTCACCTGCAGCGAGGCAACACTGCGCCTAAGCACGCCGCTCTTCACGATGCCTCGACGTAGCACCTTGGCCAGGATAGCTTGAATATCTCCAGCGAGGAAGGGACTCAAATGCTGACCTTTGGAAAATACATCTGTTCTTGTTCTGCTTCAATCACGGTGGCGTTGTCCGAGTAGTACTGCCTCATAAACAGAATACATTGTATTGGACTTCACTCTATGAACGCATAAGCTTAGAGAACATAATTTAGGTAGCCATGGTGTTTTGGTGGAACCACCTCTTCTCACACATTAGCACAACCATGAAACTCTCATGAATTTATCGGCAACTTCTTTATTAACGTATTCAGGTGGGAATTCTCTCCCACGGATATCCGTAAAAATAATATTAATGTGATTGGCGCTAGTAGCAGCTGGTTTGGACAAGCATAGTGATGTGGAGATAAGGCGTAGCCTATTTGTTGATGAGAAAATAGCACTGTGAAAAGGCAGGCCCATTGATTTTGAAAACGGTGAGTTTCAAGAATTTGTCAGGGTAATATGAATCACAATGGGACGCAAACGGCAATAGGAGGGACGAGGGCACCAGTCGTTACTCCCATTACTGGATCATATAATGTTTTCGGTGCAAGGGTTGGACAATATAATGTTTTCAGTTCAAAGGTCACAATTTACACAAACAGATGAAAAATATCTATCAAGATGTTTATTCCTTGTGAAACAGTCTTGAATATTTGAATGTCGACAAGAGACTTGCAAACAGTGGAAATGAGATGGTAACAGCCAAATCAATAGGTTATTATTAAAAAAGGGCATGGACAACACATCTGTATGTATTTGGCAGCTACACGGTGCCAGGCATGCCGTTGGAGGTAGGGACTGGTGAAGGGAAATACCATCGCCCACTAGTTGGCTTGAGAACTTGCACGCTGACTTGGCCAGAAGGACCAGTGCATAATACGAGGCCAAAATGCAGCATCTGATGGTTGAATTTCGTGCAACGGTCACACCAGAACAAAATTGCATGTCGGAGAGCACCACAGCCGACGCCCCCACCAGAGAATAAACGGCTAGAACAGGTAACCTTGGAAGGTGACCTTAATGTTGTGAGTTTTTCAGTTTCCCCCACCAGAGAAGAAACGGCTAGAACATGTAACCTTGGAAGGTGACCTTAACCTTGGAAGGTGACAAAGCAATGGAGGAGGTCCATCGCAATTCCGTGGCAGCCCGGTTATCCTAGCTCCGTATGATGGATTTTCTAAGACGTCTAGAATCGACCATTTCCAGTTCAAGATTTGGGTGCCGATTCATGATTTGCCGGATGGGTACAACTCAATGGTAAAGTCTCCGCCTCAAAGGTGAGGGAGTTTGATGCTGCTGAAACAGCCTCGAATGACTTCTCTTGGAATTTGTATGGTGAAAGATTGCAAATGCCAGATCTTTTTGGATTAAATATGAGCGGCTTCCAGATTGGTGTGATGTATGTGGCATGATTAGACATTTTCGTACCAAGCACGAGGACCGAGTTCACCTGACATTCACCCTCGTGTTTAATGATCTTGTTTCTGAAAAAGACCCATATATTAATTAATTAAAAAAGGTTATTACAATCGTTCATTATAAAATTCACCATGCAGGGCGGAACACTATTAAGAACAATCCCATCAGATCTATTAATAAAGCTAAACTTCGCAATTTCATGAGCCACCCCATTGGCTAGCTGGTTGATTTTCGCAGTTTTAAAATCCTTGATCATCCTGGATATACTCAAGGCTTATTTCTTCATATGAACAAGAGGAGACCTGTCAAGCTTCTCATTTGCAAGGAAAGAACGAATAAAAGCACAACCAGTCTCCAGAATAATGGACCTGTGAAGAGTAATAACAATATAAATGCCTGCCATGCATGGACGCAGCTCAGCTTCATTCATGCTGGAACACTGACCTAAAAAGTCCCACAAAGAAATAATAACTTCACCAGATGAGTTCCTAGTGACAACCCCCACACTGATAGCATTAATACTCTCCACATAACTCGCATGGACATTGATCTTGATATAATCATAAGGTTTCCACACCACATGATCTTGTAATGGTGCGGAAACTGGTATAGCACCTCCCATTTTTCCTTTACCTTTGTTACTAGGAACAACCTCAGGCCTCCTTTGGTTTGGAGGAATTTCATAGGAATTCTAAGAATAGGATTCTTATAGAATTTTTTCCTTTAGAGCCCTTTGGTTCATAGGAATCGATTCCTATTCCTACATAGGATTGATTCTCATCCTTCACATTTCATAGGAAAATAAAAATGAGCCTAGACTCGATGGAAAAATTCCTTTGGTGTCAACCAAATGACATCTCGTTTCCTATTCCTACTCATAGGATTTGAGATACGTGTCATCTCATTTCCTACAAAATTCCTATTCCTACGATAATCCTATCCTATGAACCAAAAAAGGCCTCAATAGTATCATGATAGGATTCCTTCCCCTTTCCAATAATTAAATCGTTTCACAGGTGCCACGCTTGCTAGAAAAGAAACAAAATTTGATCTCGCTGTTGCAAGCTCAAATGCCAACAAAATCAAAAGCCAATCTGGTCTCGAGAATTTGAACAACTCTTCATCAGGAATATTCTACAACTCTCTCAAAGCCAATACATAGCACTAGCCATTGAACAAGTAACAAGAGCATGAAAAGTGCTTTCATCTTCTACTCCACAAATAGAGCACATACCTGAAGTAATTTGATGGTGATTAACTCTATTAGTCTGGACTGCCAAGCTATCAGATGCGGCACACCATGCAAAAATGCTTATCTTTGGAGGAATATTAGCCTTCCAAACTAGATTCCAAAGCCTTCTTTCTCCACTTGGTTCGCCACTAGATTGACCCGCTTTATCCTGACTATCCTTCAACTTAAGCGCTAAATTGCACGCAGTTTTAACGAAAAATATACCATCCTTCTCATAGTGCCACGCAATAAAACTCTCATCCCTAGAAGCGTGGATATGAATCTTACGAATCTCCTATGCATCATGGCGACGGAAAAGATACTTAATCAAATTTTCATCCCAAACCTTTCTCCCGCTCAAGAACAAATCGGAGACCCACTTCAATCTTGTATTATGCCTTTTAGCTGAAATTTTAAGGCAGAGCTCCTAGGTAACCAATTATCCTTCCAAATATCAATGCTAGATCCATCACTCACCTACCAAATGACTCCCTTCTTAAGAAGTTCGAGACCATGCATAATACCTTGCCTAGTCACTGATGCGGACTGCGGAACCACCATATCAAGAATATGTCCCAGAGGATAATATGTTGCCTTCATCAACTTAGCACACAACGAGTCCGGATAAACGAACAACTGCCACACTTGTTTAGCTAAGAGGGCTTGGTTAAATAATCCGAGGTCCTGAAATCCCATACCCCCCTTACTTTTAGACCTTGTTAATTTTTGGTGCGAGATGAGGAAGACAGAAGAAAAACACATTTGTGTTTAACGATCTTTTGATCTACTTTCGAGTATGCTCACTGGTGGTCGTGGCCATGGTGGCGCGGCCGAGAAGGGGTCGTGGGCATGCTTCTCAGGGAAGCCATTTTCAGGATGAATTCTCTGACGCTGGTTACTTTGAAGAGTTTGCCAAGGGGCTGAAACTCATGATCGTTTGGTGGATTTACATGAGGAATATCTGTTGCATTGATTGGAGATCATCTAATAAAAGAAGCTTGTTGTGGTCAGTGCTGATGCACAGAATAATTCGTAATGATAGTATGATAAAAATAGGAGGACACCTATGTTAAAAAAAGTGGACGTCTCAATATACAACATGCATTTCAAGCTTAGAAGATATGTGTTTTCCCTTGCATGTATGCAGAGTTGTGTGAGTAGCCAGCCAAGCAATTTGGTTAATTCATGAGTTTCCTTTGAATGATTCCACTTAGTGATGGTGTTTGGCATGAGTTTAGCTGGGGCTAACAGCCTACACATGTAGCCAAGTTTTCTATATAAGAGAGGCCAAGAGGAGAGGAAAGGCTGTGAGGAACCAAGTTTGGTATTTGGTTAACAGTCGGAAACAACGCACTAGCCTCTAGTGCAACCAAGGAGAAATGCTTCTGCGCAAAGCAAATCTAGTGTTTCCCTCTCGGTGCGTGTGTGTGGTGGGTTGTGTAAAACAAGGAGAAAGAGTTGTAAGAGTGAAGAGAAGAGCTGTGAGATGCAGCCTCACCAGTTAGTTGACCAGGTATGTGGGATAGTGGAGGAAAACAAAGAGTTGTGGGATAGTCCTATTCAAACAGACCATGATGGTCTCGTACATGCCAACGGTGAGATCGCGAGGGACAGAGGAGCTTCTTGTCCATGCCGGGATGTAGTACGCAAGTGAGCACATATTGCATATCTCCAATGAGAATCGGACTGCATATCCTGATAGTTGGAAATTACCTCAGATGTTTGCCTGTTTCATTCTGTGGCATTTAACTAGTACTGCCATATAAACATTAATTTTTGAAAGAACATAAATAGAACATATTGTATCGAATTTCATTCTATAGACTCATAGGTTTAGACAACTAAGGTTGAAGGTAGCTATGATATCTTGACAAACTACCTCTTCTCATGTGCTAGTGCGAAAAGGCATGTAACTCTTGCTAATATGTTGGCAAGCTTGTGCGGTGACATATTTTCAAGTTTTTTTAGGGAATGTAAGCACATCTTCAACTCGGTGCCGAAAAATGGACTCACTGTCCATCCACATCTGTGGACATGGATACAGGAGGGTGTCATCCAACCGCATGCCCAAAACGTCTACCTCTATTACAAGGTTAAACAGGAGAATGTAGAAATTAACCATGTTGTCCCAGTACATGTAAGATTAGGAATAGGAGCAAGTACGAGTCCTAAATGTATTAGGATTTCTAGTCCAAATCTGTTTCCATAGTCCCTCATGGACGTGTACAAAAAGCACCCCATGGGTGCTGCTTATAACACATTGGAAAAGAAAAGAGAAAAGTAATAGTAAGGCTCGATACGAGCCTTTGGTATTGGTTTCCTCAGCACAACGGGGTGCAAACATCAATAGGGGGACAACGGTATCAATTGTTACCCCAATTACTGTATCATGTAATGTTTTCAGTGCCAAGATTGCAGTTCACCTAAGAACTAAACAAGAAAATCTCTCAGAAAGTCTCGTCCTCTAGAAACGCACTTGAAATTTGAAAACATGCACACAAGACTCAAACACATTAAAATAAAACTTTCATAAACACTAACAGTGAGACAATAAAAACCAAATTGTGAGGGTATAATAAGACGCTATAGATAACTCGTTTGCATGTATCACATATACATGGCCAGACAGATCTTTGGAGGCAGGGACCGCATGGGAAAGGGAAGCACCATCCACCAGTTGGCTTTGCATCTTTAATCAAAATTTTAGACTTGATTTTGCATGCTGACCAGGTCACTTACAACCATGACATTAAAGTATGTAGTATCAATTAGAATTTATTTTGCGAGAAAACCATGGCCCTGGAAATAATCAGTTTTCGTATTTCAAAAATTGAAGTCTTTCTGTCTAAAGATGCAAACCATTGCGGGTTTTTTCGAACCATGCAGGAGGAGTGCATGTATTATATTAAAGAGAGAGGGAGCAATACACGACCAAAGTCCATCAGAGTTACAACAAGGACAACCTAAACTACTGCAAACAAAGAAGACCCAAAGCCCTAACCACCAAAATTGTCTACAAACACCGCAAACCGAACGAAACTAGTGTAATACAAAATGACCTAGACTTGCTTCTGCCCATTGCACCGTGTCAATCTTAATTTGATTGATGATTCCTTGAAGCGGTGTGTGCGAATTTTAAGAAATTCTTCCATTTCTTTCCCTCCATAAACTCTGTATAATTAGTGGTACCACGGTGTTCAAGGAATTCCTTCTAGGTTCATGGACTCTATTTCTAGTGTCTTGCCACCAATCCCGGAGATCAGGAGCATTTTGGGGGATGGCTTCACTCAGATTTGCCCAAAGAAGCAGTGAACTCCAAATGATGGTCCGTACACCGCAGCCCATGAAGAGATGATGAATTGATTCTTGCGCAATGTTGCAGAAACAACATGCAGCATTACGAGGCAAATCACGCTAAGCTAGATGGTCCGCTGTCCAGACACGCCCCTTGACAACCAACCGGAGAAAGAGCTTGCATTTGAAAGGAGCCCAAGGCTTCCAAATGGTGTAAGCAGTACTACACATAACTGATGCAGCGAAGTGTACTTTATAAACATAGTTCGCCGAGTAGGCACCTTTAGAATTCCACGACCAGATCCATTTGTCTTCAGCACCATGTGTGATTTGAACTTCAGAAATCACCTCCCATAAGGTTAAGACCTGATGGAAAATGTGAATATTTATTTTCCCCTTTGTCTTTGATCCATACTGCACTAATCATTGCTTGTGCTACTGTTCTTCTCTCCCTGACGACCGGAGGCACGGAATTGAAAACATCTAGTGTGATATCTTCTACTGTGGCACCATTGATCCATTTATCAGTCCAGAAGAAACATCTATTTCTGTTGCCTAACTCAACACGGGCAGCATCATTTAGTAGACGCCTTCCATAATTTTCCAAAGGGTTTAGTAAGATGCTGCATGCACGATTATTTGATGTACGTGCCTTCCAAGCCCACCGCAACCGAAGCGCGTCTTTAGGAAATACAAAATGTTAGAAGAAAAATTCTTTGTTATTGGAGTGGTGTCCAGATGACCAGGACACATATATCACTAGTCCATATGCAGCAGCAGTAGATGATTTAATTTCCGGTAAGAGTCACACATGTTGTGTAGGTTTCCAAATAGAAGTTGTTTAATCTTCTATTTGCACAAAAAGTGGTCTTGTAAAGGTTCGGTAACTTCAAGATATGGCCTCGACCAAATAATCCTCCACTGGCGTGCTCATCCCTCACAGCCAGCGCAGGAAAAAAGACAACGCCGATTTTTCCAAGAATCTAAGTGTAGTATCTTATTAGATAACTTCAATATATGTCCAGTTTTTGGGAGTGGTCTTCTAAATGTTGGATAACTTCAATATATGGCCTTGGCACTTTGGCGGTACATCATAATGGGCCGCATCAGCAACAGGGTGACAACAAAAGAAGTGCAGTAGCACCTTAAACCAATTGTAACTCCCATTGCTATACCATAAAATGTTTTCGCTGCAAAGATTACAGCTTAGTCAAGAGTCAAACAGATACAATCTCTTGAGAGGTTTCTTTCTGGAGAAAGACTCTTCTATTTGAAAATATTGTACGCTGACTTGGTCAGCAGGACCAGTGCATAACACGCGAGGCCAAAATGCAGCAACAGCCGGTTTAATTTCCTGCTATAAGGGTCACACATGGGGTGCATGCATGCATTCTTCATGGAAAGTGAAGGTAAACAGAAACAAGGTATGACTAGCTCGAACGAAATTGCACGGAGTGGGGTAATATACTCACGATAACATACATGGTCATCGAGTGATCTATGCATGCGTGTTGGCTCGTCTATATATAGTCCATCACAACGTGTGGGAGCTATAGCTTTAAGTGGAAGCGCAAAGTCTTAGACTTCGTGGACTATTTAGCTACATATACTACTTCTATGAGATATTGGAGTGAAACAAATAAGCCAGATGCTTTCCTATATGACTGGTACGATGTATAATCCCTTCTGTATCAGCTGGCTGGAAGCCCTTTGGACTAGAATCTAAGTGCATAGGGCGCATGGATCGCAAATCATTTTGTATAACTTCAACAAGCACCCACATGGTGACGGCTCAGCCAACGTTGGTGCTCTGTCGCGAAGAGACTTGCGCCTTCCACCATGTTGTACTCGCACGGCACGGGCATGTCCCGGCATGTTCATCAACTTCTCCAACTTTCTCATGCCTAACCTCACCGTTGGCTAGCACCACAGTCGTTGCCGCCACCAGCCAACAAACGATAGGAATATTTTGCCTTCAGTGGCAACTTAATTAGTGTGAAATTTTCAGACAATGTATCTTGGACTGATTGTGGGTGAGGTGAGATCTGATAGCGCAATTAGAAAAATGTAGAAGAGTAAATGTATCATAGTCATAGGTCCAATAACTATTTTTTGGGTTTCAAGCTAGTCCTAAACTATACAAGTTGTTCATTGAGAGCCCTAACTTACCCAGATTAGTGTTGACCTGCTCATGTGGCGCTTGACGGTTGCCATGTCGACATAGCGTGTGTAAAATAACCCTTACAAAAATACAATTTGAAATCCACTCTCAAAAATTCCGTACAACCACGTTGAAGAAGCAAGGTGTTTTTCTTTCTTAAAAAAAGGCACATCATCACGATGCACACAGACAGAAGGAATGGGATGTATTGGTAGGTTTGCTGACACCTACCAATACTTGCCACATGTCCACTTGCGCACCACCTTGTTTTCCTGCTGTTTTGCCTTGAAAAAAAGTACTCATATTTGAAACTTTTGATGAAAGACACCTTAAATTAAAACTTTGAACAACAAGATAGTATACAAAGAAGCCATATGTACAACATATCTGTGTATGATCTCAACTCCCGTCGAACAGATACACACGAAGATTGCTAGCTTCTGCTTTTCGGGTGCAGCAGCTATATATCCGATCCTGAATTTCTCATGGCGACATCGTCGTGGATGTCGTTCCTGTCCGACCGGTCATGGGGGATGTGCTTGGGCGCGTGGTGAAGATGGTTATTGCAAGGGACGCTGGATGGAAGGGCATACCGGCCACTGTCCCATCGCATAGAGGAAAATGTTCTAGTCGCTCGGCCATGAGAAAATCACATTCGGATCGCTGCTGCATCGAAGAAGCAGAAGGTAGCAATCTTCGTACATATCTGATCAGAAGCCAAGAGAAGCAACCAACCAAGCGTATGAGCAGGTATCGTCCGATGGTAATGTTGGGTATATGGCGGCATCTGCCACAGAGGATGCAAGAGGAAGAGTTTGCAGGCTGTACACAAACGATTTTTTTTCAGCTATCGACAACAATTATGCATCTCAAAATGGAATGGCGATGAAAATATATGAGAACAAAACAAAAATCGTACAACCACATTGGAGAAGTGAGATGAAATGGTAGGTTTGTCGTTAGCCACATGTCCACTTGCGCACCACCTCATCCAGCGTGGTCGCTTCCGTGCCCACCTTTTCCAGCACCGCCACATTAGCTCTTACCTTCACGCCTTTGCCTTGGCCTGTCATCACTTCCCTAACTGCCACGGCAATATCCTCCTTTCGGTTGGTCACTGGTTCTCGTATGGCTACCTCAACCCTCTCGGTTAGCATCACGGCATTCTGCCGCTGTTCTGCGAAGAGCAGCCACGCCACCATGGCTACACTGGGCACCAGGCTCTCCAAGATGGAGTTCTACCGGCAGCGCACCACATCATGTGAAAAGGGGAGGTAAGAAGGAGCATGTTAAAACTGCTCCTGTAAATCTGGATGAAAGCCTTTTTCAGGGATAGTAGGACAATCATAGGGGACCGCCTCAAGATATACAACATGCATTTCAAGCTTAACCGATATGTGTTTTCCCATTAATGTATGCAGGATCGTGTGAGTAGCCAGCCAAGTGATTTGGTTGAATCATGTGGTCATCGAGTGATTCCACTAAATGGTGCTGTGAGGCGTGAATTTAGTCGAGGTTAAGAGCCTACACATGTAACCAAGTTTGCTATATAAGAGAAATTAACAGGAGAGGAAAAGGCCTCTTGTGTTTCTCTCTTGGTGCTTGTGTTGGCGTGTGTGTTGTGTAAAACAACGAGAATGAGTTGTGGGAGTGAAGGGAAGAGCTGTGAGATGCAGCTCCGGCATTTAGTTGAAAAGAGATATGTGAGGTAGTGGAGGAAAACAAAGAGTTGTGGGACACTGGAAACATACCTGCATGGCGTCACTCTACGTGCCAACGGTGAGGTTGCCAGCGATGAGGCAAGCATGCACCTCTTCTTACTGCCGTTTCGTATCATGCAAGCGAGGGAAGCATGCATATCTCTGATACGAATGGGGCTCATATGTTGATCAATAGAAATTACCCCAATTGATCGTCTGTTTTATTCATTGCGGCATCTGACCAGTACTACCACCCAAAAAGAAAACATTGTCTGGGATGGATTTGAGGGAAGAGAACCAAGTTTAAAGGTAGCCACAGTGCCTTTGCCTAACCACCTTTCCTCGCTCACTAGCACAAGTCCCCCAACTTGTTAACAATCTTTTGACTAATGTATGTGTTCAGGTGAAAACCTGTGGTCAAAAATAAAGAATAAACATAATAAAAATGTAAGGCGTACTTCTCATTAAGACAAATATTTGACCAACAATTACTCTAGTATGCAGTTCATGGATCAGATTTTCTCCTCTGAAATTTAAACCGCCTATTGAATTGATATTTTGACGGTGCCAGTGGCACTCATCCCTCATCAATCTTTGTCACATATGAGATGATGATCAACGCTGCTCGAAACCTTTGGTAGCGACCAAATTTTGTCGCAACTGACTGCATGCTTGTTTGGGCATGGTCTTCACTTGCATGACATCTCATGTCAAGATCATGTTACACATGAGCTGCTGGGATGAAAAGTGGTGGCGACAACACCTATGCCTTCGATTTTTTGGTCCTTCTCAAAAAAAATTTGAAAAGGAGGACAACCCCCGGCCTTTGCATCCTTCTCAAGTACCCGGTCTTGAGCTCCGAAGTGATAACCCTAGGTTTGACTCTAGTTGATTATATCTACAAATGGTGGTGTTTTGTGTCCTTACCTTGTCAACGGCATTACTCGGATTTTCTCAAACTTTATCTCCAGGATGAAAACACGGGATATCTAGTGGTTGGAACCCGCAACGATGGATCTTGAGCGACGTTCCCTACTAGAAAACCTTTCTCAATGTCCTCTTGAGGTCAAGAAGTTGCTGGTGCGAATGGTCTTCGTCCTAGGCATAACTTCGATCTTGAATGATTTTACTCTTTGATGGCATGATTCATTGTATGTGTGCATTGGTGTTTGTTGCTACTTGTGATCTACGTTGGGATTTCCCCGAAGAGGAGATGATGATGCAGTACAATAGAGATAAGTATGTCTCTCAGTTATGAAACCAAGGTTATCAATCCAGTAGGAGAACCAAGTACCATTGTGTAAATAGCACCTGCACACAAACAACAAATACTTGCAACCCAACGTGTAGAGGGGTTGTCAATCCCTCAACGGATACGAGCAAGATTAAAATATATAGTTTTTGATAGATAGAGTTGACAAAAATACAAAACAAATAAATAAAATAAAATTGCAGTAAGGTATTTTTGGTTTTAATATATGATAGAAAATAGACCCGGGCCATAGTTTTCACTAGAGACTTCTCTCGAGAAAATAGTATACGGTGGGTAAACAAATTATTGTTTGTCAATTGACAGAAAAGCAAATAATTATGACGATATCCAAGGCAATGATCATATATATAGGCATCACGTCCAAGATTAGTAGACCAAAACGATTCTGCATCTACTATTATTACTCCACACATCGACCGCTATCCAGCATGCATCTAGTGTATTAATTTCATGGAAAAACAGAGTAATGCTTTAAGCAAGATGACATGATGTAGACAAGATAAACTCACGTACGAATAATCCCCATCTTGCCACCCTTAATAAGTGGCGGAGACAAGGGGTGCCTCCCCTAACATCTGTAATTTAGGCCTAATATATGAATAGCAATGATTTTTTTTGCTAAAATGGGTGTTTTTGATGGATTGGCCCACCCCAACAAGGTTGAACAATACTCGGCCCTCCTCATCCTATTTTTCTGGCTCCGCCACAGCCCTTAATAGCAATGATACATGTGTGTCATGTCTCTTTCTATCACTGAGATTGAACACCGCAAAATCGAACCCATCACAAAGCACCTCTTCCCATGGCAAGATAAATCAATCTAGTTGGCCAAACCAAACCAATAAATCGGAGAAGAAATACGAGGCTATAACAATCATGCATAAAAGAGTTCAGAGAAAACTCAAATAATATTCATGGATAGATCTGATCATAAACTCGCAATTCATCGGATCCCAACAAACACACCGCAAAAATTCATTACATCAAATAGATCTCCAAGAACATCAAGGAGAACATTGTATTGAAGATCAAAAAGAGAGAAGAAGCCATCTAACTACTAACTATGGACCCATAGGTCCGTGGTAAACTACGCAAGCATCATCGAAGGGGTAGCAAGGATGATGAAGAACCCCTCCGTGATCGTTACCCCCTCCGGCAGTGTGCCGGAAAAGGCCTCTAGATTGGATCTCATGGTTCTGGAACTTGCGGCGACGGAAAAAGTATTTCGTGGACTCCCATGTAGGTTTTGGGATTTTATAGTATTTATAGAGGTGGAGGTCGGTCAAAAGGAGGCTCGTGGGCCCCACTATCCACTAGGGTGCGCCAGAGGCCCCTGGCGCACCCTGGTGCTTGATGGGCCACTCCTTCATCTTCTGGTTCCCTCCCGAAGCTTCCAGGGTCTCTTATTGCCAGAAAAAAAATCCAAAAGGTTTCGTGGCATTTGGACTTCATTTGGTACTAATATTCTGCGAAGTCAAAAACAAGCAAAAAATAACAACTGACACTGGAAACTAAGTTAATAGGTTAGTCCCGAAAAATGATATAAAATTGCTTGCAAATGTATATAAAACATCCAAGATAATATAATAGCATAGAACAATCAAAAATTATAGATACGTGGGAGATGTATCATTTGTTGTGTGCATCCTAGTCATGTAGATGTCGTGTGTATGCTCATTGTGTTTATATCCCCTGGATGCTTTATTTTGAGTTAGGAAAATCCATCCTTTGTCATAAAAATCTATTTCGATGCGAAAGTGTTCTTCTGCAAGATCTAGAACTTCTAAAGATTTGATTGCATGCCTACATGCGAGAACTATCCCATAATGGAGTTCCATTCTAACTCAAAAGGTTATATAGAAGCAACGTTGTTCATATGCAGGTGATGAACTGATGACTCGGGTTTTATCAACTACAAAAAGAGAGAACCTCGGTAATTAAATCTTGGGTACATCATCGTACTTGTGATTATCATGAAAAATGTAATAGTGTTATAAAATAATTGACAAAGAAGTAGAAATGTTAAACATGATGTTAAGAGGCCACCTCAACATATACAACATGCATTTCAAGCTTAGCAAATATGTGTTTTCCCATGCATGTATGCAGGATCGTGTGAGTAGCCAGCCCGGCAATTTTCTTGAGTCATGTTTTCGTCGAGTGGTTCCACTTAGTGGTGGTGTGAGGCGTGGATTTAGTTGAGCCTAACAGCCTGCCCATGTAGCCAAGTTTGCTATATAAGAGAAACTAAGAGGAGAGGAAAAGGCTACGAAGGCAGGAAACAAACGTACTAGCTAGCCTCTAGTGACATCAAGAAGAAATGCTTCTGGTCAAAGCAAATCTAGTGTTTCCCCCTTGGTGCGTGTGTGCGAGTGTGTTTTGTGAAACAACGAGAAAGAGTTGTAAGAGTGGAGGGAAGAGCTATGAGATGCAGCTCCACCGGTTAGTTGACCAGGTATGTGGGATAGTGGAGGAAAACAAAGAGTTGTGGGATAGTGCAGCGAAAAGACACGCACTTGGTGTCGTATATGCCGATGGTGAGCTCGCCTGCAAGGGGGGACTCCTTCTCCATGCTACAATGTAGTATGCAAATAAGCACAGCTTGCATATCTCCGACGAGAATGGGACCCATATGCCTGTTTCATTCAATGTGACATTTAACTAGTACTGCTATATAACCATAATTTTTTTTGAAACAACATAGACAGAACACATTTTATCAAGAGAAGAACTTGGCCAACAATTACTAGTATGGAATTCATGGACCCAATTGTCTACCCCAAAATTTCACAGTCCATGGAACTGAAATATTGCGTATCCTGTTCATGTTATCATCATGTCTGCTTCACGAGGTACTCGTGGTGTGTGCGGGAACTATGAAACGGTACAAAATATCTCTCTCAAAAGTACTTGCTATTGTGTTTGAAATATCTCAAAATATCTAATTTTTCGTCAAGATGCTAAGGATACAAGTGCAAGCTGTGAAGTGCCACCGGTGCGGAAAACGCTAGTGATGGCATGCCAAAAACAACCTTGGTGGCGTGTCGGCATCACATTACCAGTATGACGCCACTGATAAAATATAGTGGTGGCATGTAGGCCCCCGTGCCACCAGTAACATATATGGTCATGGCGTGCCACGTGTTTGGGCCCGTGTCGGTGCAGCGTGTGCCGGCGCTCGGATAGCCGGTGTCCGTTATTGTGACACGGTCACGGTGAGGAGCGCCTGTAGTCATGCCCTGAGGATATAGTCAAATTCGGTGACCTCGTTAATAAATCTCGGTGCGGTGCTTTGTATAATTGCTTGTTCCTTGGAGGATCGATTACGTGTCACGGATTATTATAACACTGTTCAAGCTGCTACAGTTGAAGAAAGGTGTGGAGAAACACTGCTAGTTCTAGACTTCTAGCATGGAGCTTGCCTCAGATAGAAGTGTTTGCATGTAGCTGATTTGGTTGAGTCGTAGGTAGATACGCAGTATCGGTATGGAGTGCCGGTCAGCACAAAAAATGGTTGGTTTCTCATGTGCATGCAGCATAGTGTGAGCAGACAGCCAAGTGAGATTTGGCTGTGTCATGTGGTCTGACAAGTGATGGTGTGAGGCGTGAGTTTAGTTGAGAGGCTAACAACAGCCTCTGCATGTAATCAGGGTGCTTTATAACATATAAAGATAAAAGGTTGTGATGCATGTAATTAATCAGGCATGAGCGATTTAATCTACTAAAAATACTTACTTAATTTTCTATCTCTGTCAAGATGCATGAAACAATAAATGTGATTGGCGCTAGCAGTACGTAGCTGCTCTCGACGAGCATAGAACGTAGCCTGGAGTTTCTAGGCTTGACATCCTGCACGCTGACTAGGGTATAGTGATGTAGCCTGGGTAGCAGGACCAGTGCATAGTGATGTATGGTCTCACACATGGAGTGCATGCATACATTCTTCATGTGAAGTGAAGTGAAAGAGAAACTGGGTATGACTAGCACAAACGAAATTGCACGCAGAGTACAGTAGTATACTCATGACTAGATACATGGCCATCGGATGATCTAGGCATGCATGTTGGCTCGTCTATATATAGTCCATTCATAACGTGTGGGAGCTATATACTATATAGCTTTAAGTGGAAGCGCAAAGTCTTAGACTTAGTGGACTATTTATAGCTATCCCCCATATACTACTTCTATGAGATATTGGAGTGAACCTAACAAGCCAAATGTTTTTTTATATGACTAGTGCGATCAAATCATCCGTAGCTAGAAATTGCTCACTCAAATGACGATGTGTGATACGTTCTGTATTAGCTGGCTGGAAGCCATTTGGACTAGAGTCTAAGTGCAAAGGGCAAATGGATCGTAAATCATTTTGTATAACTTTAATAAACATCCACATGGCGACGCCACTTGCGCCTTCCACCAGGTTGTACCGGCATGTCCCGGCAGCATGTCCATGAACTTCTTCAACTTTTCCATGTCTAGCCTCACTGTCTGCTAGCACCATAGTGGCCACCGCGGCCGCAAGAATACTTAGCCTTCGAAGGTGAGTTAATTAGTGTGAAATTTTCACTATCCATGCAAAACAATGTGGTCTTCTATTATCATTTGATAAAAAGAAATGATGGAAGCATGGAAAAGGAAAATGTATCTTGGACTGATTGTGGGTGAAGTGAGATCCGATAGCGCAATAAGAAAAATTCAGAAGAGTTAGTGCATCATAGTCATAGATCCCGTGACTATTTTTGTGGCGTCAAAGTTAGTCCTAAAACTATTTAAGTTGTTCATCGAGAGCCCTAACTTCCCCAGACCAGTGTTGACCTGCTTATGTGGCGCTTACCTGTTGCCATGTAAACATAGTGTATGCAAAATAGCCCTTAGAAATATACACGTGAAAATCTACTCTCGAAAATGTCATACAACCACATTGAAGAAGAGAAATGTTTTTATATTTCTTTAAAAAAGGGACACATCATCATCACGATGCACACAGGCAGAAAGAGCAAGATGTATTGGTAGCTTTGCTGACACCTAGCAATACTCGCCGCATGTCCACTTACGCACCACCTCATCCAGCGCGGCCGTGGTGGCACCTCCCTCAAGGAGAGCTTCTGTGGCTAGCTTCTGCAGCGCCGCCACATTAGCTCTTACCTCGGCGCCTTTTCCTTGGCCAACCATCACTTCCGTCACCGTCATGGCAATTTCCTCCTTCCTCTTCGTTGCCGGCACTCGCATGGCGGCCCCGGCACCCTCTGAAAGCATCACGGCGTTCTGCTGCCGCTCGGCGAAGAGCGGCCATGCGACCATGGGCACGCCGTGCACCAGGCTCTCCAGGACGGAGTTTCACCCGCAGTGCACCAAGAAGCATCCCGTGCCCTCTGTTAGACTGTATATACATAGCCTCCGTACACATATATTGTAACGTTGTATTGTACATTGTTGAGAAAATCGTTAACTGGTAACTGCTCGTTTGGCTGGCGAGTAGAGGATTAATAGGCTAATTGGCAAGTTAATCGGATGATTTATCAGTTTATCGGCTACTCGGTGACCCTATGAGTAGGGATTAATCGGCAAGTTAACTGGTTAATCGGATGAATTCTTGAACAGGGGTATTGTACCCTTTGGGTACCTCTATATAATGAGATAGCCACACCCCGTTTAGGGTGTCGAGCAGTTCCCAAATCATATGTCTTATATGGTATCAGATTAGGTTACGATGCCTTCCGCTTCCGCCGCCGTCGCGCCGACCTCTGTCGCCGCTCCCGCCGCCGCGGTGCCGGCCCTTGCTCCTGTGTCACCGTTCCTCGCCTCGCGGCCGCTTGCGATGGCCTATGGTGCTCCTCCGTCGCCTGGGTCCCCGATCGAATCGGGTGTCCAAGGCGATCGCGCTGCCTCGCCGAGGGTTGCGGTGCCCTCTGGCGCTGATCTTCCTGCAGGCGGCGTCTTTGCGCCGGTCCATGGTGGGCCGCCGCCATCGTCGTCCTAGCTGACCCCGCACTACGGTGCGCCGCCCCAACAGCAACCCTACGGCGCCCCGCCGCCACCCTACGGCGCCCCGTGATACGTCTCCAATGTATCTATAATTTTTGATTGCTCCATGCTATATTATCTACTGTTTTGGGCAATATTGGGCTTTATTATCCACTTTTATATTACTTTTGGGACTAACCTATTAACCGGAGGCCCAGCCCAGATTTGTTGTTTTATGCCTATTTCAGTGTTTCGAAGAAAAGGAATATCAGACGGAGTCGAAACGGAACTTAATCAACTAGAGAAGTTATTTTTGGAAGGAAACACACCTGATGGACTTGGAACCCATGTCAGAAGATACACGAGGTGCTCACGAGGGTGGGGGGCGCCCCCCCCCTTAGGGCGCGCCCCCCTGTCTCGTGGGACCCCCGTGGCTCCTCCGACGTCCTCCCTGCACCCATATATACCCACGTGACCTAAAACTTCCAGAACGCAACATAGATCGGGAGTTCCACCGCCAGAAGCCTCCGTAGCCACCAAAAACCAATCTAGACCCATTCTGGCACCCTGCCGGAGGGGGCAATCCTTCTCCGGTGGCCATCTTCATCATCCCGGTGCTCTCCATGACGAGGAGGGAGTAGTTCTCCCTCAGGGATGAGGATATGTACCAGTAGCTATGTGTTTGATCTCTCTCTCTCTCTCGTGTTCTTGAGGTGATACGATCTTGATGTATCGCGAGCTTTGCTATTATAGTTGGATCTTATGTTTCTCCTCCGCCTCTTCTCTCTTGTAATGAATTGAGTTTCCCCTTTGAAGTTATCTTATCGGATTGAGTCTTTAAATACTTGAGAACACTTGATGTATGTCTTGCCGTGTATATCTGTGGTGACAATGGGATACCACGTGCCACTTCATGTATGTTTTGGTGACCAACTTGCGGGTTTCACCCATGAACCTATGCATAGGGGTTGGCACACGTTTTCGTCGTGATTCTCCGGTAGAAACTTTGAGGCACTCTTCGAGGTCCTTTGTGTTGGTTGAATAGATGAATTTGAGATTGTGTGATGCATATTGTATAATCATGCCCACGGATACTTGAGGTGACATTGGAGTACCTAGGTGACATTAGGGTTTTGGTTGATTTGTGTCTTAAGGTGTTATTCTAGTACGAACTCTAGGGCTGTTTGTGACACTTATAGGAATAGCCCAACGGATTGATTGGAAAGAATAACTTTGAGGTGGTTTCATACCCTACCATAATCTCTTCGTTTGTTCTTCACTATTAGTGACTTTGGAGTGACTCTTTGTTGCATGTTGAGGGATAGTTATGTGATCCAATTATGTTAGTATTGTTGAGGGAACTTACACTAGTGAAAGTATGAACCCTAGGCCTTGTTTCCACACATTGCAATACCGTTTACGCTCACTTTTATCACTTGCTACCTTGCTGTTTTTATTATTTCAGATTACAAAAACTATTATCTACTATCCATATTGCACTTGTATCATCATCTCTTCGCCGAACTAGTGCACCTATACAATTTACCATTGTATTGGGTGTGTTGGGGACACAAGAGACTCTTTGTTATTTGGTTGCAGGGTTGCTTGAGAGAGACCATCTTCATCCTACGCCTCCTGCGGATTGATAAACCTTAGGTCATCCACTTGAGGGAAATTTGCTATTGTCCTACAAACCTCTGCACTTGGAGGCCCAACAACGTCTACAAGAAGAAGGTTGTGTAGTAGACATCACCCCGCTGCCTCATCCCTACGGTGCGCCTCCGCCGCACCATTACGGTGCGCCGCCGCCACCCTACTCGGCGCGCCCAATGAACCCCTACCCGGCGCCGCCCCAACCCTACTCGGCGCCCCCGTCGAACCCCTACCCAGCGCCGCTCCAACCCTACCCGGCGCCATCTCAGCAGCCACAAGGGGCTGCGGCTGCCTCGCAGTATGGGGCTCCGGCCGTGGCATCCTACGGCGCCTTGGTGGCTGGTTCCCTGGATCCTACCCGCCCTACTTGGTGCCTGCTACGCATCCAGGGGCGGCCCCGTCGATGGGTCTTTATGCACCGTTGCACGCTCACGTTGATCCGGCCACGGTGTCGTCGCCGTTTTACTTCTTGCATCTGCTGCCGGTGAAGCTCGTGCCAGAAAACTACCTGTCCTGCCGTGCCCAGGTGTTGCCTCTTCTGCGGAGCCGCTATCTGGAGGGCTACGTTGACGGATCCATCCCGTGTCCGCCCTCTCATCACCCGGCGTATCACACATGGGTGGCCCAGGATCAGGCCATCCTCTCCGCCATCCAGTCCTCGCTCACCCCGAGCGTCTTGTTGCTGGTCATCTTCGCCGCTACGTCCCGGGAGGCGTGGGCGGCGCTTCACAACAGTTTCGCCTCTCAGTCTCCGGTGCGTGCTCACTCTATACGCACCGAGCTGGGTGAGACTAAGCTTGGTGACCTCAGCATCACGGACTACTTCAACAAGATGCGGTGTCTCGCCGATACGTTGACCTCAGTTGGCCAGTCGCTGCAGGATGAGGAGTTCACCACCTTCGTGCTTAATGGGCTTGATGATGATTATGAAAATCTCGTTGAGAATGTCCATGGCCGTGATGATCCGCTCCCACCTCGTGAGCTCTATGCACGACTCCTTGGTCGTGAACAACGCATTAAGGCGCGACGCGTCTCCCCCGGTTTCGCCTCCGCCAATGTCGCGACTCGTGGCAAACCCCCGTGGTCATCCTCTTCAGGTGGCAGACCGGCGCCGTCTTCACAACCGGCCTCGCGGGGCAATGCTCCGACCATCTCGGGCGGTAACCGTCCAGTGGCGTGTTGTTCTTCTTGCGGTGCTCCGCAGGCCTGCCAGCTGTGTGGCATTGAGCGCCACATTGCCTCTCACTGCCATCGTCGCTACAAGCAAGACTTTCTGGGCCTCGGCAACAATGGCAAAGGGAATGACAAGCAGGCCGCCGCCGCGGTGACGAGTCATGATCATGGCCGCACTCCGTCTTACTCCATTGATCCTGCGTGGTACATGGACACTGGAGCTACCAACCACCTCACCGGCGAGATGGGCAAGCTCTCTACTCAAGAGCCATATCGTGGTCATGATCAGGTGCACACCGCCAGTGGAGCAGGTATGCGCATCTCCCATGTTGGTCAGACCTCTCTCCGCACACAATTTTCGCACATTACATCTTTCCAATGTCCTTTGAGTTCCCTCTGCTACGCGTAGTTTGTTGTCCATTCCTCAACTTACTCGTGATAATAATGTCCTTGCTGAGTTTCACCCTTTTTGTTTCTTTATCAAGGATCGGGACACGAGGGCCATAGCACTTGATGCGCCGCGCCCACCTTCCATGTTGTCTTCTCCTCAGGTGTTCAGTGGTGTTCGTGTGTCGCATACATACTGGCATGCGCGCCTTGGTCACCCGGCGTCTCCCATAGTTCAACATGTATTGCATCATCATGAACTACTAGTTGTGTCCAATAAAACTGCTGAAACTATCTGTGATGCCTGTCAGCAGGGCAAGAGTCATCAAATTCCTTTTTCAGAGTCTAGTCATGTTGTGAAACATCCTCTTGAGCTTGTGTTTTCTGATGTATGGGGTCATGCCCAGACATCCGTTAGTGGTCACAATTATTATGTCAGTTTTATTGATACTTATAGTCGGTTTACTTGGCTATATCTTATTAAGCGCAAGTCTGATGTGTTCGATGTATTTATTCAGTTTCAAGCACACGTTGAGCGTCTTCTTAAGCAGAAAATCATCCATGTTCAATCCGATTGGGGGGTGAATACCACAACCTCCACTCGTTCTTTAACAAACTTGGGATTTTGCATCATGTGTCATGTCCTCATACACATCAGCAGAATGGAACTGCCGAGCGTAAGCATCGTCATCTTGTTGAAATTGGCCTAACCTTGCTAGCTCATGCATCCGTTCCGTTTCGGTTCTGGAGTGATGCTTTCTCCACAGCCTGTTTTCTTATAAATAGGCTTCCCTCAACACTTCTGAAAATGCAAACCCCGCTTGAACTCCTGCTCAATGAGATTCCAGACTACACATTTTTCAAAGTGTTCGGGTGTGCATGTTGGCCTCACCTACGTCCGTATAACAAACGTAAGCTAGAGTTTCGGTCTAAGAAGTGTGTTTTTCTCGGCTATAGTTCACTTCACAAAGGGTACAAGTGCTTACATGTTCCTACCAATCGCGTCTACATCTCTCGTGACGTTGTGTTTGATGAAAATGTGTTCCCTTTTCATGCACTTCCGACTCACTCTATCATTCCTACATCACCGGTGCCCATGTCTATACCTTCGCCTGATCAATTTGTGGATGTTGCATATGCCCCTGCGTTGCTTCCTAATCATGATGCAGGTATTGGACGCGACGCTCGGCTTGAGCTTCTTGATGGACAGGTCACGGATGAGTCTCCTAATCGGGACGTGCATGCGCCATGCATGTCGGGTGGCAGCAGTGGCACCCGCCAACCCGTCACCGCTTCACCCATGGAGGCTACCCCGCGGGCGCCGGTCCCGCCCGACTCCACGCTGGTCTCGCCCGGCCCGGTGCTGGCCTCGCCAGCGCCAGCCTCGTCCGGCTCCCAGCTGGGCTCGCCTGGTCCACTGGCTGTCGTCTTGCCCGGGCCGGTGCCGGCCTCGCCCGCACTAACGGGCCTCTCGCCTGGGTCGGCTGCTGCCTCCACTGGCCCGAAGGTGCAGTCACCTGCTCCAGCCAGTCCCGTCTTGGCGCCCGGGTCACCGACTAGCCCTGTCTCGGCCTCCCGTGAGCTCGACTCGCCTAGTTCTGTGCCGGCCTCGTCAACGTCATCTGTTGCACCGATTTTGCCAGCAAAGCCTGCTGTCACTCTTTGTCCTCGAACACAGAGCCGATCCGGTGTATTTTGTCCGAAGGAACGCACGCATGGGACAGTTGCGCGGCTTGCTGCGTGCATGGCTCACACTACTGCCGATCCCACTGCAGAGCCTCGTCACTTTCAGGCTGCACTAAGTATCCCTCACTTGCATGATGCAATGGAACAGGAATTTCAGGCTCTACAAAAGAATGACACTTGGCGTCTTGTTCCTCCAGTATCTGGCGTCAACGTCATTGATTCCAAGTGAGTTTTTAAAGTCAAGAGACATGTTGATGGCTCAATCGAACGCTACAAGGCACGGCTAGTTGCCAAGGGCTTCAAACAGAGGTATGGTCTTGATTATGAAGACACGTTCAATCCAGTCATCAAGCCTACTACCATTCGATTACTACTGTCTCTTGATGTTACTCGTGGATGGTTCCTTCATCAGCTCGATGTGCAGAATGCTTTCCTACATGGAATTCTGGAGGAGGAGGTTTATATGCGTCAGCCGCCTGGTTTCGTTGATCCGGCACGCCCTCATCATCTCTGTCGTCTGGTTAAGGCGATGTATGGACTCAAACAGGCTCCTCGCGCGTGGCATGCTCTCCTTGGATCTATTCTTCGGGCTCTTGGGTTTACTCCCTCCACTGCTGATACGTCGCTATTTCTCCTACATCGCTCTGAAGTTACGATGTATCTCTTGGTTTATGTTGATGACATCATTCTCATCAGTTCCTCTAATGCTGTTGCTGATCGTCTTGTGACTGCCCTCAGTGACGATTTTGCTGTCAAGGATTTATGTGCTCTGCATTTTTTCCTTGGTCTTGAGGTTTCACGGTCCTCCGCTGGGTTGACCCTCACTCAGAAAAAGTACTCCTTGGACTTGTTGCGCCGTGCTGGAATGCTCAAATGCAAACATGCTATCACTCCGATGTCTGCCACTGATCGGTTGTTTGCTCTTGATGGTGACTCTCTCTCTCTCCTCTGATGATGCTATTGAGTATCGTAGCCTCGTTGGTGGTCTGCAATACCTTACTATTACCAGGCCTGATATCTCCTATGCAGTCAACCGTGTGTGTCAATTTCTGCATGCATCCAGGACGTCTCATTGGTCAGCTGTGAAGCGTATTTTGCGATATGTCGGTCTTACTGCCTCCTATGGTTTGCTTCTTCAGCCTGCACCCTCATAGGAGCTCTCAGCTTTTTTTGATGCAGATTGGGCTGGTAGTCCTGATGACAGGCGATCCACGGGGGGTTATGCAGTATTTGTGGGTCCTAACTTGATCGCCTGGAATGCTCGTAAGCAAGCAACAGTGTCTTGCAGTAGTACTGAAGCTGAGTACAAAGTTGTTGCTGATGCGACTGCTGAGATTATTTGGGTACAGTCTCTATTGAGAGAGTCGCGTGTCCCTCAAGCTCACCCTCCGGTTCTGTGGTGTGACAACATTGGTGCTACATATCTTTCATCTAACCCGGTGTTTCATGCTCGGACAAAACACATTGAGGTGGACTATCATTTTGTTCGGGAACGTGTTGCACAGAAACTACTTTGTATCAAGTTCATCTCATCAAATGATCAACTTCCTGACATCTTCACGAAGCCTCTTCCACAACCACAGTTTGTAGGCTGTAGGCACAATCTTAACTTGCTTTGTACTTGAGGTCATAGTTAAGATTGAGGGAGGGTGTTAGACTATATATACATAGCCTCTGTACACATACATTGTATTGTACCCTTTGGGTACATCTATATAATGAGATAGCCACACCCCGTTTAAGGTGTCGAGCAGTTCCCAAATCATATGTCTTACACCCTCGTGAACCAGCACCCCCGTCTGCGGCACCCACGACGGCACGAGGAGGCTTACGCCCTTGGTCCTCTCCACAAACTCCTCCGGGAGGTAGGCCAGGGGGTCCTTCTTCCTCTCGACATCGTAGTAGTTGGCGTTGACGGCCCCCTCGTCGCTCGGGCTCCGTACCACCCACAGGAAGCGCTGCCCGCTAAGCTCCAGGCCGAGCGCGAGCTCGTGCATCTGCTCCGTCGGCAGCGAGCCTCCGGAGCCAAACGAGACGAAGACGACCGACTTCGGCGGCTGCCGGTCGAGCCAGTCAAGGCACACGGCGCGCGGCTCGTCGTTGGCGTCGGCCCGTATCGGTGGACCGATATTGTAAACCGGAGGGCGCCCGGGCTCCGGGTGAGAGAGCACCCTGGCGGCGTCCGGATCGACGGCGTCGAAGGAGTTGACGAGGATGGCCTCGGATTCGCGGTAGAGCCTGGCGTGGTGCACCATCCACCGGTAGCAGGGGTCGGACTTGTCCTGGAGCGCAGACATGATGTCCGACCCCGGGATGGGGACGCAACCGGGCAGCCTGACGGGCTCGGAGAGGTCCCGGAACTCGCCGGGCATGGAGACGTCGAGCTCTGGGAGGTGGAGCATGAGCGTAATCCCTTGGAGGTTCCCCGCATAGAACAGGTACCTCCTCGGCACGCCGGCGACCACGGCAGCGTCAAACGAGTCCGCGCCGAACAGGTCGGCAACGTAGGCCACCAGTCGCGTCGTCTCCCTGAGCCCGGACAGAATGCCCGTCAGTGTCGGAACCAACCGGGCAAGGTCGGAGAGGTCGACGGGCGGGAGGGAGAGGGAGGCGATGGCAGGCGGGAGTGAGGCGAGGAAGGCCCGCTGCGTGGCAGACGCCGTGGGCGCGAAGGTGATGAGCGTGGCCGTGACGCCGTGCCGCGCGGCCAGGCGCTCGACAAGCTCGGCGTCACTAGCATCGCCACGGGGAAAAAAATTCTATGAGACCAAGTCTCACGCGAGACCCATCCTGATGGATGACACGTGGCATTCGCAAATCACAAAGCATCCCCCACCCCCACTTAAAATCAGGGGGGAGAGAGATTAGATACTTTGTGATTTGTGAATGCCACGTGTCATCCATCAGGATGGGTCTCACCTGCTAACCGTGAGACCTGGTCTCATATAATTTTTTTTCCATCGCCACGTGCGGTGGTCGGCAAGCCTCAGCCGTGCCGTTCCCCTCGATGGTTTCTCCGTGGGATTACGGTGGTGTTCGTTAGACTCGATCGTAGGTGTGTTTTGCTTCGGGGTTTATGTAAGTATAGGGAAAAGGAAAATGGAATTTAGAACTTCCTCCGTTTCTAAATATAAATCTTTTTCGTGATTTGAATATGGCCTACATACGGATGAATATAGACGTATTTTGGAATATAGATTCATTCATTTTACTCCATATAATGTTCATATTAAAATCTTTAAAAAGACTTATATTTAAGAACAGAGGGAGTACTATATATCAACAGCATGCATGCAGATTCATATCGCCAGATCTCTAATCTAATAGATAGCCAGCATCCGTGATAGGAGGTAGATCACGCGCAGACAGTATTTTGTGACTGGTCGGTTCGGCTCCTTGTGGCCCAATCATTTGCTATTTGGAGTGAGCTAAACATGAAATTTTGGCAAGTTTCGATTTTACCATTCGACGGCGCGGCAGAGTTTAACAGCGGAAAAGCTCCAATTCACAAACTCATCCGCGTCATCGCCTTCCCCGGACAACACTGCTGTCTCCTGTGGAGTCTATCCGCCTTTCCCTTTCAAATCTTATCTTTTCACCGACCTGTCTCCCGCGCTTGTTTCTTCCTCATCTTTTCCCCTTTCTATCTTCATTCATTAAGCTAGCTAAGAAAAAGCAGAGCTCGAGATGCATTGTCATCTATACCAATAAAAATATATCGAGGGGCAAATTCAATTCTATCTCGGCAATCAAACTAAGTCAAACCATTGAGCTATATTACTTAAATGGTGAATTCTCAACATGTTTAACATACAGTTAATATCATACCTAATATCATTTCTCGAGTGCCGTGGCACCAGGCAAAATCAAATATCACAGTAGTGCTTCACATCCAAACAGAGTTGATCTGTAAGAGGAGAGACACAATGATGCACGTCCTCGCCGATCGGAGAACATAAAGCACGATTGTAGCATGTTGGCTAGATCATCGCGCATGAGTTGAACTGACATGGATGGTGAGCCTCTATACAACCAAGCCGGCAAACAAAAGTGAAAGAGCACGCCCTCTCATGCAATGCTCATTGTTGTCAGCGGCGGATCCAAATTGGGTTGAACTGAACCCAACGGATTTTGCTTCGTACGTGCAAGTAGGTGCATGTTTACTTGACGTGAACTCATTAAAAAATTGTGACTGAACCCATCAATGAAAACTTGTCCTGCTGCACCAGTGCTGGGCTATTTTGCTTCGTATGTGTATATAGAGAGACTATTTCAAAATATACACATATATCAAAAATTATTGCAATAAAAAATTTAGTAAACATTTGCCACGTATTAAAAGAATTCCATGCAGTCCTGAAAAGGTAGTACCATTGAAAAATGTGACATTTAAAAATATACACATTTTTTAAATTTTGTTCATGATATTTCCAAGAATATTATGAAAAATATAAAAAAATTGTTCATGTAAACAATGTAAAATTCAAAGAATTGTTCATGGAATTTAAAAAATGACAGTGTGTTTAAAAATATGTTTCATGGCATTTTACAAGAACGCTTATGAACTGTAAAAAGGTTGTTCACGTAATTTCAAAAGATAATCATAACATATAATAAAATGTTTGTGATATTTTATAAAAACTTTCTAATAATTTCTTACATGTTTAAAAATATTGATGATATTTGGTAATGAATTTTAATTATGTTTTTAAAATGTTTATTTTTTACTTCAAAATATTCAATGCACATTTTACAAATATTTCACATGTATAGTCGGATAATTGTTCAACATGTATCTAAATAATGTTCAATGTGTATCAAAACAAATTTTCCATTTGTATACAAAAAATGTTAAATGTGCATTCGAAGAAAATTGGCTTGCATTTAAAAAAATTAAAATAATGAAAATTAAAATAAAAACAGAGAATACAGAAAATAAAACCGACCCAAACAGTGCAAAAAGTTTCACTAACCGCATCTGAAAAGGTTCCAAAAATCACTGGGTTCATCTTGTTGGGCCAGCCCACATAACCGATTACTTGAGGCGAGCGTTGCTACGGTCTCACAATAAGCGAGACGTAGCATTTGCGGCAAATGAACAACATGTCGAAAAAGAAGAAAAGACAAAGAAAAAGGCTTGGTTTCAGCAGGCAGATCGCACGCGGACGTTTGCCGCCTCGTCTGTGTGACATGTGTCATGCGGGGCTCACCTAGCATTATCTTTTATGTTTTGCAACTGAGCCTATGTTGCAGTTTTCCCACCGGTATGTTGTAGGATCTGAATCTGGATCCGTCGAGCGCAGTTGCCTCATGTGTTCCTCCCAAGCTCCCGTTCTTCCTCTAATTTGTGTAACGTCATTTATGTTGCAAAAATCCTTCTGCAACATCATCCATGTTGCAAAAAAGTGAAGACTAAAAAAATTGTAACACTTAAATGTTCCAGCAATATGAACTATGTTGCAAAGAGGGTTCTGCAACACTGACTTTGTTGCAACAATGAGGACGGGGTTAACCGTTGGTTGGACCAGATCTAACTGCTGAGTGGGCGGATCTTTTCAAATTATCTATCGACGGATGCATAACACTGCCCAAAGACAAAACTACAAATGAAGTTACGTTGATGGAGACCTCAGCTAGGGTTTTCCACTTTTCCCTACCTATAAAGGGAAGCATATGGATAGAAATTGATTTTTATTTTTTTGCAGGGTAAAAAATCGTTTCCTATTTGCCACATGTTGCACAAATTGTCGCCGCAGCACTTGAGATATTTCTCTACTTGTACACAAAGTTTTCTCTTTCCGGTTTGGGGAACGTTCTCGAGCTTTGAGGCCGTTTTTTCTGGTTTTGGGAACCTTCTAGTAAGTTCCCAAACCGGCTTTTTTTCCAAAAAAAAAAATAGTTTTCTTCTTTGTCTATCCTTCCTGTTTTGTGTTTCTTCTTTCAATTTTGTTCATTTTTTTATTTTTAAGTTTGTATTTTATTTTATCAAAAAATGTTATCAAAATTAATAAAATGTTCGCACTTTCCTAAATATGTTTCATAATTTATTTTCTGTTTTAAAACTTTGCTCAGAACTTCCAAAACAGATTAGTACTGCAAATTTTGTTTACTTCTTTTCCAAAATTGTTCAAAACTGTAAAGAATTTCTGAAAAAAATCACATTCTAAATTTTTGTTTGTGAATTTCATAAAATATTCCTGTTTTCAAAATTTATTCACAAATTCAAAAAATGTTCGGGGAATTTCATAGAGTGTTTGCATTTTGAAAATGGTATTCACAATTTAGAAAAAAGTTCACATTTATCAAAAATTGTTCAAAAATTCAAAAAAAACGTGTTTTCATAATTTGTTCGCAATCATTTTGAAGAAGTGGTTTATAATTCTGAAATTGTTCGAATTTTTTACAAAAGTTATTTTCGAAATTTACTCGCAAATTCAACAAATTTTCAGCGAATTTCTGAAAATTTTTGCATTTTGAAAATGTAGTTCATAATTAAGGAAAGTGTTCACGTTTTTGAAAAAAAATCTTCCTGTTTTCAAACTTTATTCACAAATTCAAAATTATTCTTGTTTCCATAATTTGTTCTTAAATTTATAAAATGTTCAGGGAATTTCATAACACATTTATGGATGTGATGATGAGCCTAATGGGTATCTGCAGCCCCTTTTCTTTGAATGTGTTTTCAGCAAAAAATTCTAGATGGCCATTTGAATTGAATGGAACACAGACCTAGATACCATTGAGATGCTTGCAGATGGCAAGAACAGATACCACAACAAGGGTTTCAAAGAAAGTTTGATAGCAGGATGTTGGAGCACATGGAAGCATAGGCCTGGCATCATCTTTGACAACAATGAAAGAGATCTACCACATTGCATAACTTGCTTCAAAGAGCATTACGGCACCATCATGAAAAGAGCCAAGCCCAGCCTTAAGGAGGGAATGCAATCATGGCTAGACACATTGTGAACTTTTTTTTGTAATTATCTTTTTGTACCATCCATGTACAGTGCCATGTATTACCCCCTCATATTAATGAAAAACCGAGTTATGGTAGGGATTTTCCCTACTGTGTTAGCTCAAAGAAAAATTTCATAAAACATTCACGTTTTTAAAATTTTGTTCATAATTTCGGAAAATATTCGGGTTTTTTAATTTGTTGTTGTTTCTCTAAAAATGTTTGCATTTTCAAACAGTTGTTCGTAGTTTCAGAAAATGTTCTCGTTTTCAATTTTGTTCCATTAAAAAATGTTTGAGTCTTTAATAATTTGTTATCAAATTTTGTAAATGTTTGTTTTTTTTCAAAAAAATGTTTACTTTTGTGGAAAAGAAATTCACGTTCAAATTTCAAAAAAGGATTAAATCTTTCACTACCTGTTGTTTATATAAAATAAGCTGCCATTTTTAGATAAAAAATCTGTTAAATACATTGGCTATCGACGTGGTACACAGGAGGTCGTGCGCTCGATACCACTAAGACATGTTTTTTGGGGGAAAATGTGAGTTGTTCTTTAAGCTTTGCCGCTGTCGTTCGTTTTTCTTTAAGAATCACGCTACAAATCTTGAAGTGGAGTCAGTCGGTCGCACTGGCTAGCAGCACGAGCGTTTCTGGCGTTGGTCATCCGACCTAGGGCACCGATTTTTGTTGATTTTTCATCGCACTCTACCACAAATGGGCCAACCCAGGTCAGCTGTCCCCTGTGCTAATCGTCTACTATTTGCCCCCAATAAGCGGCATATAGGAGGTCCCCTAGCACTTACGACAAATGCCCCCCCCCTCCACCCCCCCCGCCCTCTCCCGGTCGTAAAAGAAGTAGAAAGAAGAGTAGAACATGATGATAGCCAGTTCCATGTGTACGGGTCGATCGATCGACCTCAGATGGGCTTCTACGTACCTATAAGGGGGCGATGGATAAAAATAATTAGCATAGCCTGCAATAAATGAATGAAATATTAGTTGAGGGATACCCTTGCCAATGGTCACTCCTATCTTTTTAGAGGCTGACAAGTGGCACTTGTCACAACCTGCAAGTTTTTCTTTTTTCGTAGATTTTTTTAAATATATTTCATCTCTTGAATTATGCGTCTAAATGCTAAACCAATTTCACCATTGGATTTCTTGCGCCGAAATCTTCAAAACTAGATAACATGTTAATAGGTTTCAAGGAACTTTTCCCCTTTTCCTGAAGCACATGAGATTCAAATATGTGCTTCTTGTGGAAGAAAACAAATGCGGAAAAACCCACCGCAAATCAATGCCTCCACTTGAAGCAAATATGCGCTTCTCGTGATAGTAAAATACATCGCATTTTTCCCTTTCCGCGTGCTTCTCACAGGAGCAAACCTCCACGAGAAGCAAATATGTGCTCCTCGTGAAAGCAAAAAATCATGATTTTTTCTCTTCTCAAGAAGTGCAGTTGTGCTTCTCACGGAAGCAAATCTGTGCCTCCACGTCTCTGCTTCTTATATGGAAGCAAAAAACAAAAGGTTTCGTGATCCTCCCTTACCGAGAGCCCAACAGAGAGGCTAACTGTATTAATTGAGGCCCAACACGGCCCAAATTTTCTAAAGGCCCAACTGATTAAAAAAGGCCGCACAGACATTAAAAATTGTAGAAAGAATTGGAGATGCGGGGGATTGAACCCCGTGCCTCCCGCATGCAAAGCGGGCGCTCTACCATTTGAGCTACATCCCCGTTGATGCAAAGGTAGTCTTAAACATTTTCATTATCATTTATCACTTCCTTAATCCCAATGAAATGGTTATCAGAGGAACAGGCAGCAGGGTAGTACTGGCATAGGAATACACGCTCCCAAGAGTGAGAGTGTGTGTGTGTATAAGTTTTATCTAGTGAATTTTGTTCTGGCAATTTTACGATGATGCGTACTTGTTCAGAACAAGCAAACCGTGTAGAGTGCTTTGTACTAAAAATTATTCGCTTCTCTCTTTTTGTGGTATAGTCGTCCATGCTGTCAAAAACAAGCAAACCCAAACCTGTAGTCAGTTCTATGCCATTCTCAGGGAAGAGATGATGGATTCGTTTGGAACCATGTTTTTCCAAATGTCCAGACAGAAACAGCAAATGTTCAATGTACATTTATACGAAAGCAAAGGGGTTTGAAGTTTATCATGTTTTCTGAAGTGAGAAGTTTCTGTTTTGCCGGGGTGCTCGTACTGGCTGCAGTCTGCTCCTATCTCCTTGGAGGTTGTGATCAACCGTGACAAGATTTTGCCAAATGAAAGTATGAAACCCATCGAGCAAGGGTGCTCATTGCTCCACTCGGTGGAGCAGACAGTATCGGTGGCTGAGCATGCCAAGTGCATTTCCTTACAGACAAATAGGCCCCACAAACTTTGAGGATTAGTGGACCAATTAGAAAATCTTTCGTTGCTTTATTTTCTGGGGAAACTGGTTGTTGCTTCAAAAGGTTAAATTCTTTAATATTGTAAAACATAGCTTCTGGAAAGAAGTATTTTCTGCGTTTTTGAAAAAATGAAGTATTTCCATGTAGAGATGCAATCCATGGCGTCGTTACGAAATACAACAAATCTAAGCAGGTCAATTATTGGCTATTGGAGTATGGTGCACGACACGAGGCCCAAATGCAGCAGCAGCACATTAAATTTCCAGTAAGGCACACATGTTGTGCCTGCATTCTTCATGTGAAGAGTAAGAGAAACAATGCAATTGCTAACAAGAACGAATTGCATGCATGGTGCAGTAATATAATCATGACTAGATACATGGCCATCTTATTATCTAGGCATATGGCTCGTATGTATATATACATAGTGTCATAGTCCATCACAAAGTGTATTCCTTCCTCAAGTAACAAACAGTAGCAAGTCAGCATGCTATAGCTTTAAACGGGAGCATGTATTCATGGGCTTAGTAGTTACTATGAGATGTTGGAGTGAAACAAACAAGCCATGTGTTTTCCTATATGAGTTGTGCGAAAGAGCCGATCCATCTCTGGCCCTGCTTCTCCTCGCCCACGCAGTCACCGAGCACAATAGCTACCACCGCTGCCACAAACAGTAGCAGGATGAAGTGGCCTTTTGCTCTCTCTTGTAAAAAGAACTGACTTATCCTTGCTTGTTTCGAAGCATGGAAAAAAAATGTAATTCTGACCTAGTCCATTGGTGTTTTGTTCAATAGCAATGGAGCCTGAATTCTTTTCATCTTATTCCTAAAAGAATATCCTTTCATCTTCCATTTGTTTTTGCATTACTCATTTTTTTAAATGAATAACAAGACCAAGAATTAACGGGAAACAACCTCAAGAAAAAAAATTAACAAGACGTAAAATGGAAGGGACTCATGCTGACAAACTGGAAATTGCCCCATCTATCTAAATCGTTTCATGTGAAATTCTGGACGTGTTTCTCCATGAAGATGTGAATTGTGGCAAAAAATACATTCATTGAACATATTTAATTTTACATCAAAAATATTTAGCTGATGACTATTGGTGAGAGTGCTACATATCCATCGTGTGAGCTGTGAAGTGCTATCCGTATGAAGATGAAAGAAACAAGAGAAAGATGTGATAGCTTCCGGGTGTTCCTACACCCTCTATGAAAAGTACATTTTAAAAAATGAAAATAAATCATAAAAACCTGAAACTTTGTGACATCAAATATGCTCAAACTTTTTAGGAGCTTGCAAGTTTTCGTAACGAAATATCATATAAAGAAAGGTGTACACATGAGAAAGATATGTCAATGCTAAAAGTGCTCAAAACTTTGAACACTGAAATCTTTTTCTTGTGTAGAGCTCCTCGAATGTTTTTTTCTGCATAAAAACTTGCAAGCACCTACAAAGTTTGAGCATATTAGACGTCGCACAGTTTTAGTTTTTTCTTTTTGAATTTATTGTTCATAGAGGGTGTAGGGACATCCTGTGACGCCTGGATAATTAAGCTACAGTAATCCTCCGCTAATGATGCCACATCATCACATTACTGTTGCTAATCCTCACTTGATCCAAATCATGATTCAAATTCAAATTCAAAATTTAAAGTCAAAAATCCAAGTTTGTCAAGCATGAAAACTAAAATGTTCAAAAGGTGGCAAATAATCCTTGGATATTTATCAAGTTGGAACCAACCTCATTTGAGTTCCCAAAATGCCCCTGGGATTTTATCTTGTGGTCCAACAATAATTAAATTGGCCTTTCCAATTTCTGAAAATGGTTAGCCAACTCCTTTTGACTCCAAACTTTTTATGCAACTTCACTTTGTTCCTATCTATTTTTTGTGCAAAGTGCCACATTTAACAAAAATAATTCAGTAGCTCTTTTAAATAGGAAACAGAGGCAATTCAAAAAAATAAATAAAAGAAAAGGCCACCACCCCCTAGTGGGCCTCGTGGCCCAGCTGGCCATCCAGCTGGTCGGCCAGGCCGGCCCACTCGAACCACCCACGCCGCCGAGGGGATAAGTCTCCCCCTCGGCCTCGTCCTCGTCAGCCCCAGATTCCCCCCTCTCGCTCGGCTCTGTCCCTCTCGGTTCTCTCTGCCGGAGCGCCGTCGGCACCGTTGCCGCGGCCTCGACCCCTCCCTCACCACGCCGACGCGTCCAACGGCTCCACCGGACTCCTCCACATCGGCTACAAGCCCCGGATGGAGCTCGGAGTCGGCACATCAAGCGGATCGACGCCTCCCCAACTCGTCTCCCTTCTCGAACACCGCTGCCCTCGTCGTCGTCTCCGGCCATCTCGACCCTCCCCGAGCCCACTGCCGCCTCCCTACGCTCCGCTGTGAGCCCTCGCTGTTTCCCCTTTTTTTCCCTGCCGTCCTCCGTCACCGAGGCCGCGCCCGGGCCCTGCGCTCGTCGCGTCCGCGCCCGTGGCCGCGTGCTACGCACGAGCTCACGCGCCCCGCATCGTAGTCCCTACGCGCCCGTGCCGCGCCGGCCACGCCCGATGCGCGTGCCCGCTTACCGCTACCCTCCCCGGCGCGCTCACCGCGTCCCCGCAGCCCCAGCGCTCGCCGGCGTCGCCCTGTACAGCCACCCTGCGTCGCCCTCCCGCTCCACCACAACTGCCTGCCCGTCTCCCCCTAGCGCCGCGCCGCCCCTGCCCTGCAGCCCCGCCGTCGCTGTTGTTGCTTCGTCGCGCCGGCCGCCCCTCCTCGCGCCGCCTACCATCGCCTCCTGCTGGCCGCCGCTCGTCGGCGCTAGCACCTGCTGCCGTGGCCGGCGCCTCCCCCGCTGGCCTGGGCGCACGCCCGTTCGGGTGCGGCCCCGAACGCCAGCGCCCGTTTGGGCATCGCCTGCATCCGCCGCCCGGCGCCCGCACCCGTTAGCCCGTTTGGCCACATGGGCCTATGACAGTGGGGCCCGCCCCCAAAATGAAATTAAAATTAGTTAAAAATAATTAAATATTAATTAATTAATTAGTAATCAATTTAATTAGCTTAATTAACTTAACTTAATTAGCATAATTGCCTAATTTAGTTAATTAACACAGTTAGTTTAGTTAGGTCAATGGCAGATGGGCCCCACAGGCCCTTTTGACCAGTCAACCCGGTCAGAGTTGACTGTTGACCCTGCTGACGTCATGATGACGTCATGCTGATGCAGCAAACTTATTTTCGTTTTAAATTTAAATTGTAGAATGTCTTTAAAACTTCAAAAAAACATAGAAAATTAACCATAGCTCGGATCGAAAAACTTTGTACATGAAAGTTGCTCAGAACGACGAGACAAATCCGAATACGCCCTCCGTTCGTCTGCCACACATCCCTAGCATAGTGAACATGCAACCTTTCCCCTCCGGTTCATCTGTCCAACAGACGTCCGGAACCGGGAATACTTTCCCGGATGTTTTCCCCCTTCGCCGGTATCACCTCCTACCGCGTTAGGTCACACCCGGCACATCTTATTGCCATGTTATGCTTTGTGGTGCTAAGTTGCTTTATATTTACTGTTTCTCCCCCCTCTTCTCTCCGATAGACCTCGAGACCGATGCTGCCCTTGTGATCGACTACGTCGACGACGACCCCCCTCCTTGCCAGAGCAACCAGGCAAGCAAACCCCCCTTGAGCATTCCGATATCGCCCATTTCTTTCCCTCTCATGCTTGCATTAGAACTGCTACTGCTTTCTGTATGATCCTACTCCGATGCATAGCCTGTTGTTGTTACCTGCTTTCATACCTTACCTGCTTATCCTAAACTGCTTAGTATAGGTTGGTTAGTGATCCATCAGTGGCCCCACCTTGTCCCAGTCGCCTCGCTTTATATTCGATGACTCGATCAACGTGATCGACGTCCAGGCCCCGACACCGCACATCACCCCCCTTAGTTGTATGACTCTACAGAGTTACCATCGAGTGCCGAGGGTGGAACCTCTTACATCACTCCTGATGAGATCTCTGTAGTGTAGCTATACGGTTGAGGTTATCGAGGGTGATTTCCTCCTTAACCACTTCCGTTACGGCTCTGTCATGCAACCCATCAAATGTGAACCTCGAGGGTGGATCCTCTTACGTTCACCTTGATGACAACATCGAGTGGAATTCACCAGGGGTGATTCCTCGGGTTTTCCCCTTGGTTTTAGACACACAGTTACTATGGTTACTTTGACTTTGCACTGAGCCATGTTACTAAGACGGGTCGGCCCTGAGGGGTACCCGCGCGAGCTTAATAGCGAGTGATGTGGAGTCGGTTGACCTGGAAGGTGCCCGCGAGATACTTACAAGGCGTGGCCGGGCATTCTTAGCCCTTGTCGCAAGTACTTGAGACGGGGCAACGGGGACACATCTTTCGTGAGTCTCTGCTTGTTACCGTGCGTTCCTAATCCACTACGATTTGGATATTTGATCCGAGGGGCCTCTGGCCTGATAGCACTAACCATCACGTGGGCATAGTATGGGCGTTCTGCATCGTGCCAAAGCTTAATAGACGTCAGCGACTGAGCGGCGCGCGCCGGGTTGGACCGGAAAGCACCTACCTTGTTGAAGGAGGTACCTAGGTCTGCTCACCGGCCGCGTACGCAACATGCAGGAGTTCCCGGGGAGATGGCCCATGACCCCTGGGGGCATAGGTTTAGTCCGACGTGCTGGCCTCTCTATTGAGACTAGGTCGGGTTGTGGCGTATTGTTTGGCCGAGGCCGGGCATGACCCAGGAAAGTGTGTCTGGCCGGAGTTAATCGAGCGTGGTGGGTAAGTTGGTGCACCCCTGCAGGGAACAAAACATCTATCGATAGCCTGTCCTACGGTAACGGACACTTGGAGTTGTATCCCGATCGATACAACTAGAACTGAGACATGGAGATGAGACTTGGATGTGAGATGATAACTGGATAGTATGGCTCTGGGATTGCTTTCTTGCAGGGAGTCGAGAAAGGATCTCTGGCCAAGGTTGATAATTCTACCACTTTACTTTATGCTACTCTTATCTCTCCTGATGCTGCAAGATGCTTGAAGATGCTAGTCTTCGATAGGCTAGACTTTCCCCTTCCTTCTGACATTCTGCAGTTTAGTCCACAGATACAACCCATTCCTTTCATACAGATGCATACTTAGTTTAGATCTGATGTAAGTCTTGCGAGTAGTTTGGATGAGTACTCACGGTTGCTTTGCTACTTCTTTTTCCCCATACCCGATTGTTGCAACCAGATGACGGATCCCAGGAGCCAGACGACGCCACTGATGACTACTACTACCCGGAGGATGCCTACTACTACGGGAAGACCGCCGACGACTAGGAGTAGTTAGGAGGCTCCCAGGCAGGAGGCCTTGCCTTTCCGATCGTTGTTGCTTTAGTGCTAGCCTTCTTAAGGCAAACTTGTCTAACTTATGTCTGTACTCAGATATTCTTGCTTCCGCTGACTCTTGTGTATTCGAGCTTATGTATTCGAGCGCTCGAGGCCCCTGGCTTGTAATATAAAGCTTGTATTATTTTAATTTGTGTCTAGAGTTGTGTTGTGATATCTTTCCGTGGGTCCTTGATCTTGATCGTACACATTTGCACGTATGATTAGTGTACGATTGAATCGAGGGCATCACACATCCGGTAGTTGAAAACCCATTCTCAACAAACAAATGATGTGATATGTACGTACATATTGATGTGTATACTATGTGCAATGTGTAACTTTCCACTTGCCACCTCCGCGTGCCATGTACGTTCATATTGCAAATTTGCTGGCACTAGCTAGAATAAAACGCTAATGCAAGATTATAGACGACACACCAAGGCACGATATTTGTTAACGAGGTTCATCGATATGGCCACTGTTGGAAATATGCCCTAGAGGCAATAATAAATTGGTTATTATTATATTTCCTTGTTCATGATAATCGTTTATTATCCATGCTAGAATTGTATTGATAGGAAACTCAGATACATGTGTGGATACATAGACAACACCATGTCCCTAGTAAGCCTCTAGTTGACTAGCTCGTTGATCAATAGATGGTTAAGGTTTCCTGACCATGGACATTGGATGTCGTTGATAATGGGATCACATCATTAGGAGAATGATGTGATGGACAAGACCCAATCCTAAGCCTAGCACAAAGATCGTGTAGTTCGTATGCTAAAGCTTTTCTAATGTCAAATATCATTTCCTTAGACCATGAGATTGTGCAACTCCCGGATACCGTAGGAGTGCTTTGGGTGTGCCAAACGTCACAACGTAACTGGGTGGTTATAAAGGTTCACTACAGGTATCTCCGAAAGTGTCTGTTGGGTTGGCACGAATCGAGACTGGGATTTGTCACTCCGTGTAAATGGAGAGGTATCTCTGGGCCCACTCGGTAGGACATCATCATAATGTGCACAATGTGACCAAGGAGTTGATCATGGGATGATGTGTTACGGAACGAGTAAAGAGACTTGCCAGTAACAAGATTGAACAAGGTATCGGGATACCGACGATCGAATCTCGGGCAAGTATCGTACCGCTAGACAAAGGGAATTGTATACGGGATTGATTAAGTCCTTGACATCGTGGTTCATCCGATGAGATCATCGTGGAACATGTGGGAGCCAACATGGGTATCCAGATCCTGCTGTTGGTTATTGGCCGGAGAGGTGTCTCGGTCATGTCTGCATGGTTCCCGAACCCGTAGGGCCTACACACTTAAGGTTCGATGACGCTAGGGTTATAGGGAATAGATATACGTGGTTACCGAATGTTGTTCGGAGTCCCGGATGAGATCCCGGACATAACGAGGAGTTCCGGAATGGTCCGGAGGTAAAGATTTATATATGGGAAGTCCTGTTTTGGTCACCGGAAAAGTTTCGGGTGCTATCGGTAACGTACCGGGACCACCGGGAGGGTCCCGGGGGTCCACCAGGTGGGTCTACCTGCCCCAGATGGTTGCGTGGGCCAAGTGTGAGAGGGGACCAGCCCCAGGTGGGCTGGTGCGCCCCCCCCACCAGGGCCCAAGGCGAAGAGAGAAGGGAAAAGGGCAAACCCTAGGCTCAGATGGGCCTAAGGCCCACCTAGTGGTGCGCCCCCCCTCTCTCCCCCCTTGGCCGCCCCCTAGATGGGATCTAGGGCTGGCCGCCACCCCCTAGGGGTGGAAACCTAGGTGGGGGTGCAGCCCCTCCCCTCTCCCTATATATACTTGAGCAAAGGGGCAGCCCAACACGCGATTCAATCTCCCTGTTGGCGCAGCCCTACCCCTCTTCCTCCTCGTCTCTCGTAGTGCTTGGCGAAGCCCTGCTGGAGTCCCGCGCTCCTCCACCACCACCACGCCGTCGTGCTGCTGCTGGATGGAGTCTTCCCCAACCTCTCCTTCTCCCCTTGCTAGATCAAGGCGTAGGAGACGTCACCGGGCTGTACGTGTGTTGAACGCGGAGGTGCCGTCTGTTCGGCACTAGGATCATCAGTGATTTGGATCACGACGAGTACGACTCCATCAACCCCGTTCACTTGAACGCTTCCGCTTAGCGATCTACAAGGGTATGTAGATGCACTCTCCTTCCCCTCGTTGCTAGATTACTCCATAGATTGATCTTGGTGATGCGTAGAAAATTTTGAATTTCTACTACGTTCCCCAACAGCTACATCCTCGGGGCATGACTACGGGCGCTCCTATCGCAACACCGGCCGCCCGGGCGCCGGCACAAGCCGTCAGCTCCCCCGCGTACTTGTTGCTATCAAGTCGTCATGGGTTACAACGTGTGGTGCCCCTCCGTATATAAGAGACCTAGGATACAAGTATACGACTCCTACACAACTTGTACCTAACCACACCAATTATAACTCCAAGTCCATGTAACCCCTTGCGTACGTAATATATTCAACACAAATATAACAAACTCCACCTTGGCGAATATTCTGCACCACCTAGAAGTCCTCCATGCTCGAACCTCCATGTACTCCGGACTTGGGTTGTCTTCTTTGTAGCTTGCTGAGAGCTACCCGGCGGGTTAGACCCGCTGCCACCGGGGGACTCCACTGCTACTCCTGCAGCTCCACTCTTCATGGCTCCACTTGCAATAGTGCTCCCTTGCATCTTGTAAAGATGTGAAGTCATCCACTATCCTATCATCATGATCACCCCATCTTCCATGATTTTCATGGTCTTCTTATCCCGATTAGAACGGAATTCCATAGCACTATCATGAAGAACACCAAGCGAAATTAGATTCCTCCTTAGCCCTGGCACATGCCTGACTCCCCGAAGCATCCGCTCAACTCCGTCAAACATCTTGATTTTGATGTCACCTACTCCAGCAACACGATAACTTGTGTCATCGCTCACATAGGCTAAACCAAACTCACCAGACTTGTACGAAGAGAATCACTCCCTGTTGGGTGTCGCATGAAAAGAGCAAGCTGAATCCAACATCCACGCTTCAGTTTTTGTTGACTACCTGTTTGATACCACGAGAACATCACTATCACTGTCCGAGCCATCACCATGAGTAGCCGCATTAGCACTTGCCCCACCCTTCAGTTCTGGGCATTCCCTCTTTATATGTCACCAGTCCTTGCACCTGTAGCACTGCACCTTTTTCTTCTCTGCCTTGTCCCTTCCTGAACTGATAACCTTTAACTGCCAACCCCAAACCTTGAGTACTCTCCCTTTCTGCAGGATTCTTTTGCTTCATCAACTCATGTCCAAGCAACGCTGCAGTGACTTCCTCATTATTGATTGTTTTCTTTCCATGTGTCGATGTAATTACCAAATGCTCATAGGACGGTGGCAACGAAACAAGAAGAAGTAGTGCCTTATCCTCATCATCAATCTTCACATCCAGACGCGCTAGATTCGTGACCAACTGATTAAAAACATTCACATGCTCCACAAGATCCGACCGCTCCTGCATCTTCAGCCCATAGAACTTTTGCTTCAAATACAGCTTATTGGTCGCTGACTTGGACCTATAACGATTTGCCAACTTGTCCCAAATTCCCTTAGGAGAATCTTCGTCCATGACATGATACATGACCTAATCTGCAAGACAAAGCCGTATGGCAGCGGCCGCCTGCACTTGCATATCCTCCCACGCATCGTTGTCAACCTTGGTCGGCTTCCTCTCCCGCAAACCCTTTAAGATTCCTTGCTACGCCAGAATATCCTTGACTCTTGTCTGCCATAGACCGAAGTTACCCGTGCCATCGAATTTCTCCACATCAAACTTGGTGAACCCCGGCGCCATGCCGAGCCGCGATCTAACCGACCTGTTGCCGCCAGTCTGGCCGCCTTTGTTTTCCTCTGCAACTTCCTCACGAAAAAGATCGCTGATCCCGTATTCCTCGTTTGAAGCCACGCCACAGTCCGCGATCTACCAAGAAATATGACCAGCACAATGTCCCCATCGGCCCTTCAGAAATATATTCAGGTGGGGAGCCTCCCCCCCCCTCCGGTGACCATTTCAAAAAAAAAATTCATTGCACGGCAAAGCTTCAGGAATTTCTGGCATCGCCATGTCTGATATTGTCACTGCTGAAGCTCCTAGGTACTGTCCCGAACTATCAACAGGCGAGCTACTTTTAGATACTCCCCCCGGTCCTTTTTACTCTGCATATAAGAATTGTCTGAAGTCAAACTTCGTAAATTTTGACCATATTTATACGAAAAATATTAACATCTACAATGCTAAATTTGTACAATATGAAAACTAATGTTACGACCCATCTAATGTTGTTTGATTTCACATTCTGAATGTTAGTATTTTATTCTATAAACTTGGTCAAAGTTTACTCTGTTTGACTTTAGACAAATCTTATATGCGAACTAAAAAGGACCGGAGGGAGTACTTGGCTAAAAAAAATATTAAATCCCAACAGAGAGGCTAATTGTAGGTCTACTAATTAAGGCCCAACGCGGCCTATTTTTTTCTAAAGGTCCAACTGATTAAAAAAGGCTTGGAGATGCGGGGGATCGAACCCCGTGCCTCCCGCATGCAAAGCGGGCGCTCTACCATTTGAGCTACATCCCCGTTGTTGTGATTTTCTTCTTTTCATTTCATTCAAGTAATACTTAAATCCCAATGAAATGGTTATCAGGTAGCAGGGTAGTACTAGCACAGGAATGCACGCTCCCAAGAGTGAGAGAGTGTGTGAACAATTGCCAGGAAAACACAAAAAACACTGCAGTACGATGATGCGTGCTTGTTCAGAACAAGCAAACCGTGTAGAGTGCTTTGTACTAAAAATTATTCGCTTGTCTATTTTTGTGGTATAGTCGTCCATGCTGTCAAAAACAAGCAAACCGAAACCTGTAGTCAGTTCTATCCCATTCTCAGGGAAGAGATGATGGATTCATTTGGAACCATGTTTCCAAAATTAAACAGAAACAGCAAATGTTCAATGTACACTTATACGAAAGCAAAGAGGGGTTGAAGTTTATCATGTTTTCTGAAGCAAAAGCTCGTTGTTCAACTTTCTTGAGCAGTTTCTGTTTTGCCGGGGTGCTCGTACTGGCTGCAGTCTGCTCCTATCTCCTTGGAGGTTGTGATCAACCGTGACAAAATTTTGCCAAATGAAAGTATGAAACCCATCGAGCAAGGGTGCTCATTGCTCCACTCGGTGGAGCAGACAGTATCGGTGGCTGAGCATACCAAATGCATTTCCTTATGGACAAACTTTGAGGATGTAGTGGATCAACTAGAACATATTTCATTGCTCAGATGCTTTATTTTTCTTTACAAGCAAGATCTCGCATCTCGAGGACTGGACGAGCAAGATATCAAGAGCATCTGAGCCCGAGCTCAGAAATGAATTTTCGGACTTTGTGCTGCTTTTCTCATGTTCGACGGCATCTTCAGGTCGTCCCTTGGGTGACTAACGGCCTCATCTCCCACTCCCGCACGTCTCCAACAACCTAGTGCAGGTCGTGCGCTACCTAGTCCAGGTCATGCGCCTTGTGCGTCCTCTCATGCAGGGACTGCAGTTTGTACTCTCCTCCCCCCTCTGTACTTCCGTTGTAACCATATAAGCCCATCGAGGCCGGCAATACCGAGTGTGCGAAGAGTTTCACAACACAACTTGGTATCACACGCTTCTCCGATCCTACCCCCTCGCTTCCGCCATGCATCGGTTCCTCCGTCGAACGCGCTCCGGCGGCGACCTCGACACCCCGGCAAGCAACCCCTTCGCCCCCTTCCCTCTGGCCGCCGCTCCTCCGCCGGCCGCGCCCCGTGCGGCGCGTCTCGCTCCCGACGTCCTCCACGGCAAACAGGCCGTGCCCGAGGGCGCCTCTACTTCCTCGGTCCCGCCGGCCGCACCACTTGCGGCGCCCGCCGCGGCTACTCTCCGCACGGCGGGGAGCGTCCCCGTCCCGCACATCGCGCCCGGCGGCTCCGGCAGCGCGCTGGCCCTTCATCACGGCGCGCCCGATGTTGGCTCTTCCACTGCTGTGATTGGCCTGCCGTCCTCCATCAACCACTTCTTCCATCACCGGCTCGTGCTCGAATCGGGTAACTACTCCAAATGGCGCCAGATCTTTTACGTCGTTTGTTGCAAATATCAAGTGCAGCACCATCTCGACGTGGCCGCCGAGCCGCTTCTCCAAAGCGTCGTGTGGCGCAACGACGACCTAACCATCGTCCTCTGGTTCCACGGCGTCGTCGCCGACGAGCTCCTGGACGTGGTCGCCACGCCGGACAGCACCGCCTTCGACATCTGGCAGCAGCTGCATCTTCTCTTCCGCGACAACCAGGCCGGCCGCGCGGTGATCCTCGGCGCGAAATTCCGCAACCTCGTCCAGGGGGACCTCTCCATCGCCGAGTACTGTCGACGTCTCAAGTCCCTCGCCACGGACCTCGGCGACGTCGGCGAGCACATCACCGACCGCACGCTGACCCTGCAGCTCATCCGCGGCCTCAACAGCAAGTTTCGGATCATGGCCACCCTGCTCCCCATGCAGACACCCTTCCCGACGTTCGTGCAGGCGCGCTCCCGGCTGCTGATGGAGGAAATCTCCGCCAACGAGCGCGCTCGTCTTGACGGGCACCCGGAGGCCACCGCCACCGCCCTCGCCATCGGCTCCGGCTCGGAGTCCTCGGGATCCTCGGGCACCTCCACCGATCGGGGCAAGGCCGCCAGCAGCCCTCCCGCCGCCGATCGCGACACCGGCGGACGTGGGCGCGGCCGCGGGCGCGGACGCGGCCCTCCCTCACCTGGCGATGCTCCCTCCGGACGAGGCGCCCCTGCACCCGCTCCCGCCGCCAACGCGCAGCTCCATGGGTACTTCGCCCCGTACGGTGCGCTCCTTGTTGGGGAACGTAGTAATTTTAAAAAATTTCCTACGCACACGCAAGATCATGGTGATGCATAGCAACGAGAGGGGGAGAGTGTGATCTACGTACCCTTGTAGATCGACAACGGAAGCGTTAACTTGGTTGATGTAGTCGTACGTCTCCACGGCCCGACCGATCAAGTACCGAAACTACGACACCTCCGAGTTCTAGCACATGTTCAGCTCGATGACGATCCCCGGACTCCGATCCAGCAAAGTGTCGGAGAAGAGTTCCGTCAGCACGACGGCATGGTGACGATCTTGATGTACTACCGTCGCAGGGCTTCGCCTAAGCACCGCTACAATATTATCGAGGACTATGGTGGAAGGGGGCACCGCACACAGCTAAGAATATGATCACGTGGATCAACTTGTGTGTCAAGGGGTGCCCCCTGCCCCCGTATATAAAGGATCAAGGGGAGGAGGCCGGCCGGCCCTCTATGGCGCGCCAAGGAGGAGTCCTCCTCCTAGTAGGAGTAGGACTCCTACTAGGAGGGGGAAAGAAGTGGGGAGGGAGAGGGAAAGGGGGGCGCCGCCCCCCTCTCCTAGTCCAATTCGGACCAGAGGGGGAGGAGGCGCGCGGCCCACCTTTGGCTGCCCCTCTCTCTCTCCACTAAGGCCCATATGGCCCATTACTTCTCCCGGGGGGGTTCCGGTAACCCTCCGGCTCTTCGGTTTTCCCCGAAATCACCCGGAACACTTCCGGTGTCCGAATATAGCCGTCCAATATATCAATCTTTATGTCTCGACCATTTCGAGACTCCTCGTCATGTCCGTGATCACATCCGGGACTCCGAACTAACTTCGGTACATCAAAACTCATAAACTCATAATATAACTGTCATCGAAACCTTAAGCGTGCGGACCCTACGGGTTCAAGAACAATGTAGACATGACCGAGACACGTCTCCGGTCAATAAACAATAGCGGAACCTGGATGCTCATATTGGCTCCTACATATTCTACGAAGATCTTTATCGGTCAGACCGCATAACAACATACGTTGTTCCCTTTGTCATCGGTATGTTACTTGCCCGAGATTGGATCATCGGTATCTCAATACCTAGTTCAATCTCGTTACCGGCAAGTCTCTTTACTCGTTCCGTAATACATCATCTCGCAACTAACTCATTAGTTGCAATGCTTGCAAGGCTTATGTGATGTGCATTACCGAGAGGGCCCAGAGATACCTCTCTGACAATCGGAGTGACAAATCCTAATCTCGAAATATGCCAACCCAACATGTACCTTTGGAGACACCTGTAGTGCACCTTTATAATCACCCATTTACGTTGTGACGTTTGGTAGCACACAAAGTGTTCCTCCGGCAAACGGGAGTTGCATAATCTCATAGTCATAGGAACATGTATAAGTCATGAAGAAAGCAATAGCAACATACTAAACGATCGGGTGCTAAGCTAATGGAATGGGTCATGTCAATCAGATCATTCACCTAATGATGTGATCCCGTTAATCAAATAACAAGTCCTTGTTCATGGTTAGGAAACATAACCATCTTTGATTAACGAGCTAGTCAAGTAGAGGCATACTAGTGACACTCTGTTTGTCTATGTATTTACACATGTATTATGTTTCCGGATAATACAATTCTAGCATGAATAATAAACATTTATCATGATATAAGGAAATAAATAATAACTTTATTATTGCCTCTAGGGCATATTTCCTTCAGTCTCCCACTTGCACTAGAGTCAATAATCTAGATTACACCGTAATGATTCTAACACCCATGGAGCCTTGGTGCTGATCATGTTTTTCTCATGGAAGAGGCTTAGTCAACGGGTCTGCAACATTCAGATCCGTATGTATCTTGCAATTCTCTATGTCTCCCACTTGGACTAGATCCCGGATGGAATTGAAGCGTCTCTTGATGTGCTTGGTTCTCTTGTGAAATCTGGATTCCTTTGCCAAGGCAATTGCACCAGTATTGTCACAAAAGATTTTCATTGGACCCGATGCACTAGGTATAACACCTAGATCGGATATGAACTCCTTCATCCAGACTCCTTCATTTGCTGCTTCCGAAGCAGTTATGTACTCCGCTTCACATGTAGATCCCGCTACAACGCTTTGTTTAGAACTGCACCAACTGACAGCTCCACCGTTTAATGTAAACACGTATCCGGTTTGCGATTTAGAATCGTCCGGATCAGTGTCAAAGCTTGCATCAACGTAACCTTTTACGATGAGCTCTTTGTCACCTCCATATATGAGAAACATATCCTTAGTCCTTTTCAGGTATTTCAGGATGTTCTTGACCGCTGTCCAGTGATCCACTCCTGGATCACTTTGGTACCTCCCTGCTAGACTTATAGCAAGGCACACATCAGGTATGGTACACAGCATTGCATACGTGATAGAGCCTATGGCTGAAGCATAGGGAACATCTTTCATTTTCTCTCTATCTTCTGCAGTGGTCGGGCATTGAGTCTTACTCAACTTCACACCTTGTAACACAGGCAAGAATCCTTTCTTTGCTTGATCCATTTTGAATTTCTTCAAAACTTTGTCAAGGTATGTGCTCTGTGAAAGTCCAATTAAGCGTCTTGATCTATTTCTATAGATATTAATGCCTAATATGTAAGCAGCTACACCGAGGTATTTCATTGAAAAACTCTTATTCAAGTATCCCTTTATGCTATCCAGAAATTCTACATCATTTCCAATTAGTAATATGTCATCCACATATAATATCAGAAATGCTACAGAGCTCCCACTCACTTTCTTGTAAATACAGGCTTCTCCAAAAGTCTGTATAAAACCAAATGCTTTGATTACACTATCAAAACGTTTATTCCAACTCCGAGAGGCTTGCACCAGTCCATAAATGGATCGCTGGAGCTTGCACACTTTGTTAGCTCTCTTTGGATCGACAAAACCTTCTGGTTGCATCATATGCAACTCTTCTTCCAGAAATCCATTCAGGAATGCAGTTTTGACATCCATCTGCCAAATTTCATAATCATAAAATGCGGCAATTGCAAACATGATTCGGACAAACTTAAGCATCGCTACGGGTGAGAAGGTCTCATCGTAGTCAATCCCTTGAACTTGCCGAAAACCTTTTGCGATAGGTCGAGCTTTGTAGACAGTAATATTACCGTCAGCGTCAGTCTTCTTCTTGAAGATCCATTTATTCTCAATTGCTTGCCGATCATCGGGCAAGTCAACCAAAGTCCATACTTTGTTCTCATACATGGATCCCATCTCGGATTTCATGGCTTCAAGCCATTTTGCAAAATCTGGGCTCACCATCGCTTCTTCATAGTTCCTAGGCTCATCATGATCTAGTAGCATGACTTCCAGAACAGGATTTCCGTACCACTCTGGCGCGGATCTCACTCTGGTTGATCTACGAGGTTCAGTAGTATCTTGTTCTAAAGTTTCATGATCATTATCATTAGCTTCCTCACTAACTGGTGTAGGTGTCACTGAAACAGTTTTCTGTGATGCACTACTTTCCAATAAGGGAGCAGGTACAGTTACCTCGTCAAGTTCTACTTTTCTCCCACTCACTTCTTTCGAGAGAAACTCCTTCTCCAGAAAGTTTCCGAATTTAGCAACAAAAGTCTTGCCTTCGGATCTATGATAGAAGGTGTATCCAATAGTTTCCTTTGGATATCCTATGAAGACACATTTATCCGATTTGGGTTCGAGCTTATCAGGTTGAAGCTTTTTCACATAAGCATCACAGCCCCAAACTTTCAGAAATGACAACTTTGGTTTCTTGCCAAACCACAGTTCATAAGGCGTCGTTTCAACGGATTTTGATGGTGCCCTATTTAACGTGAATGCGGCCGTCTCTAGAGCGTATCCCCAAAACGATAGCGGTAAATCAGTAAGAGACATCATAGATCGCACCATATCTAGTAAAGTACAATTACGACGTTCGGACACACCATTACGCTGTGGTGTTCCGGGTGGCGTGAGTTGCGAAACTATTCCACAATTTTTCAAATGTACACCAAACTCGTAACTCAAATATTCTCCTCCACGATCAGATCGTAGGAATTTTATTTTCTTGTTACGATGATTTTCTACTTCACTCTGAAATTCTTTGAACTTTTCAAATGTTTCAGACTTGTGTTTTATTAAGTAGATATACCCATGTCTGCTTAAGTCATCTGTGAAGGTGAGAAAATAACGATATCCGCCACGAGCCTCAATATTCATCGGACCACATACATCTGTATGTATGATTTCCAACAAATCTGTTGCTCTCTCCATAGTACCGGAGAACGGTGTTTTAGTCATCTTGCCCATGAGGCACGGTTCGCAAGTACCAAGTGATTCATAATCAAGTGGTTCCAAAAGTCCATCAGTATGGAGTTTCTTCATGCGCTTTACACCGATATGACCTAAACGGCAGTGCCACAAATAAGTTGCACTATCATTATCAACTCTGCATCTTTTGGCTTCAACACTATGAATACGTGTGTCACTACTATCGAGATTCAACAAAAATAGACCACTCTTTAGGGGTGCATGACCATAAAAGAAATTACTCATATAAATAGAACAACCATTATTCTCAGATTTAAATGAATAACCGTCTCGCATCAAACAAGATCCAGATATAATGTTCATGCTTAACGCTGGCACCAAATAACAATTATTTAGGTCTAATATTAATCCCGAAGGTAGATGTAGAGGTAGCGTGCCGACTGCGATCACATCGACTTTGGAACTGTTTCCCACGCGCATCGTCACCTCATCCTTAGCCAATCTTCGCTTAATCCGTAGTCCCTGTTTCGAGTTGCAAAGATTAGCAACAGAACCAGTATCAAATACCCAGGTGCTACTGCGAGCATTAGTAAGGTACACATCAATAACATGTATATCACATATACCTTTGTTCACCTTGCCATCCTTCTTATCCGCCAAATACTTGGGGCAGTTCCGCTTCCAGTGACCAGTCTGCTTGCAGTAGAAGCACTCAATTTCAGGCTTAGGTCCAGGTTTGGGTTTCTTCTCTTGAGTAGCAACTTGTTTTCCGTTCTTTTTGAAGTTTCCCTTCTTCTTCCCTTTGCCCTTTTTCTTGAAACTAGTGGTCTTGTTGACCATCAACACTTGATGCTCCTTCTTGATTTCTACCTCCGCAGCTTTCAGCATTGCGAAGAGCTCGGGAATAGTCTTATTCATCCCTTGCATATTATAGTTCATCACGAAGCTCTTGTAGCTTGGTGGCAGTGATTGGAGAATTCTGTCAATGACGCAATCATCTGGAAGATTAACTCCCAATTGAATCAAGTGATTATTATAGCCAGACATTTTGAGTATATGCTCACTGACAGAACTGTTCTCTTCCATCTTGCAGCTATAGAACTTATTGGAGACTTCATATCTCTCAATCCGGGCATTTGCTTGAAATATTAACTTCAACTCCTGGAACATCTCATATGCTCGATGACGTTCAAAACGTCGTTGAAGTCCCGATTCTAAGCCGTAAAGCATGGCACACTGAACTATCGAGTAGTCATCAGCTTTGCTCTGCCAGACGTTCATAACATCTGGTGTTGCTCCAGCAGCAGGCCTGGCACCCAGCGGTGCTTCCAGGACGTAATTCTTCTGTGCAGCAATGAGGATAATCCTCAAGTTACGGACCCAGTCCGTGTAATTGCTACCATCATCTTTCAACTTTGCTTTCTCAAGGAACGCATTAAAATTCAACGGAATAACAGCATGAGCCATCTATCTACAATCAAGCATAAACAAGCAAGATACTATCAGGTACTAAGTTTCATGATAAATTTAGGTTCAATTAATTTACTTAAAGAACTCCCACTTAGATAGACATCCCTCTAATCCTCTAAGTGATTACGTGATCCAAATCAACTAAACCATGTCCGATCATCACGTGAGATGGAGTAGTTTCATTGGTGAACATCACTATGTTGATCATATCTACCATATGATTCATGCTCGACCTTTCGGTCTCCGTGTTCCGAGGCCATATCTGTATATGCTTGGCTCGTCAAGTATAACCTGAGTATTCCGCGTGTGTAACTATTTTGCACCCGTTGTATTTGAACGTAGAGCCTATCACACCCGATCATCACGTGGTGTCTCAGCATGAAGAACTTTCGCAACGGTGCATACTCAGGGAGAACACTTCTTGATAATTAGTGAGAGATCATCTTATAATGCTACCGTCAATCAAAGCAAGATAAGATGCATAAAAGATAAACATCACATGCAATCAATATAAGTGATATGATATGGCCATCATCATCTTGTGCTTGTGATCTCCATCTTCGAAGCACCGTCGTGATCACCATCGTCACCGGCGCGACACCTTGATCTCCATCGTAGCATCGTTGTCGTCTCACCAATCTTATGCTTCCACGACTATCGCTACCGCTTAGTGATAAAGTAAAGCATTACAGCGTGATTGCATTGCATACAATAAAGCGACAACCATATGGCTCCTGCCAGTTGCCGATAACTCGGTTACAAAACATGATCATCTCATACAATAAAATTTAGCATCATGTCTTGACCATATCACATCACAACATGCCCTGCAAAAACAAGTTAGACGTCCTCTACTTTGTTGTTGCAAGTTTTACGTGGCTGCTACGGGCTTAAGCAAGAACCAATCTTACCTACGCATCAAAACCACAACGATAGTTTGTCAAGTTGGTGTTGTTTTAACCTTCTCAAGGACCGGGCGTAGCCACATGCGGTTCAACTAAAGTTGGAAAAACTGTCACCCGCAAGCCACCTATGTGCAAAGCACGTTGGGAGAACCGGTCTCGCGTAAGCGTACGCGTAATGTCGGTCCGGGCCGCTTCATCCAACAATACCGCCGAACCAAAGTATGACATGCTGGTAAGCAGTATGACTTATATCACCCACAACTCACTTGTGTTCTACTCGTGCAAATAACATCAACATATAAAACCTAGGCTCGGATGCCACTGTTGGGGAACGTAGTAATTTCAAAAAAATTCCTACGCACACGCAAGATCATGGTGATGCATAGCAACGAGAGGGGGAGAGTGTGATCTACGTACCCTGTTAGATCGACAACGGAAGCATTAACTTGGTTGATGTAGTCGTACATCTCCACGGCCCGACCGATCAAGCACCGAAACTACGGCACCTCCGAGTTCTAGCACACGTTCAGCTCGATGACGATCCCCGGACTCCGATCCAGCAAAGTGTCGGGGAAGAGTTCCGTCAGCACGACGGCGTGGTGACGATCTTGATGTACTACCGTCGCAGGGCTTCGCCTAAGCACCGCTACAATATTATCGAGGACTATGGTGGAAGGGGCACCGCACACGGCTAAGAATATGATCACGTGGATCAACTTGTGTGTCAAGGGGTGCCCCCTGCCCCCATATATAAAGGATCAAGGGGAGGAGGCCGACCGGCCCTCTATGGAGCGCCAAGGAGGAGTCCTCCTCCTAGTAGGAGTAGGACTCCTACTAGGAGGGGGAAAGAAGTGGGGAGGGAGAGGGAAAGGGGGGCGCCGCCCCCCTCTCCTAGTCCAATTCAGACCAGAGGGGGAGGAGGCGCGCGGCCCACCTTTGGCTGCCCCTCTCTCTCTCTCTCCACTAAGGCCCATATGGCCCATTACTTCTCCCGGGGGGGTTCCGGTAACCCTCCGGCTCTTCGGTTTTCCCCGAAATCACCCGGAACACTTCCGGTGTCCGAATATAGCCGTCCAATATATCAATCTTTATGTCTCGACCATTTCGAGACTCCTCGTCATGTCCGTGATCACATCCGGGACTCCGATCTAACTTCGGTACATCAAAACTCATAAACTCATAATATAACTGTCATCGAAACCTTAAGCGTGCGGACCCTACGGTTTCAAGAACAATGTAGACATGACCGAGACACGTCTCCGGTCAATAAACAATAGCGGAACCTGGATGCTCATATTGGCTCCTACATATTCTACGAAGATCTTTATCGGTCAGACCGCATAACAACATACGTTGTTCCCTTTGTCATCGGTATGTTACTTGCCCGAGATTCGATCGTCGGTATCTCAATACCTAGTTCATTCTCGTTACTAGCGAGTCTCTTTACTCGTTCCGTAATACATCATCTCGCAACTAACTCATTAGTTGCAATGCTTGCAAGGCTTATGTGATGTGCATTACCGAGAGGGCCCAGAGATACCTCTCCGACAATTGGAGTGACAAATCCTAATCTCGAAATACGCCAACCCAACATGTACCTTTGGAGACACCTGTAGAGCACCTTTATAATCACCCATTTACGTTGTGACGTTTGGTAGAACACAAAGTGTTCCTCCGGCAAACGGGAGTTGCATAATCTCATAGTCATAGGAACATGTATAAGTCATGAAGAAAGCAATAGCAACATACTAAACGATCGGGTGCTAAGCTAATGGAATGGGTCATGTCAATCAGATCATTCACCTAATGATGTGATCCCGTTAATCAAATAACAACTCCTTGTTCATGGTTAGGAAACATAACCATCTTTGATTAACGAGCTAGTCAAGTAGAGGCATACTAGTGACACTCTGTTTGTCTATGTATTCACACATGTATTATGTTTCCGGTTAATACAATTCTAGCATGAATAATAAACATTTATCATGATATAAGGAAATAAATAATAACTTTATTATTGCCTCTAGGGCATATTTCCTTCACTCCTGCCCGGCCCACCACAACCTCGCGTGCCCTGGGCCGCGCCGAACGCTGCCGGCATGCTGGGCCCGCGACCTCCGCCGCCCCAGCAGACCTACCCGGCGACTCACGCACCGTCGTCCGTCGGCCCGACGTGGGAGTAGTACCACCAGCTGTACGCTGCCCTGTAGAACCTGCCGACGCAGCAGCACGCCGGCGGCCACCAGGACTAGATCCTCGACACTGGAGCCTCTTCCCACGTGACTGGTATGGCCACCTCCCTCTCTCAGTGTTTTTCTCCATATTTGCGTCATTCTTTGGGCATACTAGTTGGAAATGGATCTCGTTTACCCGTGACGGCCGTCGGCTCCACCAAACTTGCTTCTTTTTCTCTCAACGATGTGCTTGTTTCTCCCACTGTCATCCAAAATCTCATATTTGTACGTCGCTTTACTATTGACAACTCCTGCAGTATTGAATTTGACCTGTTTGGTTTCACCGTGAAGGACCTAGCCACCCGCAAGATCATAATGAGGTTCAATAGCCATGGGGACCTCTATCCATTCTTCACCAACTCCGGCGTGCAAGCTCTTCTCACGGTGGTTGGCAGCGATGTATGGCATCGGCGCTTGGGGCATCCTAGTGACAAGACCATCTCCACTTTAGCTCGTTTTTTTCTTCCCACATGTAATAAAGACATGTCCCAAAACACCGTGTGTATGGCATGTCAACTAGGCAAGCAGCTCCGGCTGCCTTTTTCCAATTCCAAGTCATTTACTACAGCACCTTTTCAGCTCATACACTGTGATTTATGGACCTCTCCCATTTGTAGTTTTTCGGGTTTTCAATATTATCTTGTGATCCTAGATGACTACTCTCACTACTCTTGGACCTTTCCTCTACGCCACAAGTCCGATACCGTAGATATCATTCATCGTTTCCATGCGTACGTCCTCACACAATTCCACGTTCCCATCCAGTGTATGCAATGCGATAACGGCGGCGAATTCCTTACCACCTCCGTACGCGACCTCTTCTCCCGCTATGGCGCCTCTCTTCGCCTCTCATGCCCTCATACATCGCCCCAAAATGGAAAAGCCGAGCGCCTCCTACGTACGACAAATGACATTCTTCGCGTCCTCCTCATACACGCCACACTACCCCCTGCCTTCTGGGTCGAGGCCCTCCACACCGCAACCTACATCCTAAACCGCCGGCCCTCCACTACCATCGCCTCTGAGACTCCCTACTTTCGCCTTCTCGGCAAACACCCAACCTATGACCACATGCGCGTTTTTGGATGTCTGTGTTTCCCTAACACCATCGCCACTAGCCCCCACAAACTTGCCCCTCGCTCATCTCGCTGCGTTTTTCTTGGGTATCCCTTGGAACACAAGGGCTATCGATGTCTGGACTTGGCTACTCGCAAGGTTATCATTTCCCGTCACGTTACATTTGACGAGTCCATTTTCCCTATCAACCTACCCCAGACACACCGCAGCCCTCCCGTCGCCCGCCCACAAATGATCTCGGGCCGCAAATCTACCCCGAACCGCGCGTCGCCGCTCCCTCCAATCCGCACCCGCCCACGCCCTCCTCGGGATCGCCCTCGCCCCGATCCCCACTCCCACCTACCGGGTCCTTGGGATCCTCTCCCCCAATCCACGCCTTCGCCCCCGCACCTGCCTGGGCCCGCGAATCTGCCCACCCAATTGACGCACCCCACTCCACCCGCCTCGCCCCCTCCCATGCAACATCCCACGCCTCCACCGGCCCCACCATCCCATGCACATGCACATACCCCTGGCTCCCCGCCCCTGCATGCACCTTCCCCAAGCCCCTCCCATGCACATGCACGTACACCCGCGCGCTCGCCCGCTGCTACTACTCTTCCACCGCGCGCCGTGCCAGTGCCTCCACCCACTAATCTACATCGCATGCGTACGCGGGCGAAAACAGGATTTGCTCAACCTAAAGCTCTTGCTGCTTCCACGTCTACCTCCTCCACCATTAGCCCCATCCCTTCCTCATACCGCGTTGCCCTCCGGGACCCAAACTGGTACAACGCTATGCTCGACGAATATAACGCACTGATGCAGAATAACACTTGGAGTTTGGTGTCGCGTCCTGCAGGTGCCAATATTGTCACAGGGAAGTGGATTTTCCGGCATAAGTTCCATCCTGACGGCTCTCTCGCCCGGTACAAGGCGCGTTGGGTGCTTCGCGGCTTCACATAGCAGGCTGGCGTGGACTACGATGAGACGTTCAGCCCCGTCGTCAAGCCGGCGACCATCCGGACCGTCCTCAGTCTGGCCGCTGGGCGGGGTTGGCCTATTCATCAACTCGACGTCAAGAACGCGTTTCTTCACGGGCACCTCACCGAGACGGTCTACAGCACCCAGCCGTCCGGCTTCGTCGACGCCACCTCGCCTACCCACTTCTGCCGGCTGAACCGTTCCCTATATGGTCTCAAGCAGGCGCCGCGTGCGTGGTTCACTCGCTTCACCAGCTACCTGTGCACGCTTGGCTTCGTCGCGTCGTGAGCGGACTCGTCCTTGTTCATTCTTCGCCGTGGTGACCACCTCGCCTACCTTCTATTGTACGTGGACGACATCATCCTCACGGCAAGCTCCACCGACCTGCTCCGCTCCATCATCCGGGGCCTCCACCGCGAGTTTTCGATGACCGACCTCGGCGCACTTCATCACTTCCTCGGGGTCAACGTCACCACCACCACCCGCGGCCTCTTCCTTTCTCAGGAGCAGTACGCCTTGGAGATACTTGATCGGGCTGGTATGCTGAACTGCAAACCGCTCTCCACGCCTGTCGACACCCTCGCCAAGCTCTCCATCGACGACGGCCCGCTCTTCCACGACCCGTCGCTCTACCGCAGCTTGCCCGGGGCGCTGCAGTACCTCACCTTGACGTGCCCCGACCTCTCCTATGTCGTACAATAATGCTGCTTGTTCATGCACGCGCCGCGGGATTGCCATTACCAGCTTGTCAAGCGGATTCTTCGGTATCTACGTAGCACGACACACCTCAGGCTTCGGATCCACCGCGACACCGCCACAGACCTTGTCGCTTACTCTGATGCGGATTGGGCCGGCTGCCCCGACACGCACAAATCCACATCGGGGTACCGCGTCTTCCTCGGCGGCAACCTCCTCAGCTGGTCGTCCAAGCGGCAGAACACCGTCTCCCGCTCTAGCGCCGAGGCCGAGTACCGTGCTGTTGCCAATGCGGTCGCCGAGACCGTCTGGCTGCGGCAACTCCTCGGTGAGCTCCACCAATCTCCATCTCGAGCCACGGTTGTCTACTGCGACAATGTCAACGCCGTCTACATGTCGAGCAATCCCGTACAACACCAACGGATGAAGCACATTGAGATCGACCTGCACTTCGTCCGCGAACGCGTTGCCCTTGGCGAACTTCGCGTTCTCCACGTGCCCACGAGCTCACAGTTTGCCGACATCTTCACCAAAGGGCTCCCGACGCGTCTCTTCGATGATTTTCGTACCAGTCTTAATGTCGGCGAACCCCACGTTGCGACTGCGGGCGGTGTTCGACAGCATCTTCAGGTCGTCCCTTGGGTGGCTAACGGCCTCATCTCCCACTCCCGCACGTCTCCAACAACCTAGTGCAGGTCGTGCGCTACCTAGTCCAGGTCATGCGCCTTGTGCGTCCTCTCATGCAGGGACTGCAGTTTGTACTCTCCTCCCCCCTCTGTACTTCCGTTGTAACCATATAAGCCCATCGAGGCCGGCAATACAGAGTGTGCGAAGAGTTTCACAACACAACTTCTCGAAGCATGGAACAACATTGTAATTATAAATAATTCATTTGTGTTTGTTCAATAGGAATGGAAAACTGGATTCCTTTCTCTTCATTCCTATAAATTATCCTTTCTTCTTCCTTTTGTTTTGCATTGCTCATTTATTTATTTTCTTGTCCTTAAAGACAGGTAATGGGAATAAATCTTCATAAACATGGCAAGCAACAACTATTTTAGTTTTTGGAATAACAAGACCAAGAATTAACGAGGCGTTGTAAAATGAAAGGGATCCATTCTGGAAATCATCATGTCTATCCGAATGTCTTCCGTGAAATTTTTTACCTGTTCATTTATGCCAATGTGAATTGTGGCAAAATGCATTGGTCAAATATATTTAATTTTTGTCCCTAAAAAGGAATTTAATTTTACCTCAAAAGTCGTTAGTGGGAACACTATGGATCAATATTACGTCAAAACTTTGAGGATGTAGTGGATCAATTAGAAAATCTTTCTTTGCTTTATTTTCTGGGGAAACTGGTTGTTGCTTCAAAAGGTTGAATTCTTTAATAATTGTAAAACATAGCTTCTGGAAAGAAGTATTTTCTGCGTTTTTGAGAAAATGAGGTATTTCCATGTAGAGATGCAATCCATGGCGTCGTTACGAAATACAAGAAATCTAAGCAGGTCAATTATTGGCTACTGGAGCGGTGCATGACAGGAGGCCCAAATGCAGCAACGGCCCATTAAATTTCCAGTCAGGCACACATGTTGTGCATGCATTCTTCATGTGAAGAGTAAGAGAAACAATGCATCGCTAGCACGAACGAATTGCACGCATGGTGCAGTAATATATAGTCCATCACAAAGTGTATTCCTTCCTCAAGTAACAAATAGTAGCAAGTCAGCATGCTATAGCTTTAAACCGAAGCATGTATTCATGGGCTTAGTAGTGGACTATGAGATGTTGGAGTGAAACAAACAAGCCATATGTTTTCGAGTTGTGCGAAAGAGTCAATCCATGGCCATGTTTGGATTCAAGGGTTAGAGTTAGTTTGGGTTAGTTTGGACTCAACTAACCCAAAAATATCCAAACAGGAAGATTAGTTTGGGTTAGATGCATCTAGCTAACCCATTCAAAAAATCTAACCCACCCAAAAGGTGCTTATTGGGGTTAGTTCTTCTCGGGACCACTAAAAAAACACATTTTTCTCTCGCTCTCTCCACAGCAGATCCCTCCTCACTTCCTCGAAGCTTCTCGTCCTCTCCCTCCCTCCCTCTCGCACCGCCCATAAAGGCGCCTCGCCGTATCCGCATTCTATCTAATCCTGCCATCCAAACACCTTTTTGACTAGAGTTAGTTCAGGATTAGAATCCAACTCTAACCTCTAACCGGGTTAGAGTATCCAAACAGGGTCCATCTCTGCCTGCTTCTCCTCGCCCACGCAGTCACCTAGCACAATAGCTACCACCACTGCCAGAAACAGTAAGCATGGACCGGGACGGGCGATTTTTCTATGTAGAATTTGCACCACTTTCCTTGGTAGAATGAAGTGGCCTTATGTTCTCTCTTGTAAAAAGAACTGAATTATCCTTGCTTGTTTCGAAGCATGGGAAAAAAAATGTAATTCTGACCTAGTCCGTTGGTGTTTGTTCAAGGGTGTGATTAGGTCGTATCTAGATGTGACATAACTATGTTACATCTAAGATGACATCATCAACTTTTTTTTAATCTATCAGCAACTATTTGTTTGTTTCCGTCCGATCACTAAGTCGCTCACGTAGACGTAGGCAACGTCCAGCCCAACTGTTTATTTCTCACGATCATTAGTCCAGCCCAACTGTTTGTTTCTCACGATACTAATGTCTGCTCAAAGGAAAACAACGATTGTGAAAAGCAACGATCGGTTGTATCACACAAGAAAAAGCACAGAAGTGTGTACGTCCCAAAAAAGCATCTACACGGGCACTAAATATATATATTTTTTATTTCAAAACGTGAAACTGCATCTGGGGTAAAAAGCTTATATTTTCAAGTAGATATTTAATAAAAGTAAATGCATTTATGCAGTATTATGTACTAATTTGAAAAATGTTCACAAAACTTTGCAAGTAAAAAAATTGTTCATGAGCTGAAAAATGTTCGTGATTTAAAAAAAATAATTTGAAAAAATGTTCACAGAATTAAAAATATTTGTGATTCCAGAAAATTTCATGAGTTCAATGTTTTGTGGATTCAAAAAATGGTCGTGAATTTGGAGCCCAGTTGCGAGTTACAAATGACGACTTGCAATTGAGGTGGACTTATAATTGACGTGGCAACAAAAAACTTCAAAGCCTAGTTGCAAGTCGATGGTGGACTTGCAATTTGGGCAACCACAAAAAATTCAAGCCCACCTGCAAGTGAAGAGTGGAATTGTGGCTAAGTGTGACAAAAAAGGGTGAGCCACATTGCGAGTCCAGGGCAGACTTGCAATTGGGCGCGAATAAAAAAGGCCAGTCCCAATTGCGAACCAAGGGTTGGCTTGCAACCGAGGCAGCAACAACTACATTCCTAGTTGCGAGTCATGGTGGGCTTGAAGCCGGGATGAGAACAAACTACGCGCTCAGTTGCAAGTCGAGGGTGGAGTTGTAACTGGGACGACAAACACACTACACGCTCAGTATGGTTGACATGCAACTCGGGTCACTACAAAAAAGTATGATGCGTCCTAATTTTGAGTCGATGGCTGACTTGCAATTGGGCCCCTGCAAACATACATCCCCGTCCTAGTTGTGAGTCGATGATTGACTTGCAACTGCCCCCCTACAAACGTACGCCCCCTAGTTGCGAGTCGATGATTGACTTACAACTAGGCCCTTACAAACATACCCTACCTAGTTGCGAGTTGATGGTTGACATGCAACTTGGGCCACTACAAAAAAGTATGACACGTACTAGTTGCATGTCGATGGTTCACTTGCAACTGGACCCCTACGAACATACGCTCATCCTAGTTGTGAGTCGATGGTTGACTTGCAACTGGGCACCTACAAACATAGGCCCCCCTACTTGCGAGTCAATGGTTGACTTGCAACTGAGCCCCTACAAACATACGTCCCCCTAGTGGCGAGACGATGGTTGACATGCAACCGGGGAAACTACAAAAAGTATGATGTGTCCCAGTTGCGAGTCGATGGTTGACTTGCGATTGAGCCCCATAAACATACGCCCCCTAGTTGCGAGTCGATGGTTGACATGCAACTCGGGTCACTACAAAAAATTATGATGCATCCTAGTTGTGAGTCAATGGTTGACTCACAACTAGGCCCCTACAAACATACACCCCCTAGTTGTGAGTTGATGGTTCACATGCAACTGGGGCCACTACAAAAAAATAAGATGCGTCCTAGTTTGGAGTCGATGTTTAACTTGCAACTAGGCCCCTATAAACATACACCCCCCCCGCCTAGTTGCGAGTCGATGATTGACTTGCAACTGGGCCCCTACAAACATACGCCCCCTACTTGCGAGTCGGTGATTGACTTGCAACTAGGTCCTTATAAACATACGTCCCCCTAGTTGTGTGTTGATGGTTGACATGCAACTGGGCCACTAAAAAGTACGACTCGTACTAGTTGCATGTCGATGGTTCACTTGCAACTGGACCCCTACGAACATACACTCACCCTAGTTGCAAGTCGATGGTTGACTTGCAACTGGGCGCCTACAAACATAGCCCCCCCTACTTGCGAGTTGATGGTTGACTTGCAACCGAGCCCCTACTAACATATGTCGTCCTAGTTGCGAGACGATGGTTTACATGCAACTCGGAAAACTACAAAAAAAGTACGACGTGTCCTAGTTGTGAGTCGATGGTTGACTTGCAACTGAGCCCCTACAAACATACGTACCCCTTAGTTGCGAGTCGATGGTTGACATGCAACTGGGGCCACTACAAAAAAGTACGACACGTCCTAGTTGCGAGCCGATGGTTAACTTACAATTGGCCCTCCTACAACACATGCCCTCCCCTAGTTGTGATTCGATGGCTGACATGCAACTAAGGCTACTACAAAAGTACGATGCGTCCTAGTTGCGAGTCGATTGTTGACTTGCAATCAGGCCCCTACAAACATAGCCCCCCTAGTAGCGATTCGATAGCTGACATGCAACTGGGGCTACTACAAAAAAGTACGACGCGTCCTAGTTGTGTGTTGATGGTAGATATGCAAACGGCCCCCTACAAACATATGTCTCCCCTAGTTGCGAGTCGATGGTTGACATGCAATTGGGCAACTACAAAAAAGTATCACGCGTCCTAGTCGTTGGTTGACTTGTAACTGGGCCCCTACAAACATACGCCCCCCTAGTTGCGAGTCGATGGTTGATTTGCAACTAGGGCCCTACAAACATACGCCCCCTAGTTGTGATTCGATGGAAGGCTCTCAACTGCCCCTCCTCCCTATGAACATACGTCCCCCTAGTTGCGAGTTGATGGTTGACTTGCAATTGGGGCAACTACAAGAAATTTCGAGATGGCTACATGCAAATGAGGCGACTACAAAAACTACAAATAGCTCTATTCCGGAGCCGAGGAGTTTACATACAAACTAAAATTGGGGAAATTTTATTTCCGTGAAAAAAACAACTAGGCAAACACTTGCATATCGCAGAATGCAAAAAATTTAACATGGAAAAAAGAGTGCATAAAAAAATAGGGGAAACAAAAAAACGTGCCCAGCAGCCATCTCTGAGCCACAGACCGGCCAGATCAGGCCGTCTCCTTCGGATTCAAAACAAAACAGTAGAAAAATGGAATAACATGGGTTGACAACTCGAGGGAGGCTACCGTATCGATGTAATATATTCTCTGCTAGACCCGTCGTATTCGAAAAATAGCCCAACACAAACAAAGGCAACGCCGGCCCAACAAAAAAGAAAAAAGGGCAAAAAACATTCCCGCTCCGGTCTAGGCCTCCCGGTCCAGACTCTACAACGCGGCGCGGATCGATTACGGGCAATCACTCGAGCGCGAAAAATAAAGACACAATAGATCGGACAGATGGCCTTCTAGATGTGAGATCACTGAATTTTATCCAGATGTCTTTTAGCAATCCCGCTCAAAAAAGAAAAAAAACACAAACACGGAAATGACCGAAAAACACATGGACAAGGATGCGCAGATCACTCGTGTTGGGACAAACAACAACACGTGAGCCGTGCTAAAAAAATATGAATTTTGAAAATTGCATATAAATATATATAAAGAGAGAGGGGAAAAAATGAACATCGCAGTCTAAAAACAAAAGGGAAAAGCCAAGACTAAAACACACAATCACAAGAGAGGGCAAAAAAACACGATGCCAAAGAGCAGCAGGCCACCAGGGGCAACAACGACGCTGTGAATAGGAGCAGGCCGCCAGCAGTATAAAGCAGCACACGCTCAGCCCACACAAGAACAAAGCCACGACCGTGCAAAGACAACAGATGGCAAGAAAAAAACAAGTGCAGTACAAATCTTAGAGCCTTCAGATCATGTGGTTGAGAGGTTAGATGTGACATAGTTAATTTTCATCTAGATGTGAGTTAGCCAATATGTTTGTTCAATAGCAATAGAGCCTGAATTCTTTACATCTTATTCCTAAAAATATATCCATTCATTTTCCTTTTGTTTTGCATTACTTTTTTTAAATGAATAACAAGACCAAGAATTAACGAGACACAACCTTGTTAAAATAAATCCGAGGCACTCCGTCGATCTACCGAGGACCAAACAATCACACGAACAGGACAGCGGGATTTGTTAACGAGGTTCACCAATATGGCTACATCCCCGGGGTATGACTACGGGCGCTCCTCCCCATGACACCGTCACAATACCGCACCCCGGCCGCCCAGGCGCCGGCACACGCCGCCGGCTCCCCCGCGTGCCCGTGCTAGTATGTTGGCTTAGATTACATCGTGTGTCTACCCCCGATATATATGAGAGTCCTACGATACAAGTGTCCTAATAGGACACAACTCCTACCCTGTCTACACACAATCCAAAACCAAGTCCAACTGTAACCTACCTTGTACAATAATATTCGACACAACTCTAACAAACTCCACCTTTGTGAAAGAACCACGGGCCCGCCGTGTCAGTGGCGCGTGCCTCGTCTTCCCTCAGAACGCATAGTGGGGGACACCAAGAACAGCGAGGGGCTCCGCCTATGGTGGGGCGCCCCGGCCGCACCCTCCACGAGGTGCTCCAATACCTCGAGGGCGGTAATGACCCGCCGCTGGCATACCCTGCTGCGGCGGCCGCCATGCCCCCGCCGGAGCGCCAGGCAATGGATGCCCAGGAGGTTCGGCTCCTCCTCGTCTTCCTCCTCTCAGTCCTCCTCCCGCTCCTCCACCCATTCCTTCGGCTCGCCGGCGCTGCTCGGCGTCAAGGCCGAGCCCGCAGCGGAGATGCCGCTTGGGCGGCGCACCCGCAGTGCCGGCATCGTCATCAACGAGCGTGGCAGGCGCGCCTCCTCCTCGGCTCCTCCGCGCTACGTCAAGCCAAAAACGGAGTCGGGGCTCCCCGTCGTGAAGACGGAGCCCGAGCTCGACGGCGCGGCGGCCCTGAAGTGGGCGCGTGATGACTAGGCGCGCACGGAGCTGGAGCGCCAGCGCCTCGCCTACGAGCGATTCGAAGCTCGGCGACGTGGCCGGGACGAGGGAGGCGTCGTCGTCCTCGACGACAGCGACGATGACTCGCCGCTGCCACCGGTCCGCCAGGGCGACGTCGGGCAGGGGTCCAGCAGGGGCGGCCGCGTCAAGGAGGAGAAGGCCGACGACGACGAGGAGGATGGCGGCGACGTCGGCGACTTCGCCACCCTCAGCGACTTCTTCGCCCTTAGTTGGGTTTTTTAAATAACTTATGTAACATCGAACATGTCGAATATATGTCAAGTTTGCCGAACTTTAGCCGAATGTTTTGTCCAATTTGCTGAACTTTGCCGAAATCCTTTTTTTAACCCGCGTCTGGGGGCTGTAGGAAATATGCCCTAGAGGCAATAATAAAGTTGTTATTTATAGTTCCTTATATCATGATAAATGTTTATTATTCATGCTAGAATTGTATTAACCAGAAACCCCTGTTCCAGAATTCATCCGATTAACCAGTTAACTTGCCGATTAATCCCTACTCATAGGGTCCCCGAGTAGCCGATTACCCGATAAATCATCCGATTAATTGATTAAATGGCCGATTAACTTGCCGATTAGCCTATTAATCCCCTACTCACCAGCCGACCGAGCAGCTATCAGTTAACGATTTCCTCAACAATGCCGGAAACTTAGTACATGTGTGAATACATAGACAAACAGAGTGTCACTAGTTTGCCTCTACTTGACTAGCTCATTGAATCAATGATGGTTATGTTTCCTAACCATAGACATGAGTTATCATTTGATTAACGGGATCACATCATTAGAGAATGATACGATTGACTTGACCCATCCATTAGCTTAGCACGATAATCATTTAGTTTGTTGCTATTGCTTTCTTCATGACTTATACATGTTCCTATGACCATGAGATTATGCAACTCCCGAGTACTGGAGGAACACTTTGTGTGCTACCAAATGTCACAACATAACTGGATGATTATAAAGGTGCTCTACAGGTGTCTCCGATGGTGCTTGTTGAGTTGGCATAAATCGGGATTAGGATTTGTCACTCCGATTGTCGGAGAGGTATCTCTGGGCCCTCTCGGTAATGCGCATCACTATAAGCCTTGCAATCATTGTGACTAATGAGTTAGTTACGGGATGATGCATTACGGAACAAGTAAAGAGACTTGCCGGTAACAAGATTGAACTAGGTATCGAGATACCGACGATCGAATCTCAGAAAGTAACATACCGATGACAAAGGGAACAACGTATGTCGTTATGCGGTTTGACCGATAAAGATCTTTGTAGAATATGTAGGAGCCAATATGAGCATCCAGGTTCCGCTATTTGTTATTGACCGGAGACGAATCTCGGTCATGTCTACATAGTTCTGAACCCGTACGGTCCGCACGCTTAACATTCGGTGATGATCGGTATTATGAGTTTATGTGTTTTGATGTACCGAAGGTAGTTCGGAGTCCCGGAAATGATCACAGACATGACGAGGAGTCTCGAAATGGTCGATACATAAAGATTGATATATAGGAAGCCTATATTTGGACTTCAGAATAGTTCCGGGTGAAATCGGGATTTTATCGGAGTGCTAGGGGGTTACCGGAACCCCCCGAGGATCAATGGGCCTTGTTGGGCCCTAGTGGAGAGAGAGAGGGGCCGGCCAGGGCAGGCCACGCGCCCCCTCCCCTTGAGTCTGAATAGGACAAGGAAGGGGGCGGCTCCTGTTGGAAATATGCCCTAGAGGCAATAATAAATTGATTATTATTATTATTATATTTCCTGGTTCATGATAATCGTTTATTATCCATGCTAGAATTGTATTGATAGGAAACTCAGATACATGTGTGGATACATAGACAACACCATGTCCCTAGTAAGCCTCTAGTTGACTAGCTCGTTGATCAATAGATGGTTACGGTTTCCTGACCATGGACATTGGATGTCGTTGATAATGGGATCACATCATTGGGAGAATGATGTGATGGACAAGACCCAATCCTAAGCCTAGCAGAAAGATCATGTAGTTCGTATGCTAAAGCTTTTCTAATGTCAAGTATCATTTCCTTAGACCATGAGATTGTGCAACTCCCGGATACCGTAGGAATACTTTGGGTGTGCCAAACGTCACAACGTAACTTGGTGGCTATAAAGGTACACTACAGGTATCTCCGAAAGTGTCTGTTGGGTTGGCACGAATCGAGACTGGGATTTGTCACTTCGTGTAAACGGAGAGGTATCTCTGGGCCCACTCGGTAGGACATCATCATAATGTGCACAATGTGATCAAGGAGTTGATCACGGGATGATGTGTTACGGAATGAGTAAAGAGACTTGCCGGGAACGAGATTGAACAAGGTATCGGGATACCGACGATCGAATCTCGGGCAAGTATCGTACCGCTAGACAAAGGGAATTGAATACGGGATTGATCGAATCCTCGACATCGTGGTTCATTCGATGAGATCATCGTGGAACATGTGGGAACCAACATGGGTATCCAGATCCCGCTGTTGGTTATTGACCGGAGAACGTCTCGGTCATGTCTGCATGGTTCCCGAACCCGTAGGGTCTACACACTTAAGGTTCAATGACGCTAGGGTTATAAAGGAAGTTTGTATGTGGTTTCCGAATGTTGTTCGGAGTCCCGGATAAGATCCCGGACGTCATGAGGAGTTCCGGAATGGTCCAGAGGTAAAGATTTATATATGGGAAGTCCTGTTTTGGTCGCCGAAAAAGTTTCGGGGTTTATCGGTAACGTACCGGGACCACCGGGAGGGTCCCGGGGGTCCACCAAGTGGGGCCACCAGCCCCGGAGGGCTGCATGGGCCAAGTATGGGAGGGGACCAGCCCCAGGTGGGCTGGTGCGCACCCCCACCAAGGCCCAAGGCGCAAGGAAGAGTGGAAGGGGGCAAACCCTAGGCTCAGATGGGCCTAAGGCCCACCTAGTGGTGCGCCTCCCTCTCTCCCCCCCTTGGCCGCCCCCTAGATGGGATCTAGGGCTGCCCGCCACCCCTAGGGGTGGAAACCTAGGTGGGGGCGCAGCCCCTCCCCTCCCCCTATATATACTTGAGGTTTTGGGCTGCCAGACACACGAGTTTCTCTCCTTCTTGGTGCAGCCCTACCCCTCTCCCTCCTCGTCTCTTGCGGTGCTTGGCGAAGCCCTGCTGGAGTACCATGCTCCTCCACCACCATCACGCCGTTGTGCTGCTGCTGGATGGAGTCTTCCTCAACCTCTCCCTCTCTCCTTGCTGGATCAAGGCATGGGAGACGTCACTGGGCTGTACGTGTGTTGAACGCGGAGGTGCCGTCCGTTCGGCACTAGGATCTCCGGTGATTTGGATCACGACGAGTACGACTCCTTCAACCCCGTTCTCTTGAACGCTTCCGCATAGCGATCTACAAGGGTATGTAGATGCACTCTCCTTCCCCTCGTTGCTGGTTTCTCCATAGATAGATCTTGGTGATACGTAGGAAAATTTTGAATTTCTGCTACGTTCCTCAACAGTGGCATCATGAGCTAGGTCTATTGCGTAGATTCTATGCACGAGTAGAACACAAAGTAGTTGTGGGCATTGATTTTGTTCAATATGCTTACCGTTACTAGTCCAATCTTGATCCGGTGGCATTGTGGGATGAAGCGGCCCGGACCGACCTTACACGTACTCTTACGTGAGACTGGTTCCACCGACTGACATGCACTAGTTGCATAAGGCGGCTAGCGGGTGTCTGTCTCTCCCACTTTAGTCGGATCGGATTCGATGAAAAGGGTCCTTATGAAGGGTAAATAGCAATTGGCATATCATGTTGTGGTTTTTGCGTAGGTAAGAAACGTTCTTGCTAGAAACCCATAGCAGCCACGTAAAACAAGCAAACAACAATTAGAGGACGTCTAACTTGTTTTTGCAGGGTATGCCATGTGATGTGATATGGCCAAAAGGATGTGATGAATGATATATGTGATGTATGAGATTGATCATGTTCTTGTAATAGGAATCATGACTTGCATGTCGATGAGTATGACAACCGGCAGGAGCCATAGGAGTTGTCTTAATTTATTTATGACCTGCGTGTCAACATAAACGTCATGTAATTACTTTACTTTATTGCTAACCGTTAGCTGTAGTAGTAGAAGTAATAGTTGGCGAGACAACTTCATGAAGACACGATGATAGAGATCATGATGATGGAGATCATGGTGTCATGCCGGTGATGATGATGATCATGGAGCCCCGAAGATGGAGATCAAGAGGAGCAAAGTGATGACGGCCATATCATGTCACTATTTGATTGCATGTGATGTTTATCATGTTTATGCATCTTATTTGCTTAGAACAACAATAGTAAATAAGATGATCCCTCATTAAAACGTCAAGAAGGTGTTCCCCCTAACTGTGCACCGTTGCGACAGTTCATTGTTTCGAAGCACCACGTGATGATCGGGTGTGATAGATTCTAACGTTCACATACAACGGGTGTAAGACAGATTTACACACGCGAAACACTTAGGTTGACTTGACGAGCCTAGCATGTACAGACATGGCCTCGGAACACAAGAGACCGAAAGGTCGAGCATGAGTTGTATGGTAGATACGATCAACATGAAGATGTTCACCGATGATGACTAGTCCGTCTCACGTGATGATCGGACACCGCCTAGTTGACTCGGATCATGTAATCACTTAGATGGCAAGAGGGATGTCTATCTGAGTGGGAGTTCATAAGATGAACTTAATTATCCTGAACATAGTCAAAAGGTCTTCGCAAATTATGTCGAAGCTCGCGCTTTAGTTCCACTGTTTAGATATGTTCCTAGAGAAAATTTAGTTGAAAGTTGGTAGTAGCAATTATGCGGACTAGGTCCGTAAACTGACGATTGTCCTCATTGCTTCATAGAAGGCTTATGTCCTTAATGCACCGCTCAGTGTGCTGAACCTCGAACGTCGTCTGTGGATGTTGCGAACATCTGACATACACATTTTGATAACTACGTGATAGTTCAGTTAAACGGTTTAGAGTTGAGGCACCGAAGACGTTTTGAAACGTCGCGAAACATATGAGATGTTTCGAGGGCTGAAATTGGGATTTCAGGCTCGTGCCCACGTCAAGAGGTATGAGACCTCCGACGATTTTCTTAGCCTGCAAACTAAGGAGAAAAGCTCAATTGTTGAGCTTGTGCTCAGATTGTCTGAGTACAACAATCATTTGAATCGAGTGGGAGTTGATCTTCCAGATGAGATAGTGATGTTTCTCCGAAGTCATTACCACCAAGCTGCTAGAGCTTCGTGATGAACTATAACATATCGGGGATAGACATGATGATCCTTGAAATACTCACGATGTTTGACACCGCGAAAGTAGAAATCAAGAAGGAGCATCAATTGTTGATGGTTGGTGAAACCACTAGTTTCAAGAAGGGCAAGGGCAAGAAGGGATACTTCATGAAATGGCAAATCAGCTGCTGCTCTAGTGAAAAAACCCAAAGTTGAACCCAAACCCGAGACTAAGTGCTTCTGTAATAAGGGGAACAGCCACTGGAGCAGAATTACCCTAGATACTTGGTAGATGAGAAGGCTGGCAAGGTCGGTAGAAGTATATTGGATATACATTGTGTTAATGTGTAATTTACTAGTACTCCTAGTAGCACTAGGGTATTAGATACCGGTTCGGTTACTAAGTGTTAGTAACTCGAAATAAAAGCTACGGAATAAACGGAGACTAGCTAAAAGGTGAGATGACGATATGTGTTGGAAGTATTTCCAAGGTTGATCAAATATCGTACGCTCCCTCTACCATCAAGATTGGTGTTTGCGTTGAGCATAGACATGATTGGATTATGTCTATCGCAATACGGTTATCCATTTAAGGAGAATAATGGTTACTCTGTTTATTTGAATAATACCTTCAATGGTCTTGCACCTAAAATGAATGGTTTATTGAATCTCGATCGTAGTGATACACATGTTCATGCCAAAAGATAGTAATGATAGTACCACCTACTTGTGGCACTGCCACGTAAGTCATATCGGTATAAAACGCATGAAGAAGCTCCATTTTGATGGATCTTTGGGCTCACTCATTTTTGAAAAGTTTGAGACATGCGAACCATGTCTATTGGTGTATATGCATGAAGAAACTCCATGCAAATGGACCGTTTGGACTCACTTGATTTTGAATCACTTGAGACATGCAAATCATACCACATGGGCAAGATGACTGAAAGCCTCGTTTTCAGTAAAATGGAACTAGAAAGCAACTTGTTGGAAGTAATACATTTTGATGTGTGCAGTCCAATGAGTGCTGAGGCATGTAGTGGATATCGTTATGTTCTTACTTCACAGATGATTTGAGTAGATGTTGAGTATATTTACTTGATGAATCACGAGTCTGAATTATTGAAAGGTTCAAGTAATTTCATGGTGAAGTTGAAAGATCATCGTGACAAGAGGATAAAAGATCTATGATATGATCATAGAGATGAATATCTGAATTACGAGTTTGGCACAGAATTAAGACATTGTGGAAATTGTTTCACAACTAATACAGCCTGGAACACCATAGTGTGATGGTGTGTCCGAACATCATAACTGCACCCTATTGGATATGATGCATACCATGATGTCTCTTATCGAATTACCACGATAGTTTATGGGTTAGGCATTAGAGACAACCACATTTACTTCAAATAGGGCACCATGTAATTTCGATGAGATGACACCGTATGAACTATGGTTTAGAGAAACCTAAGCTGTCATTTCTTAAAAGTTTGGGGCTGCGACGCTTATGTGAAAAAGTTTCAGGCTGATAAGCTCGAACCCAAAGCGGATAAATGCATCTTCGTAGGACACCCAAAAACAGTTGGGTATACCTCCTGTCTCAGATCCGAAAGCAATAAAGGATTGTTTCTAGAATCGGGTCCTTTCTCGAGGAAAAGTTTCTCTCGAAAGAATTGAGTGGGAGGATGGTGGAGACTTGATGAGGTTATTGAACCGTCTCTTCAACTAGTGTGTGGCAGGGCACAGGAAGTTGTTCCTGTGGCACCTACACCAATTGAAGTGGAAGCTTATGATATTGATCATGAGACTTCGGATCAAGTCACTCCCAAACCTCGTAGGATGACAAGGATGCGTACTACTTCAGAGTGGTACGTAGTCCTGTCTTGGAAGTCATGTTGCTAGACAACAATGAACCTACGAGCTATGGAGAAGCGATGGTGGGCCCGGATTCCAATAAATGGCTCGAGGCCATAAAATCCGAGAGAGGATCCATGTATGAAAACAAAGTGTAGACTTTGGCAGAACGGCTCGATGGTCGTAAGGCTATTGAGTATAGATGGATTTTAAAAGGAAGACAGACAATGATGGTAAGTATCACCATCAAGAAAGCTCGACTTGTCGTTAAGATGTTTTCCGACAAGTTCAAGGAGTTGACTACGATGAGACTTTCTCACTCTTAGCGATGCTAAGAGTCTGTTGGAATTATATTAGCGATTACTGCATTGTTTATGAAATCTTGCAGATAGGATGTCAAAAACATTGTTTTCTCAACGATTTTCTTGAGGAAAGGTTATATGTGATACAACCGGAAGGTTTTGTCAATCCTGAAAGATGCTAATAAGTATGCAAAGCTCCAGTAATCCTTCTAAGGACTGGAGTAAGCATCTCGGAGTTGGAATGTATGCTTTTATGAGATGATCAAAGATTTTGGGTGTATACAAAGTTTATGAGAAGCTTGTATTTCCAAAGAAGTGAGTGGGAGCACTATAGAATTTCTGATGAGTATATGTTGTTGACATATTGTGGATCAGAAATGATGTAGAATTTCTGGAAAGCATATAGGGTTATTTGGAAAGTGTTTTTCAATGGAAAGCCTGGATTAAGCTACTTGAACATTGAGCATCAAGATCTATAAGGATAGATCAAAACGCTTAATGGTACTTTCAAATGAGCACATACCTTGACATGATCTTGAAGGTGTTCAAGATGGATCAATCAAAGAAGGAGTTCTTGCCTGAGTTGTAAGGTATGAAGTTAAGACTTAAAGCTCGACCACGGCAGAAGAAAGAGGAAGGACGAAGGTCGTCCCCTATGCTTTTGTCATAGGCTCTATACAGTATGCCATGCTGAGTACCGCACCTGATGTGTGCCTTGCCACATGTCTGGCAAGAGGGTACAAAGGTGATCCAGGAGTGGATCACCAGATAGCGGTCAAAATTGTCCTTGGAGTAATAAGGACATGTTTCTCGATTATGGAGGTGATAAAGAGTTCGGCGTAAAGGGTTACATCAATGCAAGCTTTAACACCTATCCGAATGACTCTGGGTAGCAAACCGGATACGTATAGTGGAGCAACCATTTGGAATAGCTCCAAGTGGAGCGTGGAAGCAGCATTTATAATATGACCTAGAGATTTGCGAAGTACATATAGATCTGAATGTTGCAGACCCGTTGACTAAAACCTCTCTCACAAGCAAAACATGATCAAACCCAGAACTCATTGAGTCTTAATCACATGATGATGTGAACTAGTTTAGTGACACTAGTAAACTCTTTGGATGTTGGTCACATGGCGATGTGACCTGTGAATGTCAATCACATGGTGATGTGAACTAGATTATTGACTCTAGTGCAAGTGGGAGACTGTTGGAAATATGCCCTAGAGGCAATAATAAATTGATTATTATTATTATATTTCCTTGTTCATGATAATCGTTTATTATCCATGCTAGAATTGTATTGATAGGAAACTCAGATACATGTGTGGATACATAGACAACACCATGTCCCTAGTAAGCCTCTAGTTGACTAGCTCGTTGATCAATAGATGGTTACGGTTTCCTGACCATGGACATTGGATGTCGTTGATAACGGGATCACATCATTGGGAGAATGATGTGATGGACAAGACCCAATCCTAAGCCTAGCACAAAGGTCGTGTAGTTCGTATGCTAAAGCTTTTCTAATGTCAAGTATCATTTCCTTAGACCATGAGATTATGCAACTCCCGGATACCGTAGGAATACTTTGGGTGTGCCAAACGTCACAACGTAACTGGGTGGCTATAAAGGTACACTACAGGTATCTCCAAAAGTGTCTGTTGGGTTGGCACGAATCGAGACTGGGATTTGTCACTCTGTGTAAACGGAGAGGTATCTCTGGGCCCACTCGGTAGGACATCATCATAATGTGCACAATATGATCAAGGAGTTGATCATGGGATGATGTGTTACGGAACGAGTAAAGAGACTTTCCGGGAACGAGATTGAACAAGGTATCGGGATACCGACGATCGAATCTCGGGCAAGTATCGTACCGCTAGACAAAGGGAATTGAATACGGGATTGATCGAATCCTCGACATCGTGGTTCATCCGATGAGATCATCGTGGAACATGTGGGAACCAACATGGGTATCCAGATCCCGCTGTTGGTTATTGACCGGAGAACGTCTCGGTCATGTCTGCATGGTTCCCGAACCCGTGGGGTCTACACACTTAAGGTTCGATGATGCTAGGGTTATAAAGGAAGTTTGTATGTGGTTACCGAATGTTGTTCGGAGTCCCGGATAAGATCCCGGACGTCACGAGGAGTTCTGGAATGGTCCGGATGTAAAGATTTTTATATGGGAAGTCCTGTTTTGGTCGCCGGAAAAGTTTCGGGGTTTATCGGTAACGTACCGGGAGGGTCCCGGGGGTCCACCAAGTGGGGCCACCAGCTCCAGAGGGCTGCATGGGCCAAGTATGGGAGGGGACCAGCCCCAGGTGGGCTGGTGCGCCCCCCCACCAAGGCCCAAGGCACAAGGGAGAGTGGAAGGGGGCAAACCCTAGGCTCAGATGGGCCTAAGGCCCACCTAGTGGTGCGCCTCCCTCTCTCCCCCCCTTGGCCGCCCCCTAGATGGGATCTAGGGCTGCCCGCCACCCCTAGGGGTGGAAACCTAGGTGGGGGCGCAGCCCCTCCCCTCCCCCTATATATACTTGAGGTTTTGGGCTGCCAGACACACGAGTTTCTCTCCTTCTTGGTGCAGCCCTACCCCTCTCCCTCCTCGTCTCTTGCGGTGCTTGGCGAAGCCCTGCTGGAGTACCATGCTCCTCCACCACCACCACGCCGTTGTGCTGCTGCTGGATGGAGTCTTCCTCAACCTCTCCCTCTCTCCTTGCTGGATCAAGGCATGGGAGACGTCACTGGGCTGTACGTGTGTTGAACGCGGAGGTGCCGTCCATTCGGCACTAGGATCTCCGGTGATTTGGATCACGATGAGTACGACTCCTTCAACCCCGTTCTCTTGAACGCTTCCGCATAGCGATCTATAAGGGTATGTAGATGCACTCTCCTTCCCCTCGTTGCTGGTTTCTCCATAGATAGATCTTGGTGATACGTAGGAAAATTTTGAATTTCTGCTACGTTCCCCAACAGCTCCCCCTTGCCTTTCCCCCTCTCCCACTCCTTCCTTCCCCCTCCTAGTGGGACTAGGAAAGGGGAGTCCTACTCCCACTAGGAGGAGGACTCGTCCTCTTGGTGCGCCCTACAAGGGCCGGCCGGCCTTCCCCCTTGCTCCTTTATATACGGGGGCAGGGGGCACCCCAAGATACACAAGTTGATCAGTTGATCTTTTAGCCATGTGCGGTGCCCCCCTCCACCATAATCCACCTCGGTCATATCGTAGCGGTACTTAGGCGAAGCCCTGCGTCGGTAGCATCATCATCACCGTCATCACGCCGTCTTGCTGATGGAACTCTCCTCTGAAGCTCTGCTGGATCGGAGTTCGTGGCACGTCACCGAGCTGAACGTGTGCTGGACTCGGAGGGGCCATACGTTTGGTACTTGGATCGGTCGGATCGTGAAGACGTATGACTACATCAACTGCATTCTCATAATGCTTCCGCTTACAGTCTATGAGGGTACATAGACGATACGCTCCCCTCTTGTTGTTATGCATCACCATGATCTTGCATGTGCGTAGGAATTTTTTTGAAATTACTGCGTTCCCCAACAGTGGCATCCTAGCCAGGTTTATGCGTAGATGTTATATGCACGAGTAGAACACAAAGGAGTTGTGGGCGTGGGTATATACATATTGCTTGCTGATACGTCTCCGTCGTATCTACTTTTCCAAACACTTTTGCCCTTGTTTTGGACTCTAACTTGTATGATTTGAATGGAACTAACCCGGACTGACATTGTTTTCAACAGAATTGCCATGATGTTGTTTTATGTGCAGAAAACAAAAGTTCTCAGAATGACCTGAAACTCCACGGAATATCTTACAATAAATAATAATAAAAATCCTCGCCAAAGATGAAGACCAGGGGGCCCACACCCTTGCCATGAGGGTGGGGGGCGCCCCCCCTAGGGCGTGCCCCCCTACCTCGTGGGCCCCCTGTTGCCTCTCCGACTCCAACTCCACCTCCATATATTGAGTTTCGGGGAGAAAAAATCAGAGAGAAGAAATCATCGCGTTTTACGATACGGAGCCGCCGCCAAGCCCTAAAACCTCCCGGGAGGGCTGATCTGGAGTCCGTTCGGGGCTCGGGAGAGGGGGATTCGTCGCCGTTGTCATCATCAACCATCCTGCATCACCAATTTCATGATGCTCACCGCCGTGCGTGAGTAATTCCATCGTAGGCTTGCTAGACGGTGATGGGTTGGATGAGATTTACCATGTAATCGAGTTAGTTTTGTTAGGGTTTGATCCCTAGTATCCACAATGTTCTGAGATTGATGTTGCTATGACTTTGCTATGCTTAATGCTTGTCACTAGGGCCCGAGTGCCATGATTTCAGATCTGAACCTATTATGTTTTCATCAATATATGAGAGTTCTTGATCCTATCTTGCAAGTCTATAGTCACCTATTATGTGGTATGATCCTTTAACCCCGAAGTGACAATAATCGGGATACTTACCGGTGATGACCGTAGTTTGAGGAGTTCATGTATTCACTATGTGCTAATGCTTTGTTCCGGTTCTCTATTAAAAGGAGGCCTTAATATCCCTTAGTTTCCATTAGGACCCCACTGGCACGGGAGGGTAGGACAAAAGATGTCATGCAAGTTCTTTTCCATAAGCGCGTATGACTATATTTGGAATACATGCCTACATTACATTGACGAATTGGAGCTAGTTCTGTGTCACCTATGTTATGACTGTTACATGATGAACCACATCCAGCATAATTATCCATCATTGATCCAATGCCTACGAGCTTTCCATATACTGGTTTACGCTTATTTACTTTCCCGTTGCTATTGTTACAATCACTACAAAATACCAAAAATATCACTTTGCTTTCATTACTCTTTTGTTACCATTACCATCACTATCATATTACTTTGCTACTAAACACTTTGCTGCAGATACTAGGTTTCCAGGTGTGGTTGAATTGACAACTCAGCTGCTAATACTTGAGAATATTCTTTGGCTCCCCTTGTGTCGAATCAATAAATTTGGGTTGAATACTCTACCCTTGTGTCAAATCTGTTATGAGTAAGCTTGCGACACCTAAACCTGCTTCTGCTATTCGTTCTGATATGTCGCATGTTATTGATGATGCTACTTCTTCTATACATGATACTTATGATGAAACTACTTCTATGCCTGATGCTACTATGCCACTTAGTGATTTTCTCGAGGAATGACTTGCTAGGGCTAGAGAGATTGAAAATATTGAATCTAATTATGAAGATGAAAGTGATGATGAAGAATCACTTGTTATTCCTGAGGGTTATTTATTTGATCACGAAGCTTCTTTAGCTATTTTAGCTTGCAAAGATAGATATGAACTCAAAAGGTTATTAGCTAAATGGAATAAGCAATCTATAAATGCTAGGATGAGACCTGACCCTACTTTTGCTACTTCACCTATCTGTGTTACTGATAAGGATTATGAATTCTCTATTGATCCTGATATAATTACTTTGGTTGAATCTAATCCTTTTCATGGCTATGAATCTGAAACTGTTGTGGCACATCTTACTAAATTAAATGATATAGCCACCCTGTTCACTAATGATGAGAGATCTCGCTACTTTTATATCCTTAAAATATTTCCATTCTCATTAAAGGGTGATACTAAAATATGGTTTAATTCTCTTGATCCTGGTTGTGTGCATAGTCCCCAGGATATGATTTACTACTTCTCTGCTAAATATTTCCCTGCTCGTAAGAACCAAGCTGCTTTAAAGGAAATATACAACTTTGTGCAAATTAAAAAAGAGAGTCTCCCGCAAGCTTGGGGGAGGCTTCTCAAGTTACTTAATGCTTTGCCTGATCATTCTCTTAAGAAAAATGAAATACTTGATATCTTTTATAATGGACTAACCGATGCTTCCAGAGATTACCTGGATAGTTGTGCTGGTTCTCTTTTCATGGAAAGAACACCGGATGAAGCTGAAATCTTATTGAATAATATGTTGACAAATGAAAATAATTGGGCACCTCCTGAGCCACCTGCTGAGCCACCTCCTGCTCCAATTAATGATCCTATTCCTAAACCAACTCCGAAGAAGAGGGGTATTCTATTTCTCAGTCCCGAAGATATGCAAGAGGCAAAGAAATCTATGAAAGAAAAAGGTATTGAAGCTGAAGATGTTAATAATTTATCTCCTATTGAAGAAATACATGGTCTTAATTTACCGCCTGCCGAAGAAACATATGATCTTAATCCTTTATTTATTGAAGAACCTCCAGACCCTGATAACCCGGCATAGGTAGTAAAGGTAAATTCTCTCTATAGATATGATAAAACTGAAATCCCTCCTGCTAAAATAGCTAGTCAATGCTTGGATGAGTTTGATAATTTTATGTTTAAGCAAGAAGACTTCAATGCTTATTTTGGTAGATAATAAAACAAGATGCTGATATGATTAAATACTTGGGTGATTATATGGCTAATATTAGAGGTGAACTTAAACTTGTAAGCAAACATGCTTCTATGGTTACCACTCAAGTAGAACAAGTACTTAAAGCTCAAAAAGAATTGCTCAATGAGATGAATAGTAAAAAAATGATTATGCTGTTAAAGTGGCTACTAGAACTGGTAGAATGACTCAGGAACCTTTGTATCCTGAAGGCCACTCTAAGAGAATTGAAGAAGATTCTCAGAGAAATAAAATTGATGCACCTAGTTCTTCTAAAAGGAAGAAAAAGAAAAATGATAGAACCGTGCAAACTTCTAGTGAACCTATTGCTGAACCACCTGATAATCCAAATGATATATCTATGTCTGATGCTAAAACACAATTTGGCAATGAACATGAACCTAATGAAAATGTTAATGATGTTCATAATGATGCTCAACCTAGTAATGATAATGATGTAGAAATTGAACCTGCTGTTGATCTTGATAACCCACAATCAAAGAATCAACGTTATGATAAGAAAGACTTTGTTGCTAGGAAACATGGTAAAGAAAGAGAGCCTTGGGTTCGGAAACCCATGCCTTTTCCTCCCAAACCATCCAAGAAAAAGGATGATGAGGATTTTGAGCGCTTTGCTGAAATGATTAGACCTATATTTTTGCGTATGCGATTGACTGATATGCTTAAAACCAATCCTTATGATAAGTACATGAAAGATATTATTACAAATAAAAGAAAGATACCGGAAGCTGAGATTTCCACCATGCTTGCTAATTATACTTTTAAGGGTGGAATACCAAAGAAACTTGGAGATCCAGGAGTACCTACTATACCATGCTCCATTAAAAGAAACTATGTTAAAACTGCTTTATGTGATCTTGGAGCCGGTGTTAGTGTTATGCCTCTCTCTTTATATCGTAGACTTGACTTGAATAAGTTGACACCTACTGAAATATCTTTGCAAATGGCTGATAAATCAACTGCTATACCTGTCGGTATTTGTGAGGACGTGCCTATTGTGGTTGCAAACGTTACTATTTTAACAGACTTTGTTCTTCTTGATATTCCCAAGGACGATAGTATGTCTATTATTCTTGGAAGACCTTTTCTTAATATTGCAGGGGCTGTTATTGATTGCAACAAAGGCAATGTCACTTTTCATGTTAATGGTAATGAGCATACGGTACATTTTCCGAGGAAAACCTCAAGTTCATAGTATCAATTCTATCGGAAAAATTCCATCGATTATATTTGGAGGTTTTGAATTTCCTCTTCCTACTGTCAAGAAGAAATATGATATACTTATTATTGGGGATGTGCATATCCCCGTTGAGGTAACCTAGTGTTATTCGAAATTTCTCCGGTTTCATGTTAATCGGAATGAGTTTGTTAACAAGACTTGATCAACCTTGTTAGTGGATTCCTTTTGATGAGCATGAGATGGATGAAACTAGAAGCACAACCTTCTGTACCCTCTCTATACTTTCTGTTATTTAGTTGAAATAAAGTAAAAATAAATAATTTTCTGTCTGTTATCTGATTATCCGTGCAATATAAAAATACCTCGAAAATAAAATTTCTCCAGATGCCCTGAAAATTAAATATGATTTTTATAGAATATTTGAGGATTTATGGAACAAAGAACACACCAAGGGGGCCAACCACCATGCCACGAGGGTGGAGGGCGCGCCCACCCCCCTAGGGCGCGCCCCCTGCCTTGTGGGCCCACGGTGGCCCTCCTCCACTTATTCATGCACCCATCTTCTTCTTCCTCCCACAAACACGAAAAACCAACTCAAACCCGAGTCCAAGCTCGTTTTGCTGCCATTTTCGATCTCCTTACTCAAAGCACCTCTCACAAAACTGCTTGGGGAGATTGTTCCTTGGTATGTGACTCCTCCATTGGTCCAATTAGTTTTTGTTCTAGTGCTTTATTCATTGCATATTTTTGCTACTTAGGTGACCCTGTTCTTGAGCTTGCATGTCAAATTTATATGGTCAAAAGTAGTTTTGATGCATGGTATAGGCTCTAGGCACTTGTAGGAGTAGTTGTTATCAATATTATTGAGTTTGGTTTATTTTTATTTTGAAGTTACTAAAAATTTCAGAATTTTTCAGAATATAATGAGGAGATTTTTGAGGGGCTCATCGAGCCAAAGCTCAAAGGAAAAGGCAGCGAAGCCTAAGTATAATTTGCCACGCACCGCGGAGGTTCGGGCGTGTGAATGGCCTTCCGAGGATTTCTTAAGAGCAGCCGGGATTTATGAAGATTTTCATGAGTTGGCTCATAATGCAGGCCTCACCGCTTTCCTCCACGACCAATGCGATCAGTATCTCTTACTCACAAATACCTTTGTGCAAAACTTTTATTTTCATTCTAGGAACTCACCACCTACGGTGGAGTTTCATTTATATGATGAGCATAAGGAGATGTCACTTTATGATTTTTTGTCAGATTTGTTTAGTCCCTTTTGAGGGCAAGACAGAAGAACCACATCATGATGATGTGGAGGGATTTATTAATACTATCACTGTAGGGGAAACTAGGAAGGTTTCCGATGCACGAATCACTAGCATACATTTTCCTGTCTTACGATACTTTGCATTATTTGCTAGTCGTTGCTTAATTGGTCGCGGAAACTGTGGAAACCTTAGTATCCCTAATATTATTATTTTGCTCCAAGGTTTATACAGTGATAACACTTTTAGTATGGGTGGCATTATTGCTAGATGGTTAAGTATGAACCGTACTAAGGGTCCCATCTTTGGAGGCATCTATGCTACACGCCTAGCTGCACATTTTAACATGCCTATTAGGCATGCTGAGAAGGAAGAAAAAGTGCTGCCTCGTGTTTATTTAGATTATAAAAATATGGTGGCACATGATTTTATTGTTAAGAATAGGGCAGGAGAGCTTAAATATCAATTGTTCTTTAGTAAACATCATCCTGAGACTATTACCTTGCCTGCTCCTTCTTTGTTTGATTTGACTGTAGGCACGTACCTTGTTCCGTTGACGGCTATCCACGCCTACTGGAACCCTGCACCAGCCGAGGAGCCAGAGCCGGAACCACAATTTGATCCTTCACGACAGTCTAACTATCAGTGGGACCCGGAGATGATTGCCAGCCAGTGGCAATCGGAGCCTTCTTCTTCCTCATTGCAGTACGACCCCAACTATTATTATGGATATCAGCTAGGCCAGCCGTGGCCATAGACCAACTTAGACCAAAAGCCTAAGCTTGGGGGACTACGTATTTCTCACCGACATTACATTTATGTTCACACACACTCATTGCTAGATGTCGGTGCTCATACTTTTTCATTGTATCATCCATGCTAGTTTATTTCCTTTTATGCTTTCTTCTTGTGTGTTTAATAAACCTTAAGAAAACAAAAAAAATAGTTGTAGCTTTTAATTAATTTACTTTCCATGCTTGTAGTAGTAATTAAAAAGAAAATCCAAAAATATTTCATGTTCTTCTTTTGCTTGTTCGGAGCTTTCCCGTGTAGATAGTTTTATTTCTTTTCTTTGGGGGTCAGTAGGAGAAGACCATGATTAAATTGTTGAAATGGCTCTTATATGCATTATTGTTTATCTGACAAAAGAGCCCATATTGCCTTGTCTTCTCATGTTTATTGAATGCCTGCAGATTCCAGCTTAGTCCAATGCACATGCACTCTTATTATTATTCACATCGTTCGGTCGTGCAAGTGAAAGGCAATTATGATGATATATGATGGACTGACTGAGATGAGAAAAGCTGGTACGAACTCGACCTCTTTTGTTTTTGCAAATATGATGAGTTCATCGTTCTTGATTCAGCTTGTTATGAATAAACATGTTTTCAATGACAATTAGAGATCATAGTTGCTTGTGCCATGCTTGATTAGCTATGAGTTATAATGGTTTACCTTGCGTGCCAACATGCTATTAAAATGGTTATGATGTGGTATGATAGGGTGGTATCCTCCTCTGAATGATTTAACTGACTTGACTTGGCACATGTTCACGCATGTAGTTGAAACAAATCAACATAGCCTTCACGATATTTATGTTCATGGTGGATTATATCCTACTCATGCTTGCATCCAATGTTTATTAATTTTAATGCATGTACATGGCTGTTGTCGCTCTCTAGTTGGTCGCTTCCCAGTCTTTTGCTAGCCTTCACTTGTACTAAGCGGGAATACTGCTTGTGCATCCAATCCCTTAAACCCCAAAGTTATTCCAGATGAGTCCACTATACCATCCTATATGCGGTATCTACCTGCCGTTCCAAGTAAATTTGTATGTGCCAAACTCTAAACCTTCAAATAATCATTCTGTTTTGTATGCTCGAATAGCTCATGTATCAACTAGGATTGTCTGTATCTTCCATGTTAGGCGGGTTATTCTCAAGAGGAGTGGACTCCGCTCCTCACTCGCGAGATAAATGGCGGGTCACCGGGATGCCCAGTCCCATGCTTTATGCAAACTAAATCAAAATAATTGCAAACAAAACTCCCCCTGGGACCTGATGTATGTTGGAGGCACTCGTTGTTTCGAGCAAGCCATGGATTGATGTTTTTTGGTGGAGGGGGAGTATAAACTTTACCATTCTGTTTGGGAACCGCCTATAATGTGTGTAGCATGGAAGATATCGCCATATCTTGGTTGTTATGTTGACAATGAAAGTATACAGCTCAAAATATTATTCACCTCTATTTCAAAACCGAGCTCTGGCACCTCTACAAATCCCTGCTTCCCTCTGTGAAGGGCCTATCTATTTACTTTTATGTTGAGTCATCACCCTCTTATTAAAAAGCACCAGTTGGAGAGCACCGCTATCATTTGCATTCATTACTGTTAATTTATATTGGGTGTGACTATGATTGGATCTCTTTTACCATGAATTACAATGTCTAGTCAGTCCTTGATCTTTAAAGGTGATGTGCATTTATGTTTTTCGGTCTCAGAAAGGGCTAGCGAGATACCATCTTGTTATATCATATTATGATTGTTTTGAGAAAGTGTTGTCATCCGAGATTTATTATTATGGCTTGCTAGTTGATTATGCTATTGATATGGGTAATCATGAGACCTGAGAATTATTGCAAATATGGTTAGTTATAATCTTTGCTGAAAACTTGAATGCTAGCTTGACATATTTATAACAACAAGAGCAAACAGAATTTGTAAAAGTTTTTCTTTATTTCTTTCAGTTTGTCAACTGAATTGCTTGAGGACAAGCAAGGGTTTAAGCTTGGGGGAGTTGATATGTCTCCATCGTATCTACTTTTCCAAACACTTTTGCCCTTGTTTTGGACTCTAACTTGTATGATTTGAATGGAACTAACCCGGACTGACGCTGTTTTCAGCAGAATTGCCATGATGTTGTTTTATGTGCAGAAAACAGAAGTTCTCGGAATGACCTGAAACTCCACGGAATATCTTACAATAAATAATAATAAAATCCTCGCCAAAGATGAAGACCAGGGGGCCCACACCCTTGCCACGAGGGTGGGGGGCGCCCCCCCCTAGGGCGCGCCCCCTACCTCGTGGGCCCCCTGTTGCGTCTCCGACTCCAACTCCGCCTCCATATATTGAGTTTCAGGGAGAAAAATATCAGAGAGAAGAAATCATCACGTTTTAAGATACGGAGCCACCGCCAAGCCCTAAAACCTCTCGGGAGGGCTGATCTGGAGTCCGTTCGGGGCTCCGGAGAGGGGGATTCGTCGCCGTCGTCATCATCAACCATCCTCCATCACCAATTTCATGATGCTCACCGCCGTGCGTGAGTAATTCCATCATAGGCTTGCTGGACGGTGATGGGTTGGATGAGATTTACCATCTAATCGAGTTAGTTTTGTTAGGGTTTGATCCCTAGTATCCACTATGTTCTGAGATTGATGTTGATATGACTTTGCTATGCTTAATGATTGTCACTAGGGCTCGAGTGCCATGATTTTAGATCTGAACCTATTATGTTTTCATCAATATATGAGAGTTCTTGATCCTATCTTGCAAGTCTATAGTCACCTATTATGTGTTATGATCCGTTAACCCCGAAGTGACAATAATCGGGATACTTACCGGTGATGACCGTAGTTTGAGGAGTTCATGTATTCACTATGTGCTAATGCTTTGTTCCGGTTCTCTATTAAAAGGTGGCCTTAATATCCCTTAGTTTCCATTCGGACCCCGCTGCCACGGGAGGGTAGGACAAAAGATGTCATGCAAGTTCTTTTCCATAAGCACGTATGACTATATTCGGAATACATACCTACATTACATTGACGAATTGGAGCTAGTTCTGTGTCACCCTATGTTATGACTATTACATGATGAACCACATCCGGCATAATTATCCATCATTGATCCAATGCCTACGAGCTTTCCATATACTGGATTACGCTTATTTACTTTCCCGTTGCTATTGTTACAATCACTACAAAATACCAAAAATATTACTTTGCTTTCATTACTCTTTTGTTACCGTTACCATCACTATCATATTACTTTGCTACTAAACACTTTGCTGCAGATATTAAGTTCCCAGGTGTGGTTGAATTGACAACTCAGCTGCTAATACTTGAGAATATTCTTTGGCTCCCCTTGTGTCGAATCAATAAATTTGGGTTGAATACTCTACCCTCGAAAGCTGTTGCGATCCCCTATACTTGTGGGTTATCACTTGCCGTCACTAGTTGATTCTTGATGCAGCGGCATAGTTGGATGAAGCGGCCTAGACCGACATTATACGTACGCTTACGCGAGACTGGTTCTACCGACGTGCTTTGCACACAGGTGGCTAGCGGGTGTCTGTTTCTCCAGCTTTAGTTGAATCGGATTCAATGAACAGGGTTCTTTCTGAAGATCAAAAAGCAATCACCATACCACGTTGTGGTTTTTGATGCCAGGTAAGAACGGTACTTGCTCAACCCGTAGCAGCCACGTAAAACTTGCAACAACAAAGTAGAGGACGTCTAACTTGTTTTTGGAGGGCATGTTGTGATGTGATATGGTAAAGACATGATGCTAAATTTTATTGTATGAGATGATCATGTTTTATAACACAGTTATCGGCAACTGGCAGGAGCCATATGGTTGTCGCTTTATTGTATGAAATGCAATCGCCATGTAATTGCTTTACTTTATCACTAAGCGGTAGCGATGGTCGTAGAAGCAATAGTTGGCGAGACGACAACGATGCTTCGATGGATATCAATGTGTCAAGCCGGTGACGATGGTGATCATGACGATGCTTTGGAGATGGAGATCAAATGCACAGGATGATGATGGCCATATCATACCACTTATATTTGATTGCATGTGATGTTTATCCTTTATGCATCTTATTTTTCTTAGATCGACGGTGGCATTATAAGATGATCTCTCACTAAATTTCAAGGTATAAGTGTTCTCCCTGAGTATGCACCGTTGCAAAATTTCGTCGTGCCGAGACACCACGTGATGATCGGGTGTGATAAGCTCTACGTTCACATACAACGGGTGCAAGCCAGTTTTGCACACGCAAAATACTTGGGTTAAACTTGACGAGCCTAGCATATGCAGATATGGACTCAGAACACTGAGACCGAAAGGTCGAGCGTGAATCATATAGTAGATATAATCAACATTGTGATGTTCACCATTAAAAACTACTCCATCTCACGTGATGATCGGACATGTTTAGTTGATATGGATCACGTGATCACTTAGATGATTAGAGGGATGTCTGTCTAAGTGGGATTTCTTAAGTAATATGATTAACTGAACTTTAATTTATCATGAACTTAGTACCTGATAGTATTTTGCATGTCTATGTTGTTGTACATAGATGGCCCGTGTTGTTGTTCCATTGAATTTTAATGCATTCCTTGAGAAAGCAAAGTTGAAAGATGATGGTAGCAATTACACGGAGTGGGTCTGTAACTTGAGGATTATCCTTATTGCTGCATAGAAGAATTACGTCCTGAAAGCACCGCTAGGTTCCAAACCCGCTGCAGGAGCAACGCCAGATGTTATGAACGTCTGGCAAAGAAAAGCTGATGACTACTTGATAGTTCAGTGTGCCATGCTTTACGGCTTAGAACCGGGACTTCAACGACGTTTTGAACGTCATGGAGCATATGAGATGTTCCAGGAGTTGAAGTTAATATTTCAAGCAAATGCCCGGATTGAGAGATATGAAGTCTCCAATAAGTTCTACAGCTGCAAGATGGAGGAGAATAGTTCTGTCAATGACCATATACTCATAATGTCTGGGTACCACAACCACTTGACTCAACTGGGAGTTAATCTTCCTGTTGATAGTGTCATTGACAGAGTTCTTCAATCACTGCCACCAAGCTACAACAACTTCGTGATGAACTATAATATGCAAGGGATGGATAAGATGATTCCCGAGCTATTCGCAATGCTAAAGGCTGCGGGGGTAGAAATCAAGAAGGAGCATCAAGTGTTGATGGTCAACAAGACCACCAGTTTCAAGAAAAAGGGTAAAGGGAAGAAGGGGAACTTCAAGAAGAACGGCAAGCAAGTTGCTGCTCAAGTGAAGAAACCCAAGTCTGGACCTAAGCCTGAGACTGAGTGCTTCTACTGCAAAGGGACTGGTCACTGGAAGCAGAACTGCCCCAAGTATTTGGCGGATAAGAAGGATGGCAAGGTGAACAAAGGTATATGTGATATACATGTTATTGATGTGTACCTTACTAATGCTCGCAGTAGCACCTGGGTATTTGATACTGGTTCTGTTGCTAATATCTGCAACTCGAAACTGGGGCTACGGATTAAGCGAAGATTGGCTAAGGACGAGGTGACGATGTGTGTGGGAAATGGTTCCAAAGTCGATGTGATCGCGGTCGGCACGCTACCTCTACATCTACCTTCGGGTTTATTTTAGACCTGAATAATTGTTATTTGGTGCCAGCATTGAGCATGAACATTATATCTGGATCTTGTTTGATGTGAGACGGTTATTCATTTAAATCTGAGAATAATGGTTGTTCTATTTATATGAGTAATATCTTTTATGGTAATGCACCCTTGAAGAGTGGTCTATTTTTGATGAATCTCGATAGTAGTGATACACATATTCATAATATTGAAGCTAAAAGATGCAGAGTTGATAATGATAGTGCAAGTTATTTGTGGCACTGCCGTTTAGGTCATATTGGAGTAAAGCGCATGAAGAAACTCCATTCTGATGGACTTTTGGAATCACTTGATTATGAATCACTTGGTACTTGCGAACCATGCCTCATGGGCAAGATGACTAAAACGCCGTTCTCCGGAACTATGGAGCGAGCAACGGATTTGTTGGAAATCATACATACTGATGTGTGTGGTCCGATGAATGTTGAGGCTCGCGGCGGGTATCGTTATTTCCTCACCTTCACAGATGATTTGAGCAGATATGGGTATATCTACTTGATGAAACATAAGTCTGAAGCATTTGAAAAGTTCAAAGAATTTCAGAGTGAAGTGGAAAACCATTGTAACAAGAAAATAAAGTTTCTACAATCTGATCGTGGAGGAGAATATTTTAGTTACGAGGTTAGTCTTCATTTGAAACAATGCGGAATAGTTTCGCAACTCACGCCACCCGGAACACCACAGCATAATGGTGTGTCCGAACATCGTGATCGTACTTTACTAGATATGGTGCGATCTATGATGTCTCTTACTGATTTACCGCTATCGTTTTGGGGTTATGCTTTAGAGATGGCTGCATTCACGTTAAATAGGGCACCATCTAAATCCGTTGAGACGATGTCTTATGAACTATGGTTTGGCAAGAAACCAAAGTTGTCGTTTCTTAAAGTTTGGGGCTATGATGCTTATGTGAAAAAGCTTCAACCTGATAAGCTCAAACCCAAATCGGAGAAAATGTGTCTTCATAGGATACCCAAAGGAGACTGTAGGGTACACCTTCTATCATAGATCTGAAGGCAAGACATTCGTTGCTAAGAATGGATCCTTTCTAGAGAAGGAGTTTCTCTCGAAAGAAGTGATTGGGAGGAAAGTAGAACTCGATGAGGTAACTGTACCTGCTCTCTTATTGGAAAGTAGTTCATCACAGAAATCTGTTCTTGTGACTCCTACACCAATTAGTGAGGAATCTAATGATGATGATCATGTGACTTCAGATAAAGCTACTACTGAACCTCATAGGTCAACCAGAGTAAGATCCGCACCAGAGTGGTACGGTAATCCTGTTATGGAGGTTATGTTACTAGACCATGACGAACCTACGAACTATGAGGAAGCGATGATGAGCCCAGATTCCATAAAATGGCTTGAGGCCATGAAATCTGAGATGCGATCCATGTATGAGAACAAAGTGTGTCCTTTGGTTGACTTGCCCAATGATCGGCAAGCTGATACGTCTCCAACGTATCTATATTTTTTGATTGCTCCATGCTATATTATCTACCGTTTTGGACTATAGTGGGCTTTATTTTCCACTTCTATATTATTTTTGGGACTAACCTATTAACCGGAGGCCCAGCCCAGAATTGATGTTTTTTGCCTATTTCAGTGTTTCGAAGAAACGGAATATCAAACGGACTCCAAACGGAATAAAATCTTCGGGAACGTGATTTTCTCATCGAACGTGATCCAGGAGACTTGGACCCTTCTCCAAGGAACAAAAGAGGCGGTCACGAGGGTGGCCCCCCCCCCTAGGGTGCGCCCCCTGCCTCGTGGGCCCCTCGTTGCTCCTCTGGCTTACTTCTTCCTCCTATATATACACACGTACCCCCAAACGATCAGAATAGGAGCCAAAAACCTAATTCCACCGCCGCAACTTTCTGTATCCACGAGATCCCATCTTGGGGCCTGTTCCGGAGCTCCGCCGAAAGAGGGTCGTCATCACGGAGGGCTTCTACATCATCCTAGCCCTTCCGATGAAGTGTGAGTAGTTTACCTCAGACCTTCGGGTCCATAGTTAGTAGCTAGATGGCTTCTTCTCTCTCTTTGAATCTCAATACAAAGTTCTCCCCCTCTCTTGTGGAGATCTATTCAATGTAATCTTCTTTTTGCGGTGTGTTTGTTGAGACCGATGAATTGTGGGTTTATGATCAAGTCTATCTATGAATAATATTTGAATCTTCTCTGAATTCTTTTATGTATGATTGGTTATCTTTGCAAGTCTCTTCGAATTATCCGTTTGGTTTGGCCAACTAGATTGGTAGTTCTTGCCATGGGATAAGTGCTTAGCTTTGGGTTCGATCTTGCGGTGTCATTACCCAGTGACAGAAGGGGCAGCAAGGCACATATTGCATCGTTGCCATCGAGGATAACAAGATGGGGTTTATTTCATGTTGCATGAATTTATCTCTCTACATCATGTCATCTTGCTTAAGGCGTTACTCTGTTTTTAACTTAATACTCTAGATGCATGCTGGATAGCTGTCAATGAGTGGAGTAATAGTAGTATATGCAGAATCGTTTCGATCTACTTGTCACGGACGTGATGCCTATATACATGATCATGCCTAGATATTCTCATAACTATGCTCAATTCTGTCAATTGCTCAATAGTAATTTGTTCACCCATCGTAGAATACTTATGCTCTTGAGAGAAGCCACTAGTGAAACCTATGGCCCCCGGGTCTATTCTCATCATATCAATCTCCATCACTTTAATCTTGTTTTACTTTTTACTTTGCCTTTACTTTTTACTTTGCATATTTATACCAAAAATACCAAAAATATTATATCTATCAGATATCACTCTCGTAAGTGACCGTGAAGGGATTGACAACCCCTAATCGCGTTGGTTGCGAGTAGCTATCGCTTTGTGCAGGTACAAGGGACTTGAGCGTGGGCTCCTACTGGATTGATACCTTGGTTCTGGGAAATACTTATGCTACTCTGCTGCATCATCCCTTCCTCTTCGGGGAAAACCAACGCAAGCTCAAGACGTAGCAAGAAGGATTTCTGGTGCCGTTGTCGGGGAGTCTACGTGAAAAGTCAACATACCAAGTACCCATCACAATCCCTATCTCTCGCATTACATTATTTTCCATTTGCCTCTCGTTTCCCTCTCCCCCCAATTCACCCTTGTTGTTTTATTCGCCCTCTCTCTCCCTATCCTCCCTCTCTATTTGCCTCTTTTTGCCCGTTTGCTTTTGTTTGCTCGTGTGTTAGATTGTTTGCTTGTCGCGATGGCTCAAGATACTACTAAATTGTGTGACTTCACCAATACCAACAATAATGATTTCCTTAGCACTCCGATTGCTCCTCTTACCGATGCTGAATCTTGTGAAATTAATACTGCTTTGTTGAATCTTGTTATGAAAGATCAATTCGCCGGCCTTCCTAGTGAAGATGCCGCTACTCATCTGAATAACTTCGTTGATTTATGTGATATGCAGAAGAAAAAAGATGTCAATAATGATGTCGTTAAATTGAAACTATTTCCTTTTTCGCTTAGAGATCGTGCTAAAGCTTGGTTTTCGTCTTTGCCTAAGAATAGTATTGATTCATGGAACAAGTGCAAAGATGCTTTTATCTCTAAGTATTTTCCTCCCGCTAAGATCATCTCTCTTAGAAACGATATTATAAACTTTAAACAACTTGATCATGAACATGTTGCACAAGCTTGGGAGAGAATGAAATTAATGATACGTAATTGCCCTACTCATGGTTTGAATTTGTGGATGATCATACAAAATTTTTACGCCGGATTGAATTTTGCTTCTAGAAATATTTTAGATTCGGCCGCGGGAGGCACTTTTATGGAAATCACTTTAGGAGATGCTACTAAACTCCTAGATAATATTATGGTAAATTATTCTCAATGGCATACTGAAAGATCTTCTAATAAAAAGTGCATGCGATAGAAGAAATTAATGTGTTGAGTGGAAAGATGGATGAACTTATGAAATTATTTGCTACTAAGAGTGTTTCTTCTGATCCTAATGATATGCCTTTGTCTACTTTGATTGAGAATAACAATGAATCTATGGATGTGAATTTTGTTGGTAGGAATAATTTTGGTAACAACGCTTATAGAGGGAATTTTAATCCTAGGCCATATCCTAGTAATCCTTCTAATAATTATGGTAATTCCTACAACAACTCTTATGGAAATTATAATAAGATGCCCTCTGAATTTGAGAATAGTGTTAAAGAGTTTATGAATTCACAAAAGAATTTTAATGCTTTGCTTGAGGAGAAATTGCTTAAAGTTGATGATTTGGCTAGAAACGTTGATAGAATTTCTCTTGAGGTTGATTCTTTAAAGCTTAGATCTATTCCTCCTAAGCATGATATCAATGAGTCTCTCAAAGCCATGAGAATTTCCATTGATGAGTGCAAGGAATGAACCGCTAGGATGCGTGCTTCCAAAGATGCCTTTATTAAAGCATGTTCTTCCAATACCTATGAAAATCAAGATGAAGATCTAAAAGTTATTGATGTGTCTCCTATTCAATCTTTATTTTGCAATATGAATCTTGATGAAACTGAATATGATCTTCCTTTACCTAGAAGGCGTTCTAAAAATTCGGAGTATTTAGATCTTAATGATGAAATTGATGAAAGTGGGATTGAAAGAAATAAAAATTTAGATGTTGCTAAACCCACTATATTGGATTTCAAGGAATTTAATTATGAAATTTGCTCTTTAATTGATTGTATTTCCTTGTTGCAATCCGTGCTAAATTCTCCACATGCTTATAGCCAAAATAAAGCCTTCATCGAACATATTGTTGATGCCTTGATGCAATCTTATGAAGAAAAACTTGAGTTGAAAGTTTCTATCCCTAGAAAACTCTATGATGAGTGGGGACCAACTATTAAAATTAAAATTAAAGATCATGAGTTTTATGCTTTGTGTGATTTGGGTGCTAGTGTCTCTACTATTCCCAAGACTTTGTGTGATTTACTAGATTTCCGTAATTTTGATGATTGCTCTCTAAACTTGCATCTTGCGGATTCCACTATTAAGAAATCTATGGTAAGGATTAATGATGTTATTATTGTTGCAAATAGGAATTATGTGCCCATAGATTTCATTGTTCTTGATATAGATTGCAATCCTTCTTGCCCTATTATTCTTGGTAGACCTTTCCTTAGAACGGTTGGTGCGATTATTGATATGAAGGAAGGGAATATTAGATTTAAATTTCCATTAAAAAAGGGCATGGAACACTTTCCAAGAAACAAAATAAAATTACCATATGAAACTATCATGAGAGCCACTTATGGATTGCCTACCAAAGATGGCAATACCTAGATCTATCCTCGCTTTTATGCCTAGCTAGGGGCGTTAAACGATAGCGCTTGTTGGGAGGCAACCCAATTTTATTTTTATTCCTTGCCTTTTGCTAATGTTTAGTAATAAATAAATTATTTAGCCTCTGTTTTGGTTGTGTTTTTTGTGTTTAATTAGTGTTTGTGCCAAGTAGAACCGTTGGGAAGACTTGGGAAAAGTCTTGTTGAACTTGCTGTAAAAAACAGAAACTTTAGCGCTCACGAGAACTTCTGTCATTTTTTATTTGAAGAGTGATATTTAGTTAATTATTTTTGCAGATGATTAATAGATAAATTATTCACGTCCAGCAATTTATTTTAGAATTTTTGGGGTTCCAGATCTTGCGCTAGCTACAGATTACTACAGACTGTTCTGTTTTTGACAGATTCTGTTTTTCGTGTGTTGTTTGCTTATTTTGATGAATCTATGGCTAGTAAAATAGTTTATAATCCATAGAGAAGTTGGAATACAGTAGGTTTAACACCAATATAAATAAATAATGAGTTAATTACAGTACCTTGAAGTGTTCTTTTGTTTTCTTTCGCTAACGGAGCTCACGAGTTTTCTATTTTGAGTTTTGTGTTGTGAAGTTTTCAAGTTTTGGGTGAATTATTTTGATGGATTATGGAACAAGGAGTGGTAAGATCCTAAGCTTGGGGATGCCCATGGCACCCCCAAGATAATACAAGGAAACCAAGAAGTCAAAGCTTGGGGATGCCCCGGAAGGCATCCCCTCTTTCGTCCACTTTCATCGGTAATTTACTTGGAGCTATATTTTTATTCACCAACTTGATATGTGTTTTGCTTGGAGCATCTTGTATTATTTATGTCTTTGTGTCTTAGTATGCCACAATCATCCTTTCTGTACACAGCTTTTAATAGAGCCATACATGAATTAAAATTTGATAGAATACTCTATGTGCTTCACTTATATCTTTTGAGCTAGATAATTTTGCTCTATGTGCTTCACTTAGATCTTTTAGAGCACGGTGGTGGATTCGTTTTAGAGAAACTATTGATCTCTCATGCTTCACTTAAATTATTTTGAGAGTCTATTAATAGCATGGTAATTTGCTTAATAATAATATGCTTGGTATTCAAGATTTGTGAAACTTTCTTTTGAGTGTGTTGAATACTAAGAAAAGATTGAAGCATGATAATTGTTTTGAGATATGGAGGTGATAATATTAAAGTCATGCTAGTTGAGTAGTTGTGAATTTAAAGAATACTTGTGTTAAAGTTTGTGATTCCCGTAGCATGCACGTATGGTGAACCGTTATGTAACGAAGTCGGAGCATGATTTGTTTATTGATTGTCTTCCTTATGAGTGGTGGTCGGGGACGAGCAATGGTCTTTTCCTACCAATCTAACCCCCTAGGAGCATGCGCGTAATACTTTGCTCTGATAACTTCTAGATTTTTGCAATAAGTATATGAGTTATTTGTGACTGATGTTGAGTCCATGGATTATATGCACTCTCAACCTTCCACCTTTGCTAGCCTCTCTAATACCGCGCACCTTTCGCCGGTATCATACACCTACCATATACCTTCCTCAAAACAGCCACCATACCTACCTATTATGGCATTTCCATAGCCATTCCGAGATATATTGCCATGCAACTTTCCACCGTTCTGTTTATCATGACACACTCCATTATTTTCATATTGCATATCCCGGTACACCGCCAGATGCATTCACATAGAGTCATATTTTGTTCTAAGTATCGAGTTGTAATTGTTGAGTTATAAGAAAAATAAAAGTGTGATGATCATCATTATTAGAGCATTGTCCCAGTGAGGAAAGAATGATGGAGACTATGATTCCCCCATAAGTCGGGATGAGACTCCGGACGAAAAATAAAATAAAAAAAGAGGCCAAAGAAGCCCAAATAAAAAAAAGGGGGAGGCCATAAAAAAAAGAGAAAAGGCCCAAATAAAAAAATGATGAGAGAAAAAGAGAGAAGGGACAATGTTACTATCCTTTTACCACACTTGTGCTTCAAAGTAGCACCATGATCTTCATAGTAGAGAGTCTCTCATGTTATCACTTCCATATACTAGTGGGAATTTTACATTATAGAACTTGGCTTGTATATTCCAATGATGGGCTTCCTCAAAAATTGCCCTAGGTCTTCGTGAGCAAGCAAGTTGGATGCACACCCACTTAGTTTCTTTTTGAGCTTTCATATACTTATAGCTCTAGTGCATCCGTTGCACGGCAATCCCTACTCGCTCACATTGATATGTATTGATGGGCATCTCCATAGCCCGTTGATACGCCTAGTTGATGTGAGACTATCTTCCCCTCATTTTTTTCTTCTCCACAACCACCATTTTATTCCACCTATAGTGCTATATCCATGGCTCACGCTCATGTATTGCGTGAAGATTGAAAAAGTTTTGAAAAAGTTAGAGTATGAAACAATTGCTTGGCTTGTCCTCGGGGTTGTTTATGATTTAAATACTTTGTGTGGTGAAGATGGAGCATAGCCAGACTATATGATTTTGTAGGGATAACTTTCTTTGGCCATGTTATTCTGAGAAGACATAATTCCTTTGTTAGTATGCTTGAAGTATTACTATTTTTATGTCAATATAAACTTTTGTCTTGAATCTTTCTAATATGAATATTCATACCACAATTAAGAAGATTTGCATTGAAATTATGCCAAGTAGCACTCCGCATCAAAAATTCTCTTTTTATCATTTACCTACTCGAGGACGAGCAGGAATTAAACTTGGAGATGCCTGATACGTCTCCAACGTATCTATAATTTTTGATTGCTCCACGCTATATTATCTACCGTTTTTGACTATATTGGGCTTTATTTTCCACTTTTATATTATTTTTGGGACTAACCTATTAACCGGAGGCCCAGCCCAGAATTGCTGTTTTTGCCTATTTCCGTGTTTCGAAGAAATGGAATATCAAACGGAGTCCAAACGGAATAAAATCTTTGAGAACGTGATTTTCTCACCAAACGTGATCCAGGAGACTTGGACCCTGATCCAAGGAACAAAAGAAGCGGTCACGAGGGTGGGGGGCGCCCCCCCCTAGGGTGCGCCACCCTGCCTCGTGGGCCCCTCGTTGCTCCTCTAGCGTACTTCTTCCTCCTATATATACACACGTACCCCCAAACGATCAGAACAGGAGCCAAAAACCTAATTCCACCGCCGCAACTTTCTGTATCCACGAGATCCCATCTTGGGGCCTGTTCCGGATCTCCGCCGGAAGAGGGCCGTCATCACGAAGGGCTTCTACATCATCCTAGCCCCTCCGATGAAGTGTGAGTAGTTTACCTCAGACCTTCGGGTCCATAGTTAGTAGCTAGATGGCTTCTTCTCTCTCTTTGAATCTCAATACAAAGTTCTCCCCCTCTCTTGTGGAGATCTATTTGATGTAATCTTCTTTTGCGGTGTGTTTGTTGAGACCGATGAATTGTGGGTTTATGATCAAGTCTATCTATGAATAATATTTGAATCTTCTCTGAATTCTTTTATGTATGATTGGTTATCTTTGCAAGTCTCTTCGAATTATCCGTTTGGTTTGGCCAACTAGATTAGTCGTTCTTGCCATGGGAGAAGTGCTTAGCTTTGGGTTCGATCTTGCGGTGTCCTTACCCAGTGACAGAAGGGGCAGCAAGGTGTCGGGGGACTAATCCACGAACACATATGGGACTGGCGGACCGAGTCCCTTTCGGTTCGGCAGGGGCGAGGGTCGCACGAAGAGTGGATCGAGGCGAAGCACACGAGCAGTTTACCCAGGTTCGGGCCGCACGGATGCGTAAAACCCTACTCCTGCTTTGTGGTTTGTATTGGGTTCTTGCTCGGGAGCGCGGAGTGCTACAGTACCACCCAACAGCTAACGAGACCCAGCGTGAATGTTCTCTTCCTCCCCCTTTTCTACGTTGCGCATGGGCCTCCTTTTATATGCTCGAGGGGCGGCAACATTCATGAGACCCTCCGTCCAGTGCTCCACATTCTCCCTAAAAGCATTCTGGGCGGCGGCAGCACTCTCCAGCAGCGCCTTGTCGGCCTTGATCTCCTCCTTCAAGGCCACCTCCTGCTCCTTGGCGCCGTCCAGCGTCTTGGTCAAAGTGGTCAGCTTTGACTCAAGATCTGCGTTGGAGTCCTTGGCGGCGCTAAGCTCTTCACCACTCGCCTTGAGATCGGCCTCCAGCTGTGCCACCTTGGTCTCCAGCTCCTTCTTGGCGGCCTCGGCAGCTGCGACAGCATCCTCTGCTTGCTTAAGGGCTCCGCCGAATTTTTGCTCACGCGCGGCAAGCTCCTCCTCGTGGTTGTCGAGGTTGACTTTCCGCTGCGCCAGCTCGCCCTCCTGCGCAGACAGCTTCTCAGCGGCAAGCCGCCGTTGCTCTTCAACTTCGGCCTTCTCGAGGAAGAAGGCCTTCTGCTCCCGCTCCTCTGCCAGGGACCGGCGAGCTTCCTGGTGGATACCCCGAAGCTCCTCCGCGCGCTTCTCGATGTCCGCCCCCGCCTTCGCGACAAGCGCCTCGCGGGATTCCAGCTTGGCTTGCCGCGCGCGGTAGAGCGACAACATCTTCCGCAGCAACCGCTCCTCCTCGGGCTCGCCGCTGCTGCTGGTCGGCGCATCAACCAGTGTCAGCCTAGCGGAGGCGAGCACCTCTCCGTCGAAGCTCTCTCCCTCGACCGGCGCCCTGGAGCTCGACGCCCAGGGGAGGTTGATGAAGACGCCGTCGCCGGCCTTCAAGTAGACGCCTGGCTGGGGCTCTTCGGAACCTGGCGCTGCGGTAGCGGCGGACGGGTCAGCGGTCGACGTAGCGCCTGGCGCTCCTGCGGCCTCAGGGCCGTCAGTACGATCGCCAGACCCCTCGCCAGCTGCTGCGGCGGCAGCTTTGGCGGCCTTTGCGCCGGCGGGAGCGCCAGCACCGGCTGCTCCCTCGGTGGCAGCGGCGTCGTCAGCGGCAACCTCGGTCTCCATCGGCTCCGCCGCAGATGGTTCTGACGGCCGGAAAAGGGAGAAGAGTCAAGCAAATATCCAACAAAAAGAAGATCAAAAGAAGAAGAACCCAGGGGAAGTTTTGAAGCGAAAGGATTACCTGTATCGGGTTCTGCAGTCGTGGTCTCCGCCGTCGGGGGGCCGCTGGTGCTGTCCCTTGCCGGAGAACCCCCCCTTTCTGGAGGACTCTCCCTTGGCACGTCGGGGGCGGTCTCCGGGCGCTCCTGGTGGGGCTGCTCTGCGCCTACACAAACCAACAGTCAGATATCAGCAAATACAGAGTATCCATGCGCGCCTCACAGCGGAAAGCGAACCATATACTTACGCTGGGGGCTGCTCTGGAGAAAAGTTGCCGGGTCCGGCAAGGTTGTCTCGGGCGCACCCCCTGCTGTCGCGGTGGGTTCATCCTCGATGATAATCACTGGGACCTTGGCCCACTTCGCTGCTCTCTGGGCCAGAGCCTGAAAAGGAACAAGTTCAGAGTAAAGCAAATGAGATACAAGACAAAACAGCAAGGATTGAAGAACTACAAGTACAACAAGAGAATCTTACTCTTCTTCTTCCTCGTCGGAGCTGAACGCGGAGAAGTCGAAGTCCGGCCCACGTCCAGCGCGAGGAGGCGGAGGAGTAGTTTCCCTTGGCCGCTTGGCGGGAACAGTGGCGGTGGCCTGAGACGACCCCGCTCCAGTTGCCGCAGCAGCATGGGGTACTCCCGCAGCAACAGTGCTTGCCGCGGTGGAGCGCGTCAAGCGGCGTGGCGACTGTTCACTCGCCTGCCGCCCCGCTACGTCCCCGGCCTTGCGGAGACGCCTTCTTGGTGGGGATGGAGGCTCTGCTTGCGGCGAGCTGCCTGAAGATGAGGAGGAAGAGGAGTTGATTTCCAGCGAGCCGCTCGTATCCTTGGCGGGCTCGCTCGACTCGGTGTTATGCCCGGCAAGCTCTTTCTCGCCGGCGGGCTCCCCTCGCTCGGCACGGCTTGCCGCCTCTGCTGCATCTGCCTCCTCTACGGTGAATCCAAATTCGCCCGCGGCTGCGGCTGCCGCCGCCTCTTCCAGCCTGGTGGCGATGCGTGTCCTCTCCGCATCGGTGGTGTCGCAGGTGAGCCTATCCTTTTCATCGGAGCAGACCGGCACTTCTACCAAGCCGTCAAAAAACTGCTGCACGACGTCGTCTGCAGGCTTTTGCCAAGTTGGGACAATTCCATGTGAATCGCACAGCGGCATCATTGCCCGGATGCGGTCGAGCGAGGAGTTGTTGCACAGTGGAACGACACCCCCCGGCAACCTGAACACTTCGGGATGTTGAGGGTCGTACTTGAACAGCTCCTGGAGCATCGCGTTAAGCTCCAGAACAGTGAAGTTGAAGTTGAGGCCCGGACGCAGCCTCATGATATCCGCCGCATTC